>NC_139221.1:181513697-181526197 GCF_055691185.1 Crinia signifera
ATGGTATATTGTGTGGAATGGTGACCAGCTACAATGTACACCTATCATCCCTACTGACAACCTTCCCGGCACAAAATGATATCCTGTATAACATTACATTAAACTGAACATTTAAAACACATAAGAGAGAAGGTTAATAAACATTCATTAATCAGTAGTTTTGAACTGGAACACCAGATACGGGCTAGTGATGGAACCAGGATCAGCTTTTAGCAAAAGTACCATTTTACCCTTAACCTACTGTATTGTGTTGTTGTTCAGGTCTCATTTAAAGATTTACAATACAATCTCCGGGGTGAAAAAAAGTAAATAAATATACATGCATTACACATGTATAATTATACATAAACATGCTATACAGAAAATAAATCATAGTTTTATTTATGATGTGGTAAGTATAACAAAATATGTGCACATATTTGGTGCTCTAAACTGAAATATAGGCAAAAAATACTTAGATCATTTTAAAAAAGCGATTTTATTCAACTTTTTCATCATCATTTTTTTTCTGTCGAAGATCTGTTCCTGGCCAGAGCTAAAATCATGCAAAGAAGATAGTAAAGTATCAGCTACATCCAGGCCATTACTTGTTCAACCTGCTGCCATCAGGCAGACGTTACAGGGCTGTTCCCACCAGGTCTGTCAGGAGCCTCAAAAGTTTCCCCAGGCGGTCCACCTTGAGCTCCTAAACATCTAACTGACTAGTCTTATCGTAACCCACTGGATATATATTTTGCAATGTGTCTCCGAAAACAAATTCCTAGTATATGCAAGTATACCTGGCCAATAATGCTGATTCTGATCAGGTCATTTGGCCTCAACAGTAAATTATTAAAGTATGCTATTAAAAGAAAGCCACATCTGTCTTGAATTCAATAATATAAGTTATAGCATGTCTGAGAAATGGCGAAAAAATAAAAAAAATTATCCCCAGTGCTTCCAGTACACTATAATATACACATCCAACTTCCTGCTGGGAAATAATAAGAACTATCTAAAAATCACACAGCAATACAATGAAACATTGTATAATCTGATTTATACAGGGATAAGGTATTTACTTCTTGTATTAATAGCATTATAAACCATCTTCAGACTGAGCGTAATAGAACAATTGGAGATTGTAATAATTGTAATGTAATAATTGTTACCAGTAATTCTGCATCATAAACAGAAGTGAAGATACACAGGGTTGGAATACATCCTATTTTTGTTTCCCCACAGAAAACACAATGGATGCTATACACATGGGACAGATATTATTGAAAAAAAAATCCTGAATTAAAATGATTAGAAGTGATGGCTTTTGGAAATCAGTGCTTTGTAAATAATGAGATTTGGATTCTCCTGCGCACACAGGGGCGGTTCTGAGTACCTAGAAAACCCCCTGCCCGCCAATCTATCCGCCCAGGTGTCCAATGTTTATATATATGTTTGAAGCTGACGGCAGCCGAGCTGGTCCTAATAGAACACTGAGACAGGCTGCCGGCTAGACTGCATTAAGCTAGGGGGAGTGCAGCTCCTGCTCCCAGGCAGTGCTCCATGTGACTGTGGCTGCCGCTGTTGGAGTCAGACAGAGAGAGCTAGCTGGGGTGGGGAGGCAGGATGTGCATCTGAGAAGGCAGGTGTGTGCTACTGTATATGCCAGGGGTAAGGTAGTTATGCTGGCCAGGTGAGGCACTAGGTGTATTTATGTTTGTCTTCGGTTAAAGGAATGTGTGTAGGCTATGTGTGTATATTCTATGTGTGCATGCGGTTTTATGTAAATGCTATGTGTGTGTTTGTGTGTACATGCTGTGTTTACAGTATGTATGCAAAGTGTGTACATGCTATGTTGTGTGTACATGCTGTGTGTATTTATGTAATGTGTATGTATGCATGCAATGTGTATGTGTACATGCAGTGTGTGTATATTCTATTTGCGTGTACATGCTGTGTGCATTCAATGTGTTTGTGTTTGCTATATCTGTCATTGTTTGTATACGCTGTGTGTTTGCTATGTGTGCACAGTATATGCCAAGTGTATGTATTCTATGATGCAACAGAAATTATGGACAGGAAAGAATGTCACTTTGTGGTGCACCTTGAGGAATTTTATTAAGATATAACCTTTATTGATGTACGGTTAAAAGATATAGCGAAAATAAAAGACACAGAACATGAAAACATACACAACATTTTTAAAAGAAGGATATAGGTATCCTTGCAACGTGGGGCCCCACATTCCTAAATGTCAAATTATAATAGTTATATATATGTTGTCTAGTCAGAGGTGCAATATATAAAGTAGATCAAAGTGTGCGGCGGTGTAGTGAGCTTGTAGGTTTGCAATGACTCAGGACAGTTCAGAATCAGTCTCTGCCTGTTAGTCAGGTCACTCATGGATTTTGATAATCCCTAAGAGGAAAATTTAGGCACGTTTAGGCGTATAAGCAGTATAAATGTATTGGTTCATATACAGTACTAGTGAGGTTATGATACCTATCAGGAGTATCTAGTGCTAAGTACTAAAAGCTGAAACGCTGTGAGTATAGACAATCCCCTTGGGTCCCGTGTATCCTGGGGTGCATGGTGCTCCGCACAGACACGCCGTCTCACACTAAATATAGGACGGGAAACCCTGGTGCTATACTTAACATGCGCTCTATCGCGCTTCACAGTAATGGGATAGTAGTTCACAGACCGCTTGTCATTATACACTCTGTATAAGGCTGGAGGCAGCGGTGGTATATTAACAAGCGTTCTGTTGCATCTCCCAGCCAACCGGCTGATCGTTCACTAACCGCTCGCCGTCTTACACTACATACAAGACGGGAGACAGCCGTGATATGCTGACATGTATTCTCTCGCGTCTCACAGCCAACGGGCTGATAGCCTAGCGAACCGCTCGCATCGCACTTTTAAACTAGACAGATCAAAATTTATGGTACATTTCAATAGGGAAGGGGAGTTGGGGCAGCCCACGAAGTGTACAGTCGGTGTACGCTTCGCTAGTGAGCTTCGTCAGGGATCCTGAGGGGGGCATCGCCACGGGCGGCTGGTGGCGCTGCCAAATATTGGGGGGGAGGTGAATACAATTACGCCGCCACTGGTCATCTTATCAGCTCCTTGTCATACAGTATAAATCATGCACTGTCCAGAAGTTAGAAAGTGCTCCAACCATCTTCTGTTGTTGCTCAATAATTGGATAACACCTCTCTTTCTCTTGAGGCTGCAGCTTCTTCCCTCCACCATTTACATAATCATCCAAGCCAGGCCTCCAAGTGGGAATTAATAGCTGCTGGAGTAGCAGGCATCTTGTGGATATTCATCAGGGACACCAGGCTATTCTACCTGTGTGTACAGGTGTGCACGTTCCACCATAGGCAAAAGTGAGAAGGGAGTAAAGTTCAGGATAAATGTATGGGCAAGGGAAAAAGGAAGAATAGTGACACATTATTGCAGCATTCACCTGCTTCAATTTAAGACATAGATAATTATAATAGTTTATCCCTTGTTGTACAGTATGTTCCGATATTTTAAAGACAGATTATGTTACTTATGAAGACAGATTGTTACTTGCAGCTGGTACCATGTGTAATATTGGTAAAAACCAGTGCAGGCATACATCTTTACTGTTGTATTTAAATAAAACAAACAAACAAACAAACATACATACCTAGTGCTATTATTAGAGCTTTCAATTAATTACATCCCCTATATCTGTGAGGTGAGTACATTCACCTGCAAATATAATGGTGCTTAGCATACAAGTGTGTCCAGACTCACCTTGTGGGTTTTATCCTGCAGTCCTGTAAACACATGCGGGTATAATTACTCATGCCAGGCTGTGTATAATTGTACCCACAATTTCCTAATGCAGTGCCTATGTCTATGGATGCTTACATCCATTCTTGAGCACATTTTTCATGATCACTTTGCCATCATGCATATGCATTGAGGTTAAGCTGACCAAGGACACATTTGTATAAGCTTATGTAGGGTCTTGAAGAAAATATGTTAAAACCCTTGGTTGTGCTACATACAAGTAGACAGCAGTATAACAATAGCACTGCAGCCCAAGTGTTGGCTTGTGGGAGCTGGCGCTGTGGGAAACATGGTCTCTGCATATTCCAATGGGTCTGGCCAACCTTATGGAATCTGCTGAAAATGGCCCTCCAAAATTGTCTGCCACCTTGGAGGAGACAGATGCTAGAGGCCCTACTAGGCAGATGGATAGAGGCTAGAGCTCCTACTGGGTACTGAATATCACTCCCCGTAAGTTATGGATTTGCAATGCCCACTTTTCAGATGGCTATTATAACAAAGTAAATCAAATAGATAAAAACAAATAGACGTTTATTCAGTAATACAACATATATGATTTCATCAGCATTTCCATTTATACAAGATGTGCCACATACAGAATCAATCCATAGACCTACACGTTTCGTCCTTCTGGGCTACATATGGGGCAATGAATAAATATAATGGTGGTATTCCTCTAATTAGTACAGTAAAGATGGTATATCCTCTAATTAGTGCAGTAATATACTGTTATCACTGTAATTGGTGCAGTGCCATGCTGCAGTAGGATGGATGTTTATAGTAGGTGTTTTTATGGCCGCCCATTTCACAAGAGGTTATAAAAAACCTAGATAGGCTTTCAGATAGGTATTCATTAATAGGCAGATGACATTCAGGTGGTAAATAAATATGTATTGCTTCACAGTCACCGATATGCAGATTTTTTCTCTCTCTGGGAATCTGTGATACACAGCATATTCTACTCTATCGCATCTCGGCATGGCGTTCACCGAGAATGGGACACACATGCGTGTGAGACGCAAATTGTGCGCTGACAGGTAAAGCTTGTGCAGGCTGCGCAGTGCTTACATAATAGCAGTGCAATTGCTCAATTTTGCAAATTAATCATGGGTAGGGCCATGGCATGTGTGGCCTCCTTATCCTGTCCCGGACGGACCCTACGTGCTAGTGGAAGGCGTTTGTAGTTTTGCAATACTGTAACCCATGCTGAATTAGGCATCATGTACAATGTGGGTAAAACCAAGCAAGTGCATATTTCCTTACTAGTTTGGATCATAAATTATCAAACCCCTATCCTGGCTCATTCGTAATTCGATGATTTTAAATTAGAACTCTTCCGATAATATATCCGGTACTTGTGTATTATAGCGGCGCCCATCGCATCGTATACCATAAGGCATATGATGGTATGCGATTCGATGCAATGAGATATCGCGCGATGTAGTACAATGGCATACAATTTTAAAATTGTATGACATTGTATATGGCATAGAATGCCATACAATGCGATGGGATGCGATTATAAATTGTATAAGCACCCTAATGGGTGCTTACAATGTTAAATGCACCCTAATGGGTGCTTACAATGTTAAATGCACCCCCACGCCATCCCCCACTATAAACGTGAACCCGAAGCGTGGCGAGCGCAGCGAGCCCGAGAGGGGCGGCGGTACGCGTCCTACGACCTTTTTATACCCCCACTATCCACGTCGGCATGGAGTTGATTTTATATAGTGTGGCGTGCGCAGCGAGCCACCGAGCACAAAGCGTGGCGAGCGCAGCGTGCCCCGCGAGGGGACGCGTATAACTTCACATGCATACGCGCCCGCTCGCCACGCTTCAGGCTCGGTGGCTCGCTACACTATATACAATCAACTCCACGCCGACGTGGATAGTGGGGGTATGAAAAGGACGTAGGACGCATACCGCAGCCCCTCGCGAGCTCGCCACGCTTCGGGATCACGATTATAGTGGGGGGGTGGCGTGGGGGTGCATTTTACATTGTAAACACCCATTTGGATGCTTAAAATCACCCATTAGGGTGCTTGTACAAATTTTAATTTAATTTAACAAATAGTCGTGTAAAATCGTGTCGCATCGCATCGTATGCCATTGGTTGTATGGCATACGATGCAATGCGATAAAAACATCGTACGACCAACATTGGGGGCGCCGCTATAATACACAAGTACCATATATCCATTAGAGGTTTATTATTAGCAGCGAGTTATTATCAGTATGTGAATAGATGGATCTATGAAGCTCCTTAACATCCAAATTAAATGTACAGTAGTAAGCCTGTACAAATATTCCACGTGGCATCCAACCCCTAGTTTTTTTTAAGAATAGACTAATGTTGGCTAGGCTTGAGTATCCTTATCCAAAATATCCCATCTCCATAGTTTCCAGAATCCAATTTTTTGGGGGGTAAAAGAACTACTGGGGACATCAGTAACTGGCACTACTGGGGACATGATAAGTAACTAACACTAAATATGTGCAATAAAATGATTGCTTGGCATTCAAATGCAGTGCCTGAGATAGGACACAAATTTTGTTTCATACACAAATAAAATATATTTGGGTACTTGTGTATTATAGCGGCGCCCCCGATGTACATCGCGTGATGTTTTTATCGCATCGCATACCATGCACCCGATGGCATGCGATGCGATGCGACGCGATTTTGGCCCCCTATGCGGTGAAACATTGTATAAGCCCTAAAGGGTGCTTTTAAGCACCCAAAAGGGTGCTTACAATGTTAAATGCACCCCCACGCCACCCCCCCCCACTATAAACGTGAACCCGAAGTGTGGCGAGCGCAGCAAGCCCACGAGGGGCGGCGGTACGCATCCTCTGACCTTTTCATACCCCCACTATCCATGTCGGCGTGGAGTCGAGAATAGAAAGTGTGGCGAGCGCAGCGAGCCACCGAACCCGAAGCGTGGCGAGAGGAGACGCGGATACCTGTGAAGCCCACGAGGGGACGCCGATACCTGTGAAGTTATCCGCGTCCCCTCGCCACGCTTCGGGCTCGCCACACTTTCTATTCTCAACTCCACGCCGACGTGAATAGTGGGGGTATGAAAAGGTCGGAGGACGCGTACCGCCGCCCCTCGCGGGCTCGCTGCGCTCGCCACGCTTCGGGTTCACGTTTATAGGCGGGGGGGGGGGTGGTGGCGTGGGGGTGCATTTAACATTGTAAGCACCCATTAGGGTGCTTATACAATTTTTTATCGCATCGCATTGTATGCCATACACAATGTCATACAATTTAAAAATTGTATGACATTGTACAATATCGCGCGATATCGCGTCGCATCGCATACCATCGCATGCCTTGTGGTATGCGATGCGATGGGCACCGCTATAATACACAAGTACCTATATTTGTGTGTATTTCATGTGTTTGATGTGTATATACAACATAGATGCAATATACCTCAAAATTAGTAATTGAAATAAAAATATTCTGAAATACGGAATAATCAGTTATCCAAAATTCTTCTGATCACGAGCATTTTGGATAAGGGATACTCTCCCTGTGCTAGGCACCAAAATATTCTTGTTTGTGATGATGTGTCGATTATTAGTCTTCAGCTAATTAAGGGCTCATAGGATATGATTTGTTTAAGGGGTATTTAAAGGAGGGTCTGTTCATGCAATCTCCCTGGCTGTATCTAGTGGATTGCCCACTCTGTGTTGAGTATATCTATCCCTGTCCTGTCTTTTCTCTCTCCCCTTACATTTATCATTTACAGTTATCCTTGTTTGCCCCTTTGATGTACCCTTTTGTCTTTCCTCATTCCCCATATCTTGTGTTGCCTACTTTTTTCCCTGCTCCCCCCTTCAGGCTTTTTTTCATTAAGGATTTGTTGTTATTTGGCATTGGAGGGCATCTGTGGCTTATGTGTCACAAGAGAGCATTGTGGGACACTTTCTTTTTTTGTTACTTGTTTCCTAGCACGGCGCCTGCGATTTTAATTGTACCCATCGGGTCCCAAAAAATCGCGTCGATCGCATCGCATGCAACCAAATCGCATGTGATGCGATTGACGCGATCAATGCGATTTTTAAATTGGAACCAATGTAAAATGGTCCCTGAGACCCGATTTTACATTGGGCCCAATGTTAAATGCCCCCCAGACCCCAATTTTTATTGTATACCCACCCTGATGGGTCAAATGCCCCCCCATTGTTAACGCCACCCCACGATGAACGCCAACCCGAAGCGTGGCGAGCGCAGCGAGCCCACGAGGGGTGGCGATACGCGTCCTCAGACCTTTTCATACCCCCACTATCCATGTTGGCGTGGTGTTGATCTTATATATTGTGGCGAGCACAGTGAGCCATCGAGTTTGAAGCGTGGTGAGCGCAGTGAGCGCAGCGAGCTCCGCGAGGGGACGCGCATTACTTCACAGGTATTATGTGTCCCCTCGCGGGACTCACTGTGCTTGCCACGCTTCGGGCTCAGTGGCTCGCTGCGCTCGCTACACTATATAAAGTCAGATCCACGCCGACATGGTTAGTGGGGGTATGAAAAGCTCGGAGGACGCAGGCTCGCTGCACTCGCCATGCTTCGGGTTGGCATTCATTGTGGGGTGGCGTTAACAATGGGGGGGGTATTTCACATGTAAACTACCCATAAGGGTGGGTATACAATGAAAAATCGGGTCCATTGGCCCATTTAACATTGTTCCCTATGTAAAATCGCGTCCATCGCATTGGTCGCATCACATGCCTTAACTTAAGGCATGCGATGGATGCAATTTTTTAATTGTCGGGGAAAAGGCTAAAAATAGCCCTGAAATCGCGTCGGTCGCGTCCATCGCATACCTTAAGTTAAGGTATGCGATCACTTGCGACAGGAAACAAGTACCCTTTTTTATTGGTAAGTTTTTCCTGCTCAGTGTAAAAGTCTTGGTTGGCTCTGGTATGAAAGCATTTGTTTGCTTCTTCTTTTGGATTTCTCAAATATTCTGGAGCCTTACTGGGGACTACAGTACAGATCTAACCATCGTAAATTAGTAGCAGCTTTTCTATAGTGTATGACAATGTATACAAGAAGATAGTGTTAGGGACATTTGGCTATAGTTGCAATCAGTGTAATATATTTTCTAGTTGTTAAGTAGAACACATATTTAAATCTAGAAGGGAGTCCATAAATAATATAAATATTGAAATTCAGACACCAAAGGCTCCAATGACCAATTGACAAAGTAGAAATGCACAGTATGGGAATGACTGCTTTTATGTTTATGTATTTATTCTTCCATAAACAGATGTGTCCATAGACATATAGCCTCCTTTTACTTTAAACAGTCCTTCTAGTTGCTCTATATCATAATGAAACTCAGTAACAACATGGTACAGAGAGGATACAGAGGCAGCTTCTGCTAATTAAAATGTTACACAGCATGCCTATATTGTGTGTGCAGCAATGGCTCTGGGACCGATTCAGACCCGATCACACTACCGAAAATTTGCAGTGGCCAACGTTCAGGTAGAACCCCACTAGAGTTAAATCTCGCCTTGCAAATTAATGTAATCGCTGTGCAAATGGATGTGTATGACTGCAGATGTATTTGCAGCCATACAAAGAAAAGATAGAAACCAAGCGCTGATCCTATTCACAATTGGTGGGAGTAGGTTCAGGTAGGACCTTGTCTCGAACCGCCCCCAGAGTGTATTTCTTCAGCTGTAACAACCTAATGGACCACACTGACCTTAGTGATGGTCCCTATGTACACATAGCATTTTCTTTTATTCTTTTCATTCAGAGGTCATCTACTGCTTCAGAGGTTAAGGGTGGATGTACTGACCTGGGTATTGGTCCCTATGTTCACATAAGGGTTTATTTTCGGAGCTCAGGTTTCCCCAAATCACAACACCAGTACTGATAGCAGGTTTCTTTTTCCAAAAGTTTTATTGCTCCAAATAAAAAGTAAATCCAAACCAGATAAAAATAGTATTAAAAACTGCACAGGAGCCTTCACCAGGTGGAACCAACAAAAAACATTGTAATCCTCCTCACCCGGGATGAGATTGGGATGGAATGTCCGCCCAGATGGAATAAGGCAAATGTTGATCCTTTCTGGTTCTGGCCTCCTGATTACACCAACGCGTTTCTGACCGGGTCCTTCCCCTGAGGAAGGACCCGGTCAGAAACCGAGCTGCAGATTTGGAGGCGCGGTGTTGTCGGGAAGCCCTTGTTTTTTCATTTGCAGCCATGCCAATATCTTCAAAACCTTTCGTAAGCTGCTCATTACCTCATGTGCCTACTCCCCGTCAATCACCTTGCAAATGGACAGTGATTAAAAAAGTAGCAGGATTTTATCGAAAGATAGCCTCGTGCATGCATACTATGGGAAATATGATGCACAGTCTATGAATAATCAGCTAATTTGCAACTGTGCGATCAGGTCTGAATTCACCCCTGTTACTGCATATGGAATGTAATGTTCCATTACTTATGCAAATATAGATGCAGTCAAGCACATAATATAGGCATGCTGCATATCATTTTACTCAGCAGCTTGTGCATCATATTCACACTGTGACTAGGAGGAATGCACCTCTGCAGACAAAGGCTGAGATGCAAGCTTGAATAAGAACCACATGCAACCTTATTCCTACTAATGGAAGAACAGCATGTTTGAAATTAAACCAAGATTAGGGGCTATTACAGACACATATGGGCATATTCAATTAACTGCAGGGTTTAACATATGGTAATCAGTCGACAATAAGCCACAGTGTAAACCCCGCAGCTAATTAAATATGCTTGATAGAGACCGTTGTAGTAATCATTCATTGCAAAGGTTTTCTTATATGTTAATTATCAGATTTTTTTATTTCTATTAGCAATATGGGGTTTCTAAGTATTTGGGGCACCACCATGAGTGACATAGATAACACATAGCGCACAAATCTACAGCAGACTATTGCTCTGATGCAACTGCGCTGATGTATATTGGACAGTTGCACTGCAGTTCTTATTGTAACCAGAAGGTTAATGTTTCTTCGTTGTAACCTGCAAGTCTGATTAAGCTTAAGGTATATAATGAAGCTGTAAATTAAACTTTGGTATATTAAGAGAAATACTCCACCAGATATTCGTAATGAGTATGTTAGGACTTGTAGAAAGTTTCCCGTTATGACCTGAGATGATTCTGGTGAAAGTGTAAACAAAAAGTTCTCTTCATATTTATTTTGAAATCTCCCCTTTGATTTCATTGAATTTAATTAATTAGTTGCCAATATCTTAACTGAATAGAGATCTCTCACACTTACAGAATCCCAGATAATCCAAACTATCTAGATCAGGGGTAGCCAACTCCAGTCCTCGAGAGCTACCAACAGTTAATGTTTTCCAGATCTCCTCACAGAATCACAAGTGAAGAAATTAGCTTCACCTGTGGATCTTTTAAAATGTGTTAGTGAGTAATGAGTGCACCTCTGCAGCAGATAGGTTGTCTGGAAAATGTGAACTGTTGGTAGCTCTCGAGGACTGGAGTTGGCTACCACTGATCTAGAGAATCTAATTCTAAAGGTGCCCATACACTCATAAGATTTATCTTCAGATCTGGCTGGTTGGAACAAAAACATGGTTATGGATGAGTGACAGTTTGTCAGTTTTCCAGCATTTCCAAGCAAATGGGCAACTGTCATTTGCACTCATTCATAACCATGTTTTTGTTCCAACAAGACAGATCTGCAGATACACCTACATGTGTATGGCCACCTGTACCACCTTCAGGGACAGCTTGCTGTAGGCCAAGCAGGCAAAGCTGACAACTTTCAATTAGGGCAACATGATAGAGGTATTCTTCCAGTACTTGAATGTGAAATGGAATTGCCCATCTTTTGATTTATAGCATTAGCAAGGTTATCTTGCATATTGATTTTACTGATACTTATAATAAGGATAAAGAACCATTTCTTTAACTGGTAGCTTTCTGGTTGCACATGCTATGTATGTGTACTTATAAGCCATCTATATAACGAGATTGATGCCTCTAATATAGATAGGTTTTTGTTTTCGAAAAATAATTTCATGATGTGCTCAAATCAACATTCACAATAGCTTTATGAATCATTAATGCAGAGACATCACCAGGTGGTGTGACACCTGGTGAACATTCCGCATCACTCCTCCCACCACACGCCAGAGGCGCAACCACCTTAAAAGCGGTCATAGCTTAAAATAAATTGATGTGGCCTTGCTGGATCTCTTTTGCATCACTCCAGGGGCGTTTTCAGCATCCCCAGAGATGCTGGATACCCCCGGTGGCTAAGCTATTGTAGTGCAGACTATTCTTTGATGACATGTGTTTGTGCTACAGGAGAATATCACATTGCAGCATTTGGCTCCTGTCACTGCAGAAGAGCTAGCACTTTGGTGTCACTCTCTCGGAGGGGGACACCTGGGTGCTGGTCGTACATTCCGTACCCGCCTTTTGACGCAACTGCATGAATTTCTTTCATAATTCTTCTTAACATTTAAGCTAAAAATATAGATTCAGCAATATATATTCTAACAGTATCTGAAACCATTCAGTGTAACGGCAAATTTCAATGTACTAGATACCAAGTATAGTTGTAATTTAATTTCAGTCAGCAACATGTGAATATTCTGGCATATTCTAGGTTGAAGAAAAAAAACATTTTAATATCATATACACTATCTCATT
>NC_139221.1:181531197-181951197 GCF_055691185.1 Crinia signifera
TGTATTCAATGCACAAATTGCGAGTCCTGCTGGTTTCTTTTTTTACAGCAGTTCTCCATTTTTCCCTCGGCATCTTTTTTAGGTGAACTGTAGGACTATCTTTGTTAAAGTTTTTATTTTTTTTGTTTTTAATGTACTCTAATGTATTTATTGCAAGTGCCATAATGATGTACTTCTATATTAATTTATTTGGAATTTAATAAGTTATTTTAATGGTATCCAATAAGAAATCAGTAATGCTCCTAGTTATCAGTAATGCTCCTAGTAATCAGTAATCAGTAATGCTCCTAGTTAAACCAAGGCCGGGAAGCTCAGGGAGACCCCCCCTAACATAAAACCACAATTTAGGGGTGTATTAAAAAAAAAAACTAAACCAAAGCCCCCAAAAAGGCATTTAAAAATGCTAACAATTACAAAATAAATAAAATAAAAACCCAGGGCACTGAAACCACGGCCAAAGCACAACACAATAATAAGAATAAATGAGGACAAAATACACAGCACCAGTCTGCAGCCACAAACCCAATTAAAATTGTCACACAGCCATGTGTTGTAATAAAAACACTGCACAAAACACTAACCTTAAACCTGTTCAGAAGCCAAGATCCACAGATCCCCCGAACACCCTGCTCAAACACAAGTCAAGTCTGCACACCTCACGTGGAGAGCAGGAGAAACCTGATCTCTCCTGCTACAGCTCACCCTTTTCCCCTCGCATAATTATGCAGAGTTCGCAAAAAGGGATGGTGAGCAGCAGAAGCGTTGAATAAGGAGACAGACAGAAAGGAGGAGATGATTAAAAGTGGTGAGTGCTTCAGCGAGGTCACGGTGACATGCACGAGCGAACAGTGAGCCTGACTCGCAAAAAGCATTGAATACATGCCATTGTGGGAAAAAAACGTCAGTACTTTAATTGCCGTTATGCCATACCATTGCATACTGGCTCACTTGGAGCCCTGTAAATAATTCCAAAAAGTTGGCACTCTTGGCGGGCTTTTACAGTAAATAAAACTTAAAACTCTATGGCTCAATGCAAGCTTTTAGGCTTTATTATAGCATTCAAGGACATCCTTACATAGTATAAAGCAAAGTCTGGGAAATCATGTCTGTCTGTCTGTCTGAACGTTGTAATTTCACAAATCACTGGACAAAATGATCTCTACTTTTCCCCATTATGTGATGAAGTTTCCCTCGAAGGTTTAGAAATATTCACAACTTTGGATGGGAAGTAAGGAAAAAAACTTTTAACATATAAGCCGATAAAATAGACTAGCATTACAATGCACTCCATACAACTTTCTCACCCCCACCCTTTACAGAGGCTCTGTCCCTTGCCTTGCTATAAGCTCTAAGACTTGCTTACTTTAGGCATATAATGTGCAGTTATGAATAATAATATATTTTAATACAGTATATATGTGATTGTTATATTTTAATATGTGAAATATTTTAGATAATACATTTTTCATTGTGAACCATCTTGCACATCATTTCAGCCAGTACTGGCATACCTTTTTCAATATAATGTGCAGCTATGCAGGTTATGGGGCATGTTCCCTCCTCCCACTACCACCCAAAATACTCTGGGTTCACGCCCACACAGGATGTTACAGCATGGACTGGATGGAGGATGCCACTGTACAGAGTACAGTCCAGCTGAGGCTGTGGTGACCCGCATCCACCATTGCCCAACACCCTCACCACCACATGCTACCTCAGCACATGCACTGCCACATGCTGCAAGCACTGGCTTGATGGAGGCTTCTGCACTGGACACACATCAAAGCCTCATGTGCAGACTGCAGGGGGCACAGACATGCACAGCAGCACTGAAACAAATGGCAGCAGTAACTTTCATGTCCTCCTGCCAGAACATGACAGCTGACAGCATTTATGTCTTCCCACTCATGTTTTAGACAACTAGCCTTATGTAAGCCCTGCAAGCTCCCTTCAAGGTTCAGTGGGCAATTAGCTCCTCACAATATAACGTCTGGGGGACTAAGCAGGGGCACCAACAGCATCGCTGGTCCCTGTATAAAAGGGAGCATGGCATATGGGAGGGGGTGTGGACACACCCCTCTTATTTACCCCTGCTAAGTATGGGTGGGTTTCTAGTAAACATAGAAAATACAATGTGCTCACCTTAAATACCCCCAGTGAGAATAGGGCCAGCATGTGTCGGCCATTGCATTGGTTGGGCACACTGGATGAACTTCCAGGCCAGTGCCATACCGCAGCTACCATTGCAAACCAGCAGCACCCTAAAAAACAAAATGCATATAAACAAAATACATAAAAGCAGATCGAAATTGGAAAAACATGTGGAAATAATGTACCATCAATGTACTTATGTTTCATGAAAAGACCATCATTTTGAGGAATTCTGGAATAGAGGATGGTAATGTCCAAAGTACACAGCCAGGTGTTATCAGGGAACTCACCTTAACCATCAAGAGTCAATAATAAATCCATGGTACAGTATATTTTAATTAAGTGTAGATATACTGTACACACAACAGCAAATAGTGATCCAATAATACTGCAACATTGCTGTAAAGGGACCCCCTGTCCAAAATAATGGAGCATTCTGGCAGGTCAAATTATTCTTATGTCTCTTGGGCTGTGTGTACAAGATAGGCACTTTGGGTATCTTGATTTTTGGAAAACCACTTGTTTCAGATATAATAATTATATCACAAACATTGTTTAACATAATATCCACCATTTTTATAGCAATTAGTGAGATCACCAAGCAACCTAGAAAATACATCATCAACTGACAACTGGGAATCTATCTCTTTACATTACTGTTGCACATCGTCTACCACCCCTCCAATTTTGGAAGGTATGATTATATATTTAGAGTTAGAGTCCAATGTTAGATTATCAGAACATAATAGTCTTTGTCAATATTTCCTATCATTAAAGAACTCCCTGAGCTTAAGTTGTCTTTTTATATATTGTAAATCCATTTTCCATTTTAAACTATTAAAATAGTTTATTGGAACAAAACTTGAGCCTTTACTTGAAACAGAGTTTCAGTCGAAGTTCGATTGGACCAATGAAAGACTTGTCACCTCTCCAAGTCCATCTGTTGCATGACCCTTTCCTGTGTGGGGGTAACACCTAAAGAGGGTTTAATAACAGTATTAATCTCCATAAATTCATCGCCAGATGATGACGGCATGTCACTGGATGTTGTTCTGTCTTTATAGGGACATTGACCATGTTGTTTATAATAATGGCCTCTCATTCTATATTCGGCCATAAGCCTATGGAGAGTCAGCTATAAGCCTAATATTCAGAATAATTTATTCACCATCTCATATTGTGTCTTTTTAAATTTGTAAGTCACGACCAGGACATTCAATTTCTCCAACCTATTTTGTGTTGTATCCTGTGAAAGTAGGTTTATGCAGTTCCTCAAACTCAAGGATATTTTATCTAACCTGGTTAAGTTCTGTGGCAGCCTCCTCCACTATCAATATCATCAGGTCCAGTGAATATTTATTGAGAACTGCAATCCACCATCTTCAGAATCTTTGTTTTATCTGCCAATAGTTAAAAAGTTCTTTATTCTGAAACCCATCAGGATTTATTTCTCATGGACATAATCAGAAAGGGTAATACCATGTAGTTGAAAGTCTAATTCTTTTTTTCTTTAATCTTAGTAGCCCATAAGAAAAATTAATATTGGATAATTCACCAGGAAAATCCTGTTTCCCTTTGACTGTCGTGCAGTCGAACCACGGGCAACAGTATACTGCTGTGATGGAGATAGTGGGGGCATACACTCCTGCTTATTGCTGCAGAGTAGAGTGTGAGCAATGGATGAATAGTTGCTACAGTATGTGCATTCACACTGCATCTATTTACCGTGTAGGGAGAGCCTGAGGGTGTGGCCAGTATCTTCGGAAGTGCTGGGCACACCCCTACAGTGTCAAGATGCTCCACCCTATTCTCAAAGCATCTGCCCCTTTTTAGGCCAAGGGTCCAGATTCACTGCCCAACAATGTTGGAAGGTATGACTATATATTTAGAGTTTAGTTTCCAATGTAAAAAACGGAATATGCAGTATGAGCAGGCAGATGGAAAAAGCACTTAAAGTAATTAAAATATGTGTTACTTATAGCCCAATAATAATAAATTATGAAGAAAAGCAAAAAACATAAATAACATCAATAATGAGCAATTTTGTAGATTATCTGCTGCATCAGATGAACAACAATGCTGCATAAAATATAAATGTCACCCTCTCTTGAATTGATCACTAATTCTGTGCAATCCAGGTAGATAAGTTTTTGTTCCATTGGTAGGGTAGGGAGAGCCTGAGGGTGTGACCAGTATCTTGGGAAGTGCTGGGCACACCCCTACAGTGTCAAGATGCTCCACCCTATTCTCAAAGCATCTGCCCCTTTTTAGGCCAAGGGTCCAGATTCACTGCCCAACAATGTTGGAAGGTATGACTATATATTTAGAGTTTAGTTTCCAATGTAAAAAACGGAATATGCAGTATGAGCAGGCAGATGGAAAAAGCACTTAAAGTAATTAACATATGTGTTACTTATAGCCCAATAATAATAAATTATGAAGAAAAGCAAAAAACATAAATAACATCAATAATGAGCAATTTTGTAGATTATCTGCTACATCAGATGAACAACAATGCTGCATAAAATATAAATGTCACCCTCTCTTGAATTGATCACTAATTCTGTGCAATCCAGGTAGATAAGTTTTTGTTCCATTGGTAGGGTAACAGCTAAGATAAATTCATAAATAACTGATAATGTGGACTGCGGTGTCCTGCTTCTCCACCATAAGCATGTTTGTGCATCTTGATTATTGCACAGATTCCTTTTGTTGTTGCCAGGGCATTCCTATTATGGTTTAGGTGATCAGGAGTGGGGCACTGGAGTGCTAGCAGGGGCTCCGGAATGACTTCTCCCTGGGGATTCTGCATGCAGTGGTATGTCTCTGTGCAGACGTTCCTTGGAGCTTAAAACCCGCAATGAGTCAGCCGCAGCCTCGGAATGGACATTATTTTCCAAACATCTTTAAGAAATAATAAAGACTGACTGATCACTCGCTTAATTACTATACAACAAAAAATGCTATTTTTTACCAATAGAAGAGATTCACTGATTCAGTCACATAGTTACATTCATCAACCCACTAATAATAATTATAATAATAATAATAACATCCACTAATCAAAGCCCAAACAATACCATAAACAGAACATTAGGAACAACACAACTATGTACAGTATTAATGCTCATCATTTGTGAACCTCTGGATCCCACAATCCAAAAATATACGGGTACTGTAGGTAAATTGACTGCTAACAAAGGGACCCACCTTTGATAAAGCCACCTGGAGTGGCGAAACGTGTCAGGGAGCTGTTTGGACATTCCACCTATACATCATTACACCGGATAGAAGCCTGAACCAACCTCTGGGACCACCTTCATTTCTACAAGGAGCTTGAACCACCACAATAAACACCCACTGCAGTCACCATCTGCCAAAGTGTCCCTTATTCACGGACCTGTGGACTGGAAATATCTACTCCTTTACAGCCATCAGTGATTTGTGCCATTTGGGACCGATTAAGGACTGTTGGAGGACTCCAGTACCTTCAATAATGTGGTAACTATTTCTACACACAAGATCTCTCCTTCCGAGAGGTATACTAGGAACAGACTCTCCGGTGATCATTGTTACAAATTGGGGTGTCCTTATAGATATTATATAATTTTATTGTTTTTATGCTATAAACCACTCCTTCTAATTTATCAAGTGATAATAAAATATATGTGACCTAAGATCATCCAATTTTTAATTGTTTTTCATTCATTTTCAAAGTTTTGCGCTGCTATATCTGTTCTTTTTGCATCTTTTCACGGGACCAACTATCCCCATCAAAAAGCAGCTGCAGGAAATAGCACTCCTGGTAAGCGCCCCCCAGCTCTGCCCTCAGGGTCAGTTCTACCATTTTTCCTCTTGACTGCTAACAAAAATGAATCCTAGTGTTTCAGTGAGTGTATGTACATGAGCAGACTTATGGCTCGATTTAGGCTTGGGGGAGCCAGGGCACTTAAGTCTCAGGTAAATTGAGGTGTATATTAGATTGTACATACCTCCAAATATGACCTATTCCAGGAGGGACAAAATGTTCTATGTTTGGACTTAACTCTTAATATATGATTTGCATCACCTTTGTTTAACTATTTTATTTGTAATAAAGCAATTTCAATGCAGATGACAATCATAACTCAAAAGGCTAGTCTATGTAGAGGGGATTTTATTCCTTTTGGAATAGGTAATTTTGGGATGCATGGATTGTGTATATTAAATTTAAACCAATGGTATATTAGGTTTAAACTTAAAGTATATAATTTTCTGGGTACAGTTTATAGCTCCACCTAATTGAGAGACAAACTTTTTTTTATAAAGTTTTCTTGTAGTGGAACAAAGACAATTTCAACAACCTTAAAATACATATAGAAAAAGAAAATTTACTGTATCGTCTATCTTGCCACATGCAAGAATAGCAGCGACCTCTGCACTACTTACACACTGGGACAGGAATCAGGAGATCTAGTGATGTCAATGTGCTCTGACTGGGGGGCGGACAGAGGGGAGCCAGGGGTACAGTGTCCCCTGCATCTTAATCTGGCTAGGAGCAGATTAGATGGACCAAGTGTTTTTTTTCTGCCATCAAATTCTATGTTTCTATGTAAAACAAAGGATTCTATATGGATCCAAGGAATACATACTTAGAAATACTTTATCTCACATCCCATCAAACCTGAACCATGAACAAAATATTTAGGGTCTAAGGACCATTACACACATTGTATCTTCCTTTATAAAGGAAATCGCATTGCTGGTGGAGGGTTGTACCACAGGATCGAGGAGTTATGGTTAGGCACTAGGAATGAGTTAAGGTTTGGGACTATCAATAGGGTTCAAGTTAATCTCCGTACACACAGAGCGATTGGCCACCGAGTGATATATCGCTCAGATATATATCACTCAGCGACCAAATTCCTGCGTGTCCCCTTTTCATCAGCAACCAGTGATGGTCGCTGATAAAAATGGAAGTTATGATCACCTGACCACCAGACCCTCATCTGGTGGCTTCCTATCACTAAGATTCAAGTCCAGGGTGTGGAACCCTCCTAGGCCAGCACAAGCAAACCACAGCAAGGCATCACACTAGTGAGTTTTAAGTTAAATAGTGTTACATTATTAAAAAGTATTAAAGTGTCACATTAAAAAATATTTTAGGTGTCTAGAAAGTGCTAGCTTAAATGTTACAATTATTATTGTTAATTATTCTGATTAGCAGTGTTTCGTATTTTAGAGTGCGCACCTGCATTTGCTATTTTTTTTGTTTGTTTAAAACTCATACTGTGCAATACTTTTTTATGGAATAATCCAAAAATTACTTTTGTTTTCCAGTGACACAAGAAGCTGTTACAGTATTTTCCTTTTTTCTCATACTATACAGTTGCAGTAGACTGATTCCAGCTATGCAAAGACTTATTAAGTGAAGTAGAAAATAAAGTTTAAAACAATTACAATTTGTTTTCCAAAGTGCTTGCTAACTGGCAGAAGAATAATAATTGTTGTAATAATTACTGTTTAGCGGTCAGCTTTGTGGTTGCAATTTGGAATTTAATTGCATATTACACCTTTAAAATGAATTAACACTGAACTGAAAATCTAGTTTGTACATTGTGAATTGATAAAACAACATGTAGAATTTAGAAGATGTGACCTTAAAGACTCCATGGAACCTGAGGGCCTTTGTTAGTTAAAGTCACAACAGTAACTGTTATACAATGTACTTTTGTATGTGCATATGATCGAGTAACACACTGAACTATGGGGGTTATTCTAGTTCACTCGGAAAGGCACAATCACACTCCAATGGACAAAACCATGTGCACTGCAGGTGGGTCTGATGTAACATGTGCAGAGAGAGTTAAGGCGCCCATAGACGGTCCGTTCCCGGACCGTCCGTTTAGTACTATGCGATGCGCGCTCCCGCGCATCACATAGTACGGTACAAAAAGTATGTGCTGCACATACTTTTTGTACTAGCTAAACTTCGCATCGGATCGGATCGCAGTGCACACCGCATGCACTAGGCATGCGATCCGATGCGAAGCGTGCTAATTGAGACCCGAACGGATCCGTTTAACGGACCGTGTATGGGTCCCTTTAGATTTGGGTGTTTTATTGTTTCTGTGCAGGGTAAATACTAGCTGCTTTATTTTTATACTGCACTATAGATATCAGTTTGAAGTACACCCCCACCCAAATCTAACTATCTCTGCACATGTTACATCAACCCCACCTGCAGTGCACATGGTTTTGTCCATTAGAGAGTGATTGTGCCTTTCCGAGTGAACTAGAATAACCCCCTATGTCAAGAGCAGTAAAGTGAGAGTTGATCGGGTGTTTATTACATAGTAATTATCGATGTGGACATTTGTCATACAGGAAGCATGTCTGCAGCCATTGTTCAGTATGATCAGTGGTGAATTTGCCATCAGGCTTGTGATGCATGGGCCTAGAGGTGACACACTAGGATGCTTTTGTTGGTACTGTCAGTTGGAGATATACAAATAACTGAAAGATATTTCTATTGTACTGTACCATATACCAACTTGAATGAAGTGTAAACAGCTAGGACATGCACATACTGCCCCTGTAAACTGTCCTACTTACTAAATATGTATAAATATTTAAAAATGTCGTATTTGCTTTTATTATTCTATTAAAATGGCTATCATCAAATGAGGGCTTAGGACCAATCAATAAACATAGTAGACAAGAGGTGGCCATTACAGTTGTGCCTCCCCTCTAAATCTGCACCTGAGCATGATTGCAGCGAGTGAAGCTCTCCAAAGTCATGTGGACATATGCACACATTGCATACAGACCACTTAATATGGTGTCAGCTGTGTGGCTGTTATGGCACATGGGCCCAGCGTATAAATCTCCTGGTTTTCAACAATACCTTTCTAGATGAGGGCTTAAATTAAAAAAAGGAGTAGCATATATACAGCTATGAAGGACTTTCAGACAAGTCAAAAACAGAGCAGGCATAGATCATGCTCAACTTAGCTGAGGCTGTTGACAAGGCGGAAACATTTGTCTATGCCAGGCATGTCCAAACTATGGCCCTCCAGCTGTTATGAAACTAACTACAAGTCCCATCATGCCTTGTCACAGTTTTGCAATTAGACAATGCTATAACTATAGCAAGGTATGCTGGGATGTGTAGTTTCACAACAGCTGGAGGGCCACAGTTTGGACATGCCTGGTCTATGCACTCTTGTGCAGAGCCCCTATAAGTATCTAGTTATATGCTGTCAGAACAAAACTACAGTACTAGCAAAGAAATGTGATCATGGTGCATTAGCAATTAAGCTATTTAGGGACAGAAATGTGTGTGGAACCTATAATAATGTATCCCATGAGCTGTTATAATGTGAGAAGGAAATAACACCAGAACTTAGTCTACATGTATAGATGCTGCATGACCAATCCAATAAAGACTAATATATTTGTAAAGACAACCAGGGTAATCTATTTGTATGCAACCTCTGGCAACACTTTCAGCAACATAAATGTTGGATGAATTGTGACAGTTACTGTCACCATTCCCATGAACACCATAAACGTCCTACTTTCAATAAATACTGCAATTTTTTTACAGGCCCATCATGCAACAACAATTTCACTCTCCATGGGGTTGCTGTGTTGTAAATCTATTATAATAAAAGAGGGAAAGAGCAAATGGCATATGTGGAACTCGGGGAGACAATGGAGTCATGGAGGCTCAAAGCCTGAAGGGGGCACTTTCTTCATTGTTTTCCATTGCATGTCCTTGCTGCTGTAAAGGAACTCCAGAGCAGAGTGCTGATCAGCACCACCAGTACTCTTGCTCCGTGACCTGGACTCAATGGAGTAAATTTATATAAAGCTCTAATAATTAGAAAATGTACCTACCATAGTATACTGTTAGGCCTAACAAACATAATTTCCAACCATACAGATAGTTCAGTAAAACTTTTCAGGTGCATGTAAGGGAGGGGTTAATACTTAGTAAGTAACAAGACATTGGTTCCCCCGGCACACTGAATAGTTTTAGCAACCAATCTTGAACACTACATGATAATAGAATTCAGAGATATTGGTTACATATACCTGCGCAGGTGTATGACATGCCCCAAAGCCGCGTCAAGGCTTCTCTGTATATTGGGGGTCCCTAGCGCTATATCTAGGTGCAGGGTGTGGCACCCCAAAAACTATCATAAGCTAGGAGGCCCAGCGCGGCATGCCAGTGAGATACTAAGTGTTAATAATTAGTGATAGGAAGCCGAAGCTATACATAAAGAGAGAGATAAATGAAATGTAATTAAAATAAGAGAGAGATAGTGTTAGTGAGGGAAAAGTGTTAATAGAATGTAAGGGCATGCCGCACTAAAGCCACCCAGCCCAACCAGTCCAGGGGCACCGCACCCCACACCACTGTTACCCTACATTGGGTCTACAATTAGTCAGCAAGGAGCCACATGATAATGGCTCCTTACTTGGTATTAGGCGGAGATGCAGGTCCTGATATGCCACATGGAGTAGTCTGGGGTTGCTCCAAGGTAGATAGCTCTTAGTTCAGATTAACCAAGTAAGGAGCCATTATCATGTGGCTCCTTGCTGACTAATTGTAGACCCAATTTAGGGTAACAGTGGTGTGGGGTGCGGTGCCCTTGGACTGGTTGGGCTGGGTGGCTTTAGTGCAGCATGATCTTACATTCTATTAACACTTTTCCCTCACTAACACTATCTCTCTCTTATTTTAATTACATTTCATTTATCTCTCTCTTTATGTATAGCTTCGGCTTCCTACCACTAATTATTAACATATCTCACTGGCATGCCGCGCTGGGCCTCCTAGCTTATGATAGTTCTTGGGGTGCCACACCCTGCACCTAGATATAGCAGGGTGTAGCGCTATACATTTTTTGTACATTTTTTGTACATTGGTGGTGGAAAGTTAAGATATTGGCGCACTCTGTCCTTTGTATCTATCCATTCCCACTTTTCCCCTGCTAACAGAGGGGACTAAACAGAGTTGCTGCCCAGAAAACATATCTGAAATCAGCGCATTGAAGGGGTACCCTCTTTTCATATATATATATATATATATATATATAGCAGGTCTGGAATACCGCACTCAAAATACTCAAATTCAACTCGGCGGTGCTCCACTTTTAGAGGCAGTTAAGTCCCGAATATAACAATACTTGTGTAGAAGTAGGCACTCACCATAGGCAATTCAGGGTTGAAGAAGATAAACAAACTTTTATTCAGTCATAGCTGGAGTCGACGTTTCGATCCTCAACAGGGACCTTTGTCAAGACAATAAATATCCACAAGGACTGGAGGCACAAGGTAGTGTGACCAGACAGCTTCTCCAATGGCCATTTATAGCACACAGGTACTAAGTGGCAAACACTCCCACTTCCTGTTTGAACTAAATACAGGAAGTGGCCAAAAACACCATAAATATTTAAATAGCCTGGTGGGCTTATATATGTATCGCCAACTATAGTGGCGGTTAGTACATACAAGAAAGTGCAGCAGCGTGCGTTTGACATACATATCAAAAAAACAACAAATGCTGAAATAGCGCGATACCGGATGTAGCGTGCGTTCCAGAGCCCTGGAACGCACGCCCGTACCGGAAGTGACGCGCGCCAAAGACGCTAAAGGGATATACAAGTACTGTAATGGCGCGATACCGGATGTAGCGTGCGCTCCAGAGCCCTGGAACGCACGCCCGTACCGGAAGTGACGCGCGCCAAAGACGCTAAAGGGATATACAGTGTACCCAGGAAGTGTCATGCGTTCCAGAGCCCTGGAGCGCATGCACCCGCATATGGAATAACTGTAAAAAGACTGTAAATGGGGTGTGCTGCCTATCAGAGCCCTGACACGCAAACCACCATAAAAACAGTGACAATTAAAATATAGAAAAAACGGAACATAGGATAACAGGAAGTGGGGTGCGTTCCACAATAATGGAACGCATGACCTCCACTGAATATCACTATGGTCAAAGGCTAAAGATCAGTCAACCACACGCAATGCCACAATATCTAATGAATAGTAAAGGGTGCACTATGCCACAAATAGCCAGTGGAGAACCACCTCATCAAACGTCATATATATATGACTAATCAACTTATACACTATATACAAAAATAAACATACATTTAAAAACAGAAAAAATGAAAAAAATTAAACGATAAAGACTAATTAAGGGTGTACATAGCATACTTGTGTACACCGGTAGTCTTAATACAAAAATATGAAAAAGTGAAAAAATGTGAAAAAACTGATTTGCTGCATTGTCAAAAAGAGAATCCTATTCAAAAAAATTTTTTGTTTTAAAGAAACACATTATAGCTAATCTGCTCATTGAGGCCCCGAGGGGCAACTGTCCCCAAATCATAAATCCAACGGGCTTCTTTTTGATGAAGCTTTCTATTTCTGTCTCCACCGCGGGGTAGAGGGGGAACAAAGTCAATGAGCATACACCTTAGGCTAGCCACCGAGTGTCCCATTGCTAGGAAATGTTTTGCCACCGGTTTATCTGACTTTTTCTGTTCCAAAGCCTATCGAATTGACAGGCGGTGATTTGCCATCCTTTCTCTGAAGCCTCTAGTAGTGAGTCCAACATAATAAAGTCCGCACGGACAAATAAGGATATAGATAACAAACGATGCCATACATGAAAGTCTGTGACGAATCTTTATCTTCCTCCCTGTGTGCGGATGTGGGAAGGTCTGGCCCACTAGCATAGATCTGCAAGTGGTGCAGTCTGGACATCGGACGCAGCCCAGGCGTTGTGATGGCAACCATGTCTGATTGTTCACACTTGATTGTATGTGTGGCCGCATGAGTAATTGCCTTAAATTCGGTCCTCGCCGGAATGACTGCATCGGAGGTCTCTTATCCAGATGACTCATTCTGGAGTCGGTGGACACGATCGGCCAATATTTTCTAATAGCCTTCTCCATGTCATCCGAGGCCGTGTTGTATGTGGATGTAAAAATCATGCGATTTGGACCACTTCGTGCCTGTTTCGGTTGTTTGGTCTGATGCCTGGTGAGTGCCTTATGTAGACATCTATTGATGGTTCTGGTCTTATAACCTCTTTCTCGGAAACGTTCGCTCATCTCGTCAAGCTGGATTTTAGCTAAAATCCAGCTTGACGAGATGAGCGATCAAGTGTGAACAATCAGACATGGTTGCCATCACAACGCCTGGGCTGCGTCCGATGTCCAGACTGCACCACTTGCAGATCTATGCTAGTGGGCCAGACCTTCCCACATCCGCACACAGGGAGGAAGATAAAGATTCGTCACAGACTTTCATGTATGGCATCGTTTGTTATCTATATCCTTATTTGTCCGTGCGGACTTTATTATGTTGGACTCACTACTAGAGGCTTCAGAGAAAGGATGGCAAATCACCGCCTGTCAATTCGACAGGCTTTGGAACAGAAAAAGTCAGATAAACCGGTGGCAAAACATTTCCTAGCAATGGGACACTCGGTGGCTAGCCTAAGGTGTATGCTCATTGACTTTGTTCCCCCTCTACCCCGCGGTGGAGACAGAAATAGAAAGCTTCATCAAAAAGAAGCCCGTTGGATTTATGATTTGGGGACAGTTGCCCCTCGGGGCCTCAATGAGCAGATTAGCTATAATGTGTTTCTTTAAAACAAAAAATTTTTTTGAATAGGATTCTCTTTTTGACAATGCAGCAAATCAGTTTTTTCACATTTTTTCACTTTTTCATATTTTTGTATTAAGACTACCGGTGTACACAAGTATGCTATGTACACCCTTAATTAGTCTTTATCGTTTAATTTTTTTCATTTTTTCTGTTTTTAAATGTATGTTTATTTTTGTATATAGTGTATAAGTTGATTAGTCATATATATATGACGTTTGATGAGGTGGTTCTCCACTGGCTATTTGTGGCATAGTGCACCCTTTACTATTCATTAGATATTGTGGCATTGCGTGTGGTTGACTGATCTTTAGCCTTTGACCATAGTGATATTCAGTGGAGGTCATGCGTTCCATTATTGTGGAACGCACCCCACTTCCTGTTATCCTATGTTCCGTTTTTTCTATATTTTAATTGTCACTGTTTTTATGGTGGTTTGCGTGTCAGGGCTCTGATAGGCAGCACACCCCATTTACAGTCTTTTTACAGTTATTCCATATGCGGGTGCATGCGCTCCAGGGCTCTGGAACGCATGACACTTCCTGGGTACACTGTATATCCCTTTAGCGTCTTTGGCGCGCGTCACTTCCGGTACGGGCGTGCGTTCCAGGGCTCTGGAGCGCACGCTACATCCGGTATCGCGCCATTACAGTACTTGTATATCCCTTTAGCGTCTTTGGCGCGCGTCACTTCCGGTACGGGCGTGCGTTCCAGGGCTCTGGAACGCACGCTACATCCGGTATCGCGCTATTTCAGCATTTGTTGTTTTTTTGATATGTATGTCAAACACACGCTGCTACACTTTCTTGTATGTACTAACCGCCACTATAGTTGGCGATACATATATAAGCCCACCAGGCTATTTAAATATTTATGGTGTTTTTGGCCACTTCCTGTATTTAGTTCAAACAGGAAGTGGGAGTGTTTGCCACTTAGTACCTGTGTGCTATAAATGGCCATTGGAGAAGCTGTCTGGTCACACTACCTTGTGCCTCCAGTCCTTGTGGATATTTATTGTCTTGACAAAGGTCCCTGTTGAGGATCGAAACGTCGACTCCAGCTATGACTGAATAAAAGTTTGTTTATCTTCTTCAACCCTGAATTGCCTATGGTGAGTGCCTACTTCTACACAAGTATTGATATATATATATATATATATATATATATATATATATATATATATATATATATATATATATATATATATATATAAATAATATAGGAATGGCACTCACCAGGGCTTTATCATCCAGTTTGGATACTTTATTCCATCACAAAAGTGGAAACATACAGATCAGGACCTGATCTGTATGTTTCCACTTTTGTGATGGAATACAATATATATATATATATATATATAAAAACTGATGAAAACTGCCTGTGAGCAGTTGAAACAGCTGTCGGGTTAGCAGCTGTCTTTTATGTTTTATGGCCGGCTCTCCATTTTAGCTTGTAATTCAAATACCCAGGTGCCCCACTTGTGAACAGTCCAAGTGTATCTGAAGAATAAGGTGGCACTCCCCGGTTTTCAAAAAACACCAACAGCCAGTGTTTAAGTTCAACGTTTCAATTGCCTTTATGCGATTTTCATCAGGACGCACATCTTGACAATAGTTGTGATGTTCCAGAATGTGGGCTTTTTTCACACTTTTTCATTGTTTTTCATGCTTTTTATAGTTTTTCAAATTTTTTATATGTATCTTTAAGTGTATTGTTTAAATTAGCATTTTCCTATATGTATGTGAAAGCCACTGTTCATGTATTTACTGCTGGGTTGACTATGCAGCAGGTTGTCTAAAAGTTTTATGCTGTTTGTACATTACCCTATATGGGAGTTTCTGTTTTGTGCGACAAACCTATAAGTTGTCTAATTTTAAAAACGTAACAATATTATAAATATACGATTATGTAATCTACTACCAGTAGTTACTGCTAAATGAGTCTGTTTTTTTACATGTACTCATTTAATCATCCATCTGTTTTTATATAATTTAAATGGCAATGACATCATCCGCTGTTCAGAAGCTCTCATTGGGTAGTAATTTCTTTTAAACACTTTCGGGTAGTCACAAGGCCACGCCCTCTGACAAAGTCTCTGAGGAACGCATTAGTGCGTGGCTTGTGATACCCATAGCTTGCATCCCCGTGTCTCCCGAGCTGCTTCCCCCTGTCCGATGGCACCAGGTTCAGCGGCACAACCCAGCGTCAGCGGCATCTTGATTCTGGAAGTCCAGGTGTGTGCGGCAGAGCAGTGTGCCCCAGGTATGTATCATAACTTGTGGTAACCAGTCCACAGCGATTGTTTTTAAGGTACGATCAAATTGCTTACTTTTACCTGGAGCTTTATTGCTGGTTTCCAAATAAATTAGTTTTACATCACACTCCTCATCTTCTACAGCTGAGGAGTGTGGTTATTGGACACTATATTGGACTGAACTGAGCGCTGTTCACACACCTGCATTCCAAATAAATATATAATATATATATATATATATGAAGCAGGTCAGCGTCACTCCGGTCTGGAATAGAAGTAAAGAAGGACTCATGCATGGTGTGAGTCCTTCTTTACTTCTATTCCAGACTGGAGTAACGCTGACCTGCTGCCTATTTGTGAACACGCTGCTCATGTTCATTTCAGAAGGCACCCGGCAAGTACCGTAAATTGTGTGTTTAAGTGCCGGCCTGTACAGCGTTGTGTATACATATATATACACACACACACATCACTTAAGAACATTCTACCCTGGGTAGACCACCCACATCCAGTCCTCTGACAGATTTCACATGGTCTGGTTGTGCTGGGATCTTCCAACATTTCCAACAGCTATGTGGTGCAATAATAGTGGCGCATGCAGGGGGGTTTCTGAGTACCCAGAACCCCCCCCCCCAGGGTCTAAGGGCTCTAGTCTGAAAGCGGGGGGTCCCCTATTTCCATGGGTACAAGAATTTTAAAAATCGGTCCTTGGGAACCTGAGATATCTGACTTCAAAGCAGTGGTCCCCATCCAAGCCTATTAATTGCTCTTACCAGTCAGATATTTCAGGTTCTGTCTGACTATAGGTCCATACACACACATCGATTTGCTTTTGATTCGATGTTAGATTCGATTTTCTATTAGATCTGGCATGAGATCTTCCCATTCGATTTGGCATTAGATATGTACTTTTGCATTAGATATCGAATTCAATATACATTCATGGTACATTGTACACATTCGATTTACTAGATCTAGATTTTGTGAAAACGGGAGCGTGCATCAAATCGAATGCAGATCGAAAGTGACACGAAAACCATTCGATTTTGTTTAGGATTCAATTTGATTTTGCTTCTATAAGCAAAATCGAATCGAAAATCAGGAAAAATCGATGCATGTGTACAGGGCTTTAGGGTTTTTCTGAGGGTATATTCCAAAAGCTGGGACTCTCCCCCTTTGACAGACACTAGTAGCTTGTCTCTACTTTTCCAAGAACCAGACATATCAGCCTTCCAGCAGCTGGTTACTGCTCCAGCTCCACACACCTGGTATGTAGTTTTAAAATCTAAGAAATCTATTTCCAGGAACTGGAGATATCTGCAGTCAAGCAAGCTGTCCTCCCACCAGAAAATTATGAATAATATGCCCACTCCACTATACACCCCTCCTCTGCGTATTACACATCTTTTACCACCCTGGAAGTTATGTATCAGGGCTACTTCATTTAGCCCAAAGCCCCCTTCTCCCACCCCATCTCCCACCATCTGTGCAGTAAAGGGGTAATTAGTGGAAATTACTGATCCAGGCCCTACATGCTGAGCGGTTGATATAATACCCCTACCATCCGTGGGACATGAAAGCTTCCCCCACCCCTACCACTGGAGGATCGGTAGGGGCCCCAATACATTGCTATGCCCAGGGGTCTACACTGCTGTTGACGCCTCTGTATGTATATATATATATATATATATATATGTGTGTGTGTGTGTGTGTGTGTGTGTGTGTGTGTGTGTGTGTATGTATATATATATATATATATATATATATTTTTTTTTTTTATTGTTATTATTATTATTATTATTATTATTTATATACATTTGGTCTATCTTTAATACTTTAACTGCATATACTGGGTCACCTAAGTGTCCATCTCCATGCTTTGCTCCGCCCCTCTGGAAACCCCCTTCTGAAAATCCTGTGTTTGCCCCTGCAATCTGATAGTATTTTATATGAGAGGAACATGTGCTACCTTCTAGGGGTGTATGAGCCTGTACCTTTTCCTCTACTGACGCTGATTATAATAACACCCATCATCATACACAATGAATCCTCTGAAGCACTTATTGAGTGTAGGATAGTCCTACTCTGTAATCTCCCAATTTCTATTTATATATTTAGTCATTCTTTTTCGCAAACTGTCCATACATCCAACACCTTACAAACTTCTTTACACTCACACACCTGTTTAAAGTTCTTTATGTTGAAAACGGGGATGTAGAAGTATAAAGTACTGTATGTGGATGGGTGGAAGTTGCAACATCGCCATCCACTTTGTCATACAGGAATAGGAGTTTATCATACAGTAAGTGTGTCAATGAATGTGGAGTGATCTCATGGGTATGCAATGGGGAGATGGGGTGATTTTATTGCCTATTGAGATCATTTACTTAAAGGGCATGTGTGAGTTTTGAAGGTTTACAGACTGATAGATTAGGAGATGTCCAAGTATTTTCACATACATCTTTTAATCATACTTTTAAAAATATCTTTTAATCGACAAAAAGTATTTGTGAACAATCAAGTGCACTAGGGGCCTGATGTAAATCACAGCTTTGATGTGATAACTATGTTATAGATTAACAATGGGGCAGATCCAGCTGCATCTCCAGTTCTCCACATAAAAATTGGCCCATCATTATTATAGCATAATGATCACTAAGACGAACACAAGCTGGCCACATTGTTGTCCATAAATTGCAAGTATTAAATAAAATTTCCATACAAAATTATGCAATTTTTGCACATATATATTTAGGGAGATATTGGGGCTTATAGTGTATGGGTCCTACTTGGCACTGGCTTCACCTCCTTCTCCACTTCTCATAATAGGCCCATGAACATTTTCAGCTCCAGGCTCCATGAGGCCCTCTATCTGGCCCTGGGAGTAGAAGATTACCCAAAACACTGTGTTGTGTACCGCAGGACCTGGAAAAGTAAGCAAATATGCAAATAATACATTGAAGATATCCAATGATCACGTAAAATAATTTGTGATGTCAGCATTGAAGAGATTATAAACTTTAGCTAAAATGAGTATAAATAGTATACAGTAAGTAGTATATTTGGTATATAATATCACATACTAATGGGTACCTTCTTTATTAGGGGTCCAGTAGGGCCTCCTAATATTCAGCATGAATGAAAACTGAAAGTGTTGGGAGTATGCTTCTAAGAATCTGTGCCATCTTCAGATGGAACTGATTTCTGGTGACCAAATCCTTGGTATGTGATGTAAGTCCAGAGCTGGGAAGAGAAATACAAGCAAATCCCACCATTACAGCACAGCACAACTTTTTTTGTCTCTGCACTGGTGACCTCAAGGTCATATCAAGAGAGAGTGAGCGACCCGCACCATATATGGTACGTAGGATATTTATGTAAATTTTATGTGAATGGCAATCAGCCCACCTATAGGAAGTCTATTATATATAATTACTATCCTCCTAGGTTAAGGGTGCTGTCTACTGATTAGAAAATAGGAATTCATGTAGAAAAGAAAAAGCAAATCAGTTTAACTGTGACGCACTCCTACTTCACAAAAAATGTCAAAATTGACTAAAATTCAAATAGGTTTATTAGATAATTTATAGTATTAAGTATCACTAACAGGTCATCATTATTTTAATAGTAATTTTAAATTTTTAATATTTTTTAAACAATGTTTGACCCGATAATTTGTGTCCCTGTGTCAGGGATTACAATGGCGAAAATGTTAAAATAAGAAGAATAATAGGTATAGAGAAAAAGAAATTAGTTGAAAGATTAAAATTATTCTCTGTTGGCCGTTTAGTATAAAGTGTTTCTGAAATGGTTCCTGTTATCAATTCAGGTAAGTATAATGTAAATTGAAATGTAATAATAAATGGGTTTTTATTCCCAACCCTGCTGCTAACGTTGTCTTGTCTTTTTATTTTTTTATTGCTTAGTTAATTGATCAGTAAAAGTGACACGTTCACTGTATTGCTACCACCATAGAGTGTGTACTATATTAATATAAGCTTAATCCTGTGAGTGCGTTATTTGAACCGCACATCAGCTCAAAAATGGCCCTTAGATGGACTTAAATGTAACGTGTATCCTGAGGTTATTATTTATTTCTCAGGGGGTGATTTTCCACTATACACATGTATACATTATAATCAAAAGGTGTCCATGCGCCAGATGGGTACCAGATATGAGAATGGGTGGTGACCTGCCGTACGGCCTAGTACACCACTTCTATCTTCAAACCTGTTGATTCAAAATTTTTATAGTCACATTCATATAAGTGGGTGCATGCGTTCACTGACAGTGCTTATTGTGTCCATGCAATATGTGGCTGCGCTCCTTATTATGCTTATCCTCGCATATATTCTAGCGTGCATCTAGCATGTATTCAGTAGGATACACCATGCATATCTTTTGCTGTGATGCTCATACAATAACGCGTGGTCATGTATACGCATGAGTTGTATCTGTAATGGTTTAAGCATACACAGTTTCCTCAATGATTAGTTTGGAGCAAATTGCCCAGTCTGTCCTGCATGTGTTACAATCAATCGTGCATGCAATAAATTGCTCTCAATATATTGTCCAGTTTGTACTGTGTATACTTCAGCTCTTCATGTATATACTAGTTGATTGGATATATTCATACAAATTGGTAAGAGCAGATTGCACAGTCAGTCCTGTATATGTCACAGTCATGCTTGCAATTTAAAGTATACTATAGATAATTTCATGCCTGACTGGTCAATTTAATGCCCTTTGCACGGCGTAATAGTTGTTAGGCATGAATAAGTGACAATTTAATTAAGGGTTATTACTACCAAATGCCGGGTGAGCAGTTAATAACTCCTATACACGTTCACTGTTAATAGCGCTTCTAGTCTGTGTGTTTTACAAACACTTCTCAGATATAGAAGCGCCGGAGCGCTCTCCGGGAGGTGAGCAGTCCACAGCCCACGCTGTCCACAGCCCAATGCCGGGTGAGCGGTTAATAACTCCCATACACGTTCACTGTTAATAGCGCTTCCAGTCTGTGTGTTTTACAAACACTACTCAGATATAGAGGCGCCGGAGCGCTCTCCGGGAGGTGAGCAGTCCACAGCCCAAGCTGACTGAGATCGGGTCACCGAGCTCTGCTTGTACTGCAGCGTCTCGCGTGCACCCCGCTCTCCCTGCTAGGACAAGCGCTGTGATAAGCGCTGTCACAGACTACGTTACATTAACAGAGTTATTGACACATAATATTATATGGATACATTTCAATTATACATTTAAACGGTTACAACAGAGCGAGCTGCCGATGCGCATTTCGCCTGTGTCGGCTTTTTCAAGGCTGACCTAAGTAACTGGCCCGCCTCTATTTAGCTATATTTATAGGGGGAAGAGATCCAAAAAATGGGTGTTTGTTTTTGACCAATCTGCGTCTTAATTGGTGTATTTTCAAATCCTAGACCTACTGATAGGTCCAGATCGTTACCATACGCATATCCTTGTGATTGACAGTTTTTTGATGCTGTCATACAGACCTGGCAATTTTATACAAAACGATATTGGATGTGCTAATCCGCATTGTCTTCATATGCATTAGATTATTATGTTATTGCTTCTGATATCTTTATGCAAAAATGACATGATCCTTGGTTGTTAGTCAGTAACCATGATTCCTGCTAATAGTGGTCATATTTTGCTTTTGTAGTAAAAATGAGGTATTACATTTTTACTGGTTAAATAGTCCAGAGAATTTTCAATCATAACGTGGTGTATAAGAGAATAAAAATATATATAAAAAAACATTTTTGCTTCTTGTTATAAATAGGTGCCGGAGTACCTTTATTAAAAGAAAAAAGTGCAAAAAGTGTGTGCAACTGAAACATCAAATAAATAGTGAAACACAATCATAAGTGAAGAAGGAGTGCACTTGCTATATTGCTGTGTAGTGCATTGGATGTGTTTAAAGGGACATAAGAGAAAAAAATAGTAGTACAGATATGAAATATCATGTACTAGTGATAAAATAATATACATGATTACTTGAGTGAGTAATATTAATTTGTATGTAAGAAATGTGCTAGGCATGTATTGTCGGTGACAGTGAAGTGTCTTTGTTACATAAGATAAACCAGTAAAAGAGGGGCTTATGAACCCTTCGTACGGATTTCCTCATATATATATATATATATATATATATATATATATATATATATATATATATATATATATGTGCAGGGATCTCTGACATACTATTATATATGCCTCCTTGGTGGGGATTACTGATGATATATTACTTGTCCTTCCAATCTTGGGGGACAAGTTAAGGTATTCTTGCTCAGTCCTTCTATATTAATGGGTATTCATCCAATCAAATTACCATGTTGTATAGGTCATTTATTCCTATAGTATGCATCTTATGTAGGTTTTTCATAGATATCAGACATATGTATTATTGTACGGTTATCGTTTGTAATGCATATTGGTCAAGAATAATGAGACCTGTCATTATAGGTTGTTTATTTAGGTATCTGAAGATGTATTCTCTTATTCCATTCATATAATTATTATACGGCATGGAATGAACTTCATGTGTAGTCATGTGTTTCATACAAAGTTATTGTGATGGGTTATTCCTATCTGACCCTATTTCAAAATGGGTCGATTCCTTATCGGGTTTAAAACGAGATATGTATCCCATGTTGTTTGACCCTATTCTGACATGATCCAGTTCTTTTTAGGGATAATAATACGTTGTATCTCACAGGAAAGCAGAGTAGTGGATCTCTTCATTTAATCCATAAGGTTTTAGGCTATTCGTCAAAAATATGTGTTTTGATTCTTTTTTAAGGAGTTCTTGTGTCATGTTGCCTCCTCTGATCCCCAATGTTACTTTCTCCAAGCTCACTGCCTTGAGACCTTTAGGGTTGCTTGCATGATATTTCAGGAAATGTCTGGCCACACTTGTTATTTTTTTCATTTTGTCAAGATCTTTCTGTGCATTCTTGATGTTCCCGGTGTGTTCCAGAATTCTCTTTTTCCAGGGTCTCTTGGTCATTCCTACATATTTCAGATTGCAGGGGCAAATCAGGCAATAAATTATCCCTACTGAGTCACAGTTGATGAATTCCCGGATTTTAGTCGTTTGGCCATATCTGTTAGTGAATTCCTTGGTTTCCATCACGTATTCACAGGCTTTGCACCTGCCACATTTGTGGCATCCTGTTACAGTGGGGGCCTTTTTTGCTTTTCGGACAAAATGGCTTTGTGTTAGTTGGTTTCTTAAGTTGGGGGATTTCCTCCAACTACTGTGTATGCGGTCTCCCATGACCACTTTCAGATCTTCATCCGTCGCTAGGACGTGTCGATGCTTTGTTAAGATCTGGTTTATCTCCCTCCACTCTGTACAATAAGTGCTAATGAATCTGGGAACAGACTCACTGCTTTTCTTAGGTTTAGGTGTCAGTAGAGTTGCCCTAGGTATTTTTTTGGCTGCTGAATATGCTTGTTTAAGCAGTTTGTTACTGTATCCCCTCTGAAGAAGCCTTTCGCGAAGTTCTTGTGCTCTAATTTCGAAAATCTCTTCTTCTGAGCAATTCCGTCTTAGGCGGATATACTCCCCTTTGGGTATCCCTTTAAGGGTAGCTGGTAAGTGCGAGCTGGTCTTATGCAGTATGCTGTTGGTAGCAGTTTCTTTTCGGAAGATATCGGTAATCAGATTGTTATTGTCTGTCTTTTTGATTTTCAAATCAAGAAAGGAGATTTCTTGACTACTAATACATGTAGTCAGTTTCAGGTTGAGGGGGTTGTCATTGAGATTGGTGATCATTTCTTCTAGAAGATCATTGGTGCCCTCCCATATAATCAAGATATCATCAATAAATCGATACCATCCTACAATGCATTCTGTATATTTGTCTTGATTGGCATTGAAGACCCACTCTTTCTCCCACCAACCTAGATAAAGATTTGCATAGGTCGGGGCACAGGTACTACCCATAGCGGTCCCGCGAACCTGTAGGTAGTACCTGTCGTCGAAAGTGAAGAAATTGTGGGTTAGGATGTATTCGAGAAGTTCTAGGATGAATTCGTCTATGGCTTCAAACTTTCTCATTTTGAGGAAGTATTTAGTAGCTGCGATTCCCCTCTCATGGCTGATACTTGTGTACAGCGATTCAACGTCGCATGTACACAGTAGGGTATTCTCCAGTACATGTACTCCTTCTAGTTTTCTCAAAACATCCATGGAGTCACGAATATATGATGGGAGCTCAACCACAAATCTTCTTAGATAATGATCCACAAATGTGCTGGCCTTCTCGGTTAAGTTACAGATACCAGATATGATAGGTCTCCCACTCTGATTCATTCTGTTTTTGTGAATCTTGGGTAACATATAAAATGTTGATGTTTTAGGGTTATTTACCTCCAAGAATTCTGATTCAATTTTTGTGATAATACCGTTCTTTGAGGCATTGTTGATCATTCTCTCGTATTGTATTGAGAAGTTTGCAGTGGGGTTAAAGATTAGTTTTTTATATGTTGAGGTATCAGAGAGTTGCCTGTTGGCTTCTTTGATATACATCTCTTTATCCCAGAGGACAATGTTCCCCCCTTTATCAGAGGGTTTGAACACTGTGTCGTCCCACTTCTGCATATCTTTAAGTGCTCTCTGCTCTTCTCTGCTGATGTTCGAGCCGTGTTTGATGGGTTTGTGAATGAACAGATTATCCAAATCTCGGGAGACTAGTTCCGTAAATATCTGTACTTGTGGGCAGATTTGTGGCTGAGGAGTAAACGTCAATTTCTTCCTTAAGGGCTTGAGTTGAAGTGTGTTATTGTCCCATTCTGTGTCATCTCTCTCGGCTTCAAGATCTTCCAAAATTCTAAGAGCCTGTGTATCCCCCTCATCCAATTCTGTGATGGGTTGTAAATGTTCACCCTCTTCTTCTCTTTTGGTGAAGAATTTTTTCAATAATAGTTTCCGAGCATATAATTGTACATCTTTTTGTATGGTGAATCGGTCCATCTGATTGTCAGGGGAGAAACTAAATCCTTTGGAGAGAACACTGGTTTGTGATGGTGTCAATGTCCTTTGGGTTAAATTGATGATTTGTAATTCATCTTTTTTCAGAATCTCCGGGCTTGTCTCCTGTTTCTTTGCGGGTATCTCTCCCAATCTCTTCTCTCTCTCTTTCTTATGTTTCTGTCCTCCTCTCCTGCTTTTCTTGTGTTGTCCGGTCCCCTGTCTCCCTCCCGTGGTGTAGTGCCCTGTCCTAAAAAATGAGCCCTATGCCATTTATTGGAAGGGACGGGATTCGGTTCTTCTCCTTCTGAGGACTCCAATTCAGAGGTACTGATGTTAAATGAGTTCTCTGGTTCCCTGCGTTTGTATTTGTCGTTCCATTTGTATACTGTATTCTGAATATGAGCAGAAGGCTGGCGCAGTCAGTTCAAGCAACACCTTTACTGAAGTATTATTGTTGGGGGATTGCAGGGACTAGGTAAATTGGATAATTACCAGAGGCTGGATAGCCCTCTAATAATGAATAGTCCACTAAATTGTATACAGCAAATGTTTAATGTAAATATCTATAGATTGTAAGTATTGGAATAAATTGTAATTCTTTTTATCTCACTAAATGTTGCAATTTTTTTTCTTATACATATTTAGGGAGACATGGCAGCTGATAGTTTAGGACAGTGGCATAACAACATTGTCATGGACCAAGTGGTAGCCAGGGGAAGCCAGTGCTGCAGGGTTGCAGTGTTGTGGCAGATTCCGAGGGGGTGGCCCTGCAAAAATTGCCACCTACTGGACCTCTAGCGTCTGCCAGGGGAGCACAGCGCTACCCAGAAGTACAGGATTCTGGGAGAACTTCCACACTGTGATCATCTATCTGGGGAAATCATTCACTCATATTAAATCATTCATTGTTTATACCAGGGAGGGGGAACCTTCGGCCCTCCAGCTGTTGTTAAACTACACATAGCAGCATGCTTTGCAAAAGTTTTAACATAACCAAATAGCAAAACTGTAGCAGGGCATGCTGGGATGTGTAGTTCAACAACATCTGGAGGGCCAAAGGTTCCCCATCCCTGGTTTATACTATATATGAAACCTTTTCTTACATTTTTCCACTAGGAACCCAAAAGGAAAAAAAAAACATATTCACAGCACAACATAAAAACTTGTTCTGGAAAATCTGGAAATACTAACTTTTTAGTGGAAAATGTATATACAGTAAATATTTTTTGGTACTTCTTTACTTTCACGGCGCCAGCATGGCGGCGCGCGTCAGAGTCCCCTTGCGGGCTCGGCGGCTCGCTACGCTCGCCACGCTAATTAAAATCAACTCCATGCCAAAATGGATAGTGGAGGTATGAACTATCCATGTTGGCATGGCGTTAACTTCGTTTATTTTACTTAGTTTGTGGCGAGCGTAACCCGGAAGTAGCGCGGCGCCATGCTGGCGCCGTGAAAGTAAAGAAGTACCTATTTTTTTTATAATTTCTGTCATATAGTATAACCCACGGGTGTCAAACACAAGGCCCGCGGGCCAAATCTGTCCCGCCAGACCTCGTCCGTGGCCGCCTTACCTGTTCCTCCACTGTCGGCGGCCATGTTCCTGTAGGCACATATGTATGCGGCTACAGAAACATGGCCGCCGGCCTCCACGGCTATGTGGAGGAGGGCCCGGCCGCCTGTTCCCTCTGATGCCTGGCAGTGATAGACACTGGGTGGGGACGTCATGACGATGACGCCGCCCGCCCATGCGTCTGTAGAGAAGTAGGAGCAGGCAGGGAAGCTGGACCGGGAGTCGGGGACAGTGTGGCCGCAGCAAGCAGTGAAGAAAAGCTGGAAGCCGCAGCAGCTGCAGGACAGACTGAGAAACAGAAAGTGAGGATGAGGATCACACTCACAATAAAAAAAAATATATATATCTGCTGTTTCCAGAGGTGTCCCCGTGTATAATTATAATAATGCCATGACACCACAGGCTGCTCCTCCTGTATAATCATTTATGTGTCATGGCATTACTTTTATTATATTATACAGGGGGAGCAGTCTGTGGTGTCATGGCATTATTATTATTATACAGGGGGAGCAGCCTGTGGTGTCATGGCATTATAATTATACAGGGGGACCTACAGATACAACCGGCCCTTTGAGGGTGACCAAACCGCTGATGCGGCCCCCGATGAATTTGAGTTTGACACCCCTGGTATAACCAATCTATATTGTTTATTTTCTTAGTTATAATTGTCATAGGTAAATTTAGTGAACAGCACATGCTTCCAGATTACATTTTTAGTCGTTTATAATGGAAATTTTTCTGGAAGCCAATTGATATCAGTGTTTATTCACAAAAACTCTTGAAGCATGGCAGGCATGAAAATATGGCATTACATGCAGAAACTTTAATTTTCATCTCATTAAAATATCCTAGCTTGAATGCTAATTAAAGTTAAAAAGGAGGAAATAACTAGAAATCGACAAAGTAACAAATATACTATATATATATATGTTAATTTGCATAAACAAAACATACACTGCAATTAAGAAGTTTAACGTCCCATTTTAAATATACACTTTAAAAATGAATTCTAACACTTAATATTTTCCTCAGCATAAACAGACTACTACACAACTGAGCAGTGGAAACCTTTGGACCTTCTTATCCATTAGCTCATGCCTCCATCGATAATGATTTTAATGCCTAAAACACAATTTACCTGCTTACTTATTCATTATAAGAATAAACTCATTAAGAAAGTGGTACCGATTTTATTAAAATAGTTTAAAGAAAATTTAGTCATTTGTTTCTCCATATATATTTGAGTATAAGCCAACTTTTTCAGCACTTTTTTATGTTGAAAAAGCCCCCCTCGGCTTATTAGGATTAGGGCGAGTTAGGGTCCCAGGGACCAGCACTGCTGTGAAGGAGGGGACTGGTGCAGCTGCAGGAGACTCAGCGATGATGCGGGAGATGGGGACCCAGTGCGGCCGGAAGCTACCTCTCTTCTCCCCCATCCCCATCTGTCCATGAAGAAGTGGCTCCTCTCAGAGGTGTATCTAGATAATCGTGGGCCCCATAGCAAAATATTGTAAGGGCCCCCTATTTAGCAACTGATGGTGATAAATGTATGTAAAACATATACTTAGACAGCAAAGATGGCCCCCTTCAGCTCTGGGCCCCATAGCAGCTGCACCCCTTGCACCTATGGTAGTTACGCCTTTGGCTCCTCTCCCCCCTGTCCCTGCAAGCCTGCCAGCCATGAGGCAGCGTCTTCTCTCCCCCTGTCCCCGCTGAGCCATGAAGCAGCCCTCTAGCCGGCAACAGCTCTAAGCAGGAAAGCCGCTTCTCCTCTCCCCCTCTGCGCAGACCAGCAGCAGCAACAGTGGCGAAGGACCAATGCCTTATGCAAGGCTGCAAAAAAAGTGAGCATTTCTTTAAGGTATACTACTCGGGGCATTATTGGTATCTATTTTTATTTTTGAAATTTACCAGTAGCTGCTGCATTTCCCACCTTAGGGTTAAACTCGAGTCAATAAGTTTTCCCATTTTTTTGTGGTAAAATTAGGTGGCTCAGCTTATATTTGGGTCGGCTTATACTTGAGTATATATACAGTAAATGGCCAGGGACTATACTCGAGTCAATTTGTTTTCCCAGTTTTTTTGTGGTAAAATTAGGTGCCTCGGCTTATATTCCGGTCGGGTTATACTCGAATATATACGGTAAATGGCCAGGGACACTAAAATAAATGTATGGATCAAAGGGGGTGTTGGACGGAAATGTTTGAGAATCACTGGTGCAGTTGAGACAGCATTGCTTTGTGAAAAGGCACCATTTATATATATAAAGTACTTTTTGCCTCAGTGGTGAGGTAAAATGTACATTTTTATCAGTTTTAAACAAATTTCAGTCAATATTGTGTTTCAGAAGCTAAATCATACATTTTCTAACACTCAAAAACAGATTTAGAGAAAAAATCCCTTAGTAAGTGTGCGTTTTAGTATAAATTAATAAATTCAGTTAAAAGCAACCAATAGCTAGTTTATCCCTGAACCTTATCCCTTGCTAATATATTCATTTTGCACTGTAGGGGTAAAGTTGCCCTGTAGGCAACTGTAGGGGTAAAGTTACTAAATCTTCTTAAAATTAAAAGAAGTGATGTTGCCAAAAGCAATTAATCAATAAGATTCTTTCATTTTCTAAGAGGCAATAGCAAAATATTAGGCATAATTTGAATAGTTGCTATGGGTAAATTTACCCCGTAGTGTCTAGGGCAGTGAACAAAATACAGCCCTGTATATAGTATTGTCACTCCAATGTATAGTAAGTTACACACAGAAAACAGGTACTTTTTATTCTAAAATATAACATTAAACTTTTATAAAATTATTATGTATCTGTCCTTTAAATCCAGTTATTTAACATATTTTTGAACATAGTTTTTTTTGCTGCCAATAGTTTGTAATGGCTACAATAGAGGATAGATCAAAGAATCAAGTACAATTAAGAAACAAAGATTGTGGTGTTTAAGAACTGTTTATTTATATTTTCCGGAGAACAGTACAGGATAAAGTGAAGCAGACAGGCGTCGCCAGCCTTTGCAGATAATTTATGTGGTTTTATGCAACATGCTTGTTCTTGTAACTTGAAAAGTAGCATTTGTTTTAGCCTTGTCAAGGACTGAAAAAAGGATACATGTGTTATGCTTTTTTTCCATACAAATACCCCCAACAAGTTCCAGTATTTATCAAGTTACTGCTGAACTTCACCATTTGGAGATAGAATTGAGAATAAACATGGGAAAGCATGTCATTTCTATTCACACAAAATCACTTAATGAGATGTAATATCACACTGTAATCTCTCAACCTCCCCTATAATTGGAAGACTTAAATTATGTCTACATTCAATGAGTGCATTGTCATAGTGTCAGGGCAAGTAAGGTGGTCCTTAGAGCACAAAACTGGGAATGTTTCCCTTGTAATAGTAGTCCTAACCCTGATAACATAGTTCACGTATGAAGATTAAAGGATTAGTTATCATCCAAGACTTTTTCCACTTTAAACATAGGTAATACTTACAGTATGTTATATAAGTCAGTTAAACAAAATGGAGTAACCGTTTTGTCTAAAACCCCATATAAAAATGATTTTGTTACATTTTTTGAGTCTACTAAGCTTCATAATAAAAAAAAGAAAACACAGATGCAAACCCTAAATTACTGAGCATTGATTATCATAATAATTATAATTAACTGTGCAATCTAACATAAAGCAAATTGAGGTGCTTGGCATAATTTTTGGCTTATAGGGGCCCATCTACCTCAACCTTGTGACTTCAGCTGGTGGGTCCCTTAATCTAATGTTCAAGTTCAGAAAAAGGACCCTCCAAGTTAGCACAGTCCAACCACCTCAAGGCATCGCATTAGTAAAATGTTAAGATGTTTTAGTTACATAACGGATGGTGTAATGGTTAACATTACTGCCTCACAGCGCTGAGGTCATGGATTAGATACCAATGTGTGTGGAGTTTGTATATTCTCCATGTGTTTGTGTGGGTTTACTCCAAGTGCTCAAGTTTACTCCCACAATCCAAAAATATACTGGTATGTCAATTGGCTTCCAACAAAATTATCCCTAGAATGTGTGTGTATGCATGTACCTGTACATGAGGTAGGTAGGGAATATAGATTGTAAGCTCCACTGGGGCAGGGACTTATGTGAATGTTCAACTATACTATTTCAAGTGCTGTGGAATATGTATGCACTATATAAGAAACTGTTAATAAATAATAAATAAATATAGCAGAATCTATGTGTAACATTGATGAGAACAAGTGTATAGATCCATACACACAGGGCAACTTTGAGCTGAAAGTCGCTCAAAACAACATGTTTGAGCGGCTTTTAACTCAAAGCCGCCCAGTGCGTATGCCCTGACGAAGAGCAGTGAGCACTGCTGCACGCTTCCGCATCATCACTGGGAAAGTTGTTCATCTGCTGGAAATACCAGCAGATGAGTGGCTTTGAGGACGGCTTTGCATAGCGCTGCGCTATGGACCTTTACAGCATTGAGAAGTAAAAAATATTATGGTAGAAGTTAAAATGTAGAAGTTATTAATGTAGAAGTAATGTAGAAGTTATTAATGTAGAAGCTAAAAACGTGCTAAATTAAATATGATAATTTCATGTCCAAAAGCATTCAGGCTACACCAACTCAAGGGTTGAGTCTGTTAAGTTTCATGAGCAAGCATTTGCACCTAACCGTCATAGTGTTAAATATACAGCATAGGAAACATTTGAAAAAAACATGACTTGTGTGATTGACCAGATCCATGTTAGGCCCAAACTGTGAGATTTTACAGTTGTCCTGACAGCTGGGTCATTTTTTGACAAATTTACGTGTGAGATTTTCTTCTACGTTACACTGCATTTGCATATATCTGTCCTCAGGGAGGAGATAATAGTGATGGAAAACTATAAGAAATATAGTCAGATTATCGAGAATGTCTTTGCACGCCACAATATCAGGAGATTAAGGCAGAAGTTTTCTTTCTTGGCTGAAGATGCATGTCTGTGAGCATTGTTTCTCCAAATTTTGAAGTGAAAAGCCAAAATGATTGTTTATATCGATAGACATCATACAATAAATCAGGAAATATGTATTCAGATGCTAATTTTCCGCTCGAACAGACAGGAAAATAGAAAGTCCCCTCCACTGGCGCCTAGAAAGAAGAGGTACATCCCTCCTAGTAAGATGGTGATCCTCTTCTCTGAGTAGAGAGATATAACCGCATACACATATATAATAAATACTGTACGCCCCTCTTATTGGGGTTACGGTCCTCTTCTCTGCCTCAATGATAAGACACAATATCCATAACATAATACAAATGATCCCTCCTCTCTCTGTGATCCCACTTGGAGAGTGTTGTGGCTGTTACCTGTACTAAGGGCCGCCGCCTCCTCTAGCATCCTCAAAAACTGTCTGCATTATCGGGGCAGCCATTTTTTCGAGTGTCACTTTTTATTAGCATCCGGAGTCGGGAGAACCGGGACCCGACAGAAGCGCCAGTGGCAGGAGGTTCAGGCCGCAGGGGGGGGGGGGGGGGTGTTTTGGGCCCAAAGCGCCCATCTCAGATCATGGAGCTGAGGCCCAGGAAGATGCCATCTTGCTAGAAAGTTGCATATGCGGTAAATTTACTAAATGTAGAGTTTCATTGATTTTTGGTTATTGATCTTTAAACAATATTGTGTTTTTGAGACTAAAACAGACATGTGTATATATATATATATATATATATATATATATATATATATATATATATATATATATATATATATATATATAGACATACAGGTAGAAGAATGGTGGCACCCGCAGGCTGGTAAAACAGTATTCTTTATATAAACATTGTAAGGTGCATACAAAATCCGAGGTTTCGGGGTTGGGACCCCGTTTTCAAGGTGCAGAATGGTGACAATGAACATAGAAGACTCTTACCTTTAAAGGCAGGAGAAGAGTGAAGTGCGCCCATCACCTGTGCTGCCCGGCATCTGGACAGAAGTGGCATGTGCTTCACTTCCGGTCCGGCTGTCGGGGAGCTACGCGTGTTGCCTAGTCAACCCAAAACAAACAGATGCGTCATTTCACACGCCATAGAGAGCGCATGCAAGCTATAACATTGTAGAATCAAGGCATACAGTTATATTACCTAGTTCAAGCATTCAATGGCATAATTAAACATGAATATTGGAGATGTCTTTATAACTAACTGTGTCTGTAATGGGGAACGTCCATTTATACTAAGCTCCAGGTGCCCGCTGTATTAACTCTAATATAAGTCACTCACTGAAGGCAAAGAGGCTTTGTGTTGCCCATAAGTTACTATGCTTAGGATACTGGAGATTTTATAATACTATAATGGGGATACTAAAGATGTTGTATTGTATTATATTATGTGTTGGGGGATGGAACTCCCGTGGTGTGCTGTTGTGATGCAGCTTCAATGGCACTTGTCATCAGAGCCTGTCAGTGTGCTCTTAGAAGACATTCCAGGGCATTCTTTCATTTAGACCTTGTGGGAACACTGTTCTTAATTTAAAGATCCATCATGCCTCTACTTGAAGAAGTGCTGGCTGGGACATGGTCGATGATTTGATGCAGTAGATCGCTGAGGTTGTGATTGCATTCGGCAAAATGCCTTGCCACTGGTTGGTTAAATAGATGACAATTGGGACTGCGCTTAGAGCAGCTATCAAGTAAAAATATCAGGGGTAGTGGGTCGCCAAACCCTCTAGAACAAGTACAGAAGAAACAATATGATATCTTGCCACTGGTTGGTCTGAAGAGCGTCCTTTGATTCTGTTGGTAACTGCTGCCTTAATAGCCGACCGGTGCATCGCTGCCCTCTCCTTAAATGGTTGAATGGTCTTACCGACGTATCCCAGTCCACACGGACACGTCAGTAAGTAGACCACATGTGTCGATCTGCATGAGAAAACATGTTTGATTCTGAAAGTGTTAGCCGCTGATTTCAGTGTAAAGGATGCTCCTGTGACCATTGACTGGCAGGTGGTGCATTACACACATTTATAGCATCCTGGTGCTCTTTTAAGAAAGGTGGTCTCTGTTTAATCATTCCTTGCCGCTTGGGCAAACCCTGTAATGTCCATATACATATATAGGGATACAATGAAGAAGGCACACTGACAACTCCAGAACTGGTGATAAACAATCAAGCTGTATTGGGCATAGTTGACATGGTCATAGCTACATCGAGCGCTTTCAGGGATTTTCCCCGTCTTCAGGATAACAGCCCACAATCAAGAAACAGCAACAAAAGTGTGCCCCATCCCCACCTAAATAGCAAACAAATTGCTCACCTGTCCTGGCGTGCGTCCCCGGCTGCCACCGCATGCAATACTGGAAGTCCTGCATCTCGCATTTCCTGGTGTTCAGCCAGTAATACTGTCCTGCCCGCAAGCCTTGTGTTCCAGGGCTGTAACTTCCGCCTGTCACCAGGTCAGAGGGCACCTTTCTCTGATTTTCTGCGGACCAGACACCAGGGGACCACTTCCTGAACTACTATAGTGAGTAAAAGAGAAAAGCATACATAATAAAAACATACATAGAAAAAAATTGTGATGCATACTAAAAAAAGAACGCATATAGAAAACACAGACATATATACTATACATTGTACCAATATGGACTTCAGATAAATAACCCCCAGGTTTAGAGAAATCTCACTATCACAGTATCACCCACTGTTGGCAGTTTAAATAAGGCTGTTCCAATTTATCTTGTCATTTAGGCCAACCGGTTTGGTGGTCCCCAAACGCAAGATCCACTGGGTTTCTTTAATAAGTAATTTTTTAGCCTTATTGCCACCCCGCAGACTATGAGGAACGTGGTCAATTATGAAATAGCGGAGGGGCTCAAGAGAATGACCTGCTGGCTTGAAATGTCGAGGGACCGGCTGGTTTACCTCTTTCCCTTTCAGAATTAAATTGATGGCCGACCCGTGGGCCGCCATCCTTTCCTTAAATTTATGGATAGTTTGCTCCACATACAGCAAACCACATGGGCACAAGATGATATATACCACATGTGTTGAGGAGCAGGAAAAAAACAAACCTGATGTTATGCTTTTTTGCACAGTGTGGGTGTTGGAATTCTCTGCATGTAATCATGGGTACTTGTGTATTTTGTCGGCTCCCATCGCATCGCATACCATAACGCATGCGATGGTATGCGATGATTTCGTTGGTTAGTGTACGATGCGATGCGATACGTTCATCGTACGATGTACATCGGGGGCGCCGCTATAATACACAACTACCTAATCATGAATTTGCAAGTAATGCAAACTCCACAACCATAACACCCAGGTGGTTTAAAATAAACATTTGGGGGTATTGCTGGATTGTATTCGGTAATGTCGGCCTGCACCAAACGGTCCCTTAGATTTCTTCCCCTGGTATATGCCATGAGGGGGATGGGGCACACTTTTGTTGCTGTACTTGATTGTGGGCTGTTATCTTGAGGATTGGGGAAATCCCAGATAGTGCTCGATGTAGCTATGACCATGTCAGCTATGCCCAATACAACTTGATTGTTTATCACCAGTTCTGGAGTTGTTATTTGATGTGCACCTGACCCGCTGTACTTTTGTTGGAGTGCCGGTTAAAAAGGAATATATATATACATATATACAGAGAAGAAAACGCGTCACTCCAGGGACTTCAAACCAACGTGTAATTTAATGGCGCATATCAACGTCGTTTCGGGACACTTCCCGTCATCAGGATGACGGGAAGTGTCCCGAAACGACGTTGATATGCGCCATTAAATTACACGTTGGTTTGAAGTCCCTGGAGTGACGCGTTTTCTTCTCTGTATCTGTGGGAGTACGCTGTGGCTCTTTACGTGAGCACCCGGGCAAATATACCATCGCCATCCCCTGCTGGCAAGTGGAGTGCCAGACCTCTTTGTTTGCTATATACATATATATATATATATATATATATATATATATATATATATATATATATAGTTGAGTATCCCTTATCCAAAATGCTCGGGACCAGGAGAATTTTGGATAACGGATTATTCCGTATTTCGGAATATTTTAATATTTCAATGATGTTTTTTGAAGTATCTTGCATTTATGCTGTATAAACACATAAAATACACACATATATATTTTATTACCACATAAAATACACACAAATATATTTTATTTGTTCAAAAAAACAAGGTTTCAAAACATGAAACAAAATTTGTGTACTATCTCAGATTATGAATTTAAATGGCAAGCAATCATTTTCTTGTACATATATATAGTGCCAGTTACATGTCATGTCCTCAGTAGTGCTGTTACATATGTCCCCAGTGAGTTTTTATCAAAAAAAAAAAATTCTTCACTTTCTGGAATGTATGGTTTTCGGAATAATTCGGATAACGGATATTCGGATACGGGATACTCGACCTGTATATATGGTGTAGAAGGGAGATGCACTCTCATAGTAGTGTAATAGCCGGGGTGCAAGGCATAGATCCAATAGCTTGTATCAATCACTGAATAGGCAGATTACCATTCCAAAGACAGACTGGGCCAGCACACCCTTGCAAATAGTATGCAACAAACAATTCCTTTAATGAGACATATGACAAAATTCAAATACTCATCGTAGTGGCAGTAGCTGAAGACAGCAAACACTTCAATTCCACAGCATTGCCCTGACGGGCCGTTTCGGTATTCATCAACCTTTCTCAAAGGGCATCAACCTGATACTGAATCTAGGTAACCTATAAGTAGTGCCATCTCACCTGAGTCACATCATTAATCAGTGCTGACACCGGAGTCCTCCCCCCGCCATCCCGATCACACAGCAGCCTGCTATCGGCATCCCGGAAATTACCTCCTCAGGCGGAACCAACATACAGCCGCCGTGTTCACAGGGAGTACAGAGAGGTTCACCGGTGCCGGAAGTGCGTCATGCATTGCCATGACAGCGCGGCTTGTAATGTAAACAAGCGGCGCAATTTGTAAATGCCATTCTGATCGCACATAATACAAATATTACTGATATGGAGTTGTAGCTAGTGCTACTATTATACTCCTATGGCTAAATCAATGGCATTACTATATCACAATGTCACGGCTAACATGACACACATTTTTACAAAAATAAAACAATACAAGATAAATCAGAAAATGAAATAAAAGTAAAGCAACTGAATTATATGTCATCAAACATCACACACATATATACAAATGTACAAGGTCATAGGTGGACAATAATCGACAGCTGGGTCCAAACTACAAAAATATAACAAGATTGAGCTCCTCATTCAATCCTAATGGTGCCATAGACTGTAACATATAGGTCCAATAACTTTCTCTTTGTAACAGTAGAGTATGCCTGTCCCCACCTCGTCTCAATGGGGGAATGTAATCAAATGGCAAGAAATGAAAGTCTTTTATACAGTGCCCCATCTGGGCAAAGTGTCTTGCAACAGGAGGTGTACTGCCATCCAATTTAATCAGGGCTTTATTGATCGATGACCTATGCATATTAATGAGCTCTTTCAGCATCCTGATAGTTTTCCCCACATAGATTTTTTTACATGGGCACTGTATGATGTACACAGTGTATTTGGTAGTGCAATACATCCTGTGCTTCAAATGGTACCTTTGGCCTGTTAAGGGATGCTGTCAGCTACTGCCACTGAGTATGAATTTACAGTTGACACATCCTGTACATTTCTTTGCTCCTGTGCCAGTATTCAGCCATGTGCTCTTTACCACTGGTTTAAGCCCCACATCTGTGGTGACCACCTTTTGCTGGATATTTGAACTTCTCTTGCAGCAGAACATAGGAGCAGATTGGCAATGCAGATCAGTCCTCAGTATGTGCCAATGTCTCATAATGGCTTCCCTCAACAAACCTGAACTGATTGAGTATGTATTGGGGAATAACAGTTTCGTCTCTTGAGTAATTTTTACTTGCGGTAATAGCAACTCTTCCTTTTTAAGCTCCAGGCACCTTTCTTTTGCCAATTGCACCTCAGCTTGACTATAGCCACGGGCAATAAAGTTTTGTCCCATGATTTCCAAAGTTTTAATCAAATCCTCCCGGTTGGAAGTAATCCTCCCGTTTGGAAGTAATCATAGGTTATCTGCACTTCTATAAAGCAGAAAAATGCTTGGTAAATGCACCTGTTCCACCACCATTTATCATTTAGATAACGTTTACCTCCAATAAACCTGTTTCTAACATCTCTGCCTTTTTAATAAGATCAAGTGTTGGCTGTCTACCATCATGCTATCTTCATGATTGTCCTATTTTTATATAAAAATCCAAAGTTGTAGTCCCATCAACCCCATAGTTAACTTTGCTTGGCATGTAATTTTAGCATTAAGGTGGTATATTTAATATACAGTGAAGAGTTGGGGCAGCACTTTGGAAGCTATGTATATGCCCCTAATAGATGTAATAAAAGAGGTTACAGCCCTGCACATGCATTCCAACTCTCCCACAGTGTCAAAAGAGACCGATAGATATAGGGCTCTCCCAGCAACCGAACAGAGTAGGTCAGTAACCCACTGCTTCTCACTTCAGAAATGGAAGTGGGGAGATGTGTTTGCATTGAATCGCATCATTGTATCTTCACCCTACAGTTTTTGGCAGGGCCATTATGTCATTTAGCTCTAACCCCACTTTAAAATGTTGCAATTCATGGTTTTAAACCACAGGAGGCGAGGCCAGGATGACGCAAAATCTGCACCACACCTCCAAATTGATATGAATTGCCCCATCTGGTGTTCTCCTGGAGTGACTTTTACAGCTGTTGGCAAAGGTGCATTAAGGCTCCTTCTCATGTATGTTCATCATGAGTATAATGATTCCAAAGAAAAGAGGGTTGGGATGTATTTTCCAATTATTTACATCTATCACACATTACAACCATAAGGTGAAGAGTGCATGGCATTGCTGGTTTCCTGAGTGTTGCACACTTCTCGCATTGGCACTGAAAGAGTTAAAACAATAATAAGGATTTTTTTTGACCACCAATATACTACTATACTATATAATATGTCAGTGTTTCTTTTTAATTACCAGCCAATTACTGTATACTGGTTAGTAAAATCCCAGCATATGTGAGTGTCCAGCATGGCATCTATATGTTTGTTAGGGATCATTAGATGTTGCATACCTAGATTAGATATAGCAATTACTGTGGGACAATCCCGCTAATTGAGGACTGTCCTGCTGTCTCTCCCGCAGTTCACAGTTGGAGAGAATTATGCTCTGCTCTTTAGAGAAACTGGTAATTGGTATATAAATGCCATGTGCATGTTAAATTGACGAAAACAGGGCTCATGGCACTAGGCCAGGGGTGGCCAAACCTGTCCTCAAGATCTACCAACAGTGCATGTTTTCCAGGCAACCTGTGGATCTATAGTAGGAATGAATGCAGCAGGTTTTAAAATGTGACAGTTAGTAATGACTACAGCTGTGCACCAGCTAGGTAACCTGGAAAATGTGGACCGTTGGTAGATCTCGAGGACCGGTTTGGCCACCCCTGCACTAGGCCATGTATCTTCTACTGGAAGCCACACCTGCTAGGCATGACACCCCATCCCCTTCTGAGGCGGCAGGTCCAGATTACTAAAGGCAAAAGTTGGAAGGTATGGATATAGTTTATAGCAGCAAATACGTTTTGAACTACTGTAATTTGATACATGAATAATTAATGATGAGCAGTTCAGATTATGAATTATGACAGTACCTAATTTTGGGGTACTAAGTGGAACCAAAGGATTAATTCATACCTGATTGCACGGATGCGACTTTTCAGGCTGGGTGAAAAAAATTATAGTATGGTACTATGTTGTTTTTTTAATTGCTGGCTGTATACAAGTTAATAATTGAGAGTGGTATTCAGATGTTTTCTGGAAGTGTCAGGGAAAGTGCAGGCATTTGAAGTAGTGTGACATCAGCTCCAGCCCATATCTGCTTGTGTTTATCACACCTGCTGAGCAAGTCCTGGGCTATGGACAGACTGCATGCACTGGAAAAATAATTCAGTAGTGAAGGGCTTAGATTTCTTCCCCTGGTATATGCCATGAGGGGGATGGGGCACACTTTTGTTGCTGTACTTTTTTTTTTTTTTTTTTTTTTATTTGCATATAAAAAAGACATACAGAAGAAAAAGAATAATACAAACACAACACTTACAAACACATACAAATATATGACATTGTAAGGTATTATCATTCCTTTCTTAAATATCCATTATTTATATAATCACAGCCCTAAATTCATGCAGATTAACCATCGCTTTACAAGATTACTTTGACATTAGTTTAACATTAGTTTATCCCCATCACCATTACTCTTTTGATGTTTGATCTATCAACTTCGACTTTAACCAATCCATCCATACCCCTCCAACCTTTATACCATAGCTCCCCTTTTTTTTTTATTATCATTATTAACCCAGGTTACCAATTCTGTATAATCATATAGGTTCTTTATTAGGACCGAGCAAATTACTACCTTATCATATTTGTGACAAATCTATATTACATTTGCTTTGTGTGTTAACCATTTGTGCCATATTTTATTAAATTTTGATGAACAGCTTCTACTTTTATATACATATCTCTCATGTTTAATTGTAAACTTAATTAGTGCCCTCCATTCTTCTATCCCTGGGCCATTTTTTGCAAGCCAATTTCTAGCTATAATGACTTTGGCCAGTGAACACATATTATTAATAAATATTTTAGTGAATTTATCCGTGCCTTCCCCTCCCCCTATATTCAACAAACAAAACTTGGGAGTGAGTTTCTGTTCCTCTATTCCAACTTCAGTTAATTCTCTTTTCACCTCAGACCAGAATTCCTGTAGAGTGTGACACTCCCATATCAAGTGAAAAAAAGTGCCTGGTGCCTTTCTACATTTAGGGCATATATCCTCACTTAGGGCTCCAAATTTTACAAGCCTCCCCGTTGAGTAATATGCCCTGTGCATAATAAATAATTGTATTTGCTGCGTCTTAATTGAACTTGTCGATTTTGGAATTGTTGCCAGGGTGTTTCTCCATTCCTCATTAGCGATATTCCCCAAGTCTTTTTCCCACCCAGATTTTACTCTATTTAGGCCATTTTCATGTTTTTTCTTTAAAATAGTATTATATATCTTTGATATCTTATTGGCCCTACCCCCTCCTGCCAGGATTTCTTTCACAGGTGAGATTCCAAACACCGGGGCCTCACTTCCATATTGGGTTGACAGTATATTTTTTAACTGGAGATATCTAAATGTAAAGGCTGAAGGGAGACTATACTCTTCTTTCAGCTGGGGGAATGACTTTAATTTGTTGTTCTCGTATACCTGATTAAGGAATTTTATTCCATATTCCTCCCAAGCTTTAGACAACTGTATAATATCACTTTTGGTTAACCTATTGCCACTGATTAAGGGGTGGTCCATGTCCAACATTTTAAAATCGTACAACTTATTTATTTCTGACCATATTTTTTTTGCTTGTTTCACCATCGTTAACTCCTTGCTTACTTTCCCTCCCAACATTAAGTTTTGTACTGGAGTATGGATGCAGCCACTATTTCGGACTAGGTCCTTTATCCCCTCGCCTATGGATGTATCTCCTAGCCAATCCACCAATGATCTTACTTGGCAGGCCAAATAATACGTTCTATAGTCCGGCATCGCCATCCCACCATCATCTTTTTTCCTAAGTAGGGTCTGGAAATTAATTTTAGGACGTGAGTTTTTCCAGATAAAGGACCCTGACATGCTGTTAATTTTCCTGAAGAATTCTTTAGAAATATAGTGCGGGGACTGTTGGATAATATATAACAATTTAGGGAGTATTATCATTTTTAAGAGGTTCACTCTACCCATACTTGTTAGTGGCAATTTACTCCAGTGTTTTATCTTATTACCCAGATCATACATAAATGGTGCAAGATTCAATTTCTCAAATTCCCCCGGGTTAGGTGAGATCCAAATTCCCAGGTACCTAAATACATTAACTACCTTGAGTGGTGAATTTATTCCTATAGCCCCTGCTTGAAGTGGGAGGATACTTGATTTGCTCCAATTGACCTGAAAGCCTGAATATTTTCCATATTCTTCAATTACCTTGAGGGCAGTTGGAACCCCCTTTTGGCCATCTCTCAAAAACAATAACACATCATCGGCGTACAACGCCACTACATCTTTACTTTTACCCCGCTTAAACCCCTCATTATGCAATTTTTCCCTTAGCAGACAAGCAAGGGGCTCTATCGCCAGTGCAAACAGACTTGGAGATAGAGGACACCCCTGTCTAGTCCCTCTACTAACCGCAAATGGGTTAGAGATATGTCCATTTATTGCCACTCTGGCCTCTGGATTATGGTACAATAACTTCACCCACTGTAGGAAATTGGGACCTATCCCCACTCTCTCCAGCACCCCCCACAGAAAGGACCACTCCACAACATCAAATGCTTTTGTAGCATCCAAAGATACTATTACCGGGCAGTGGTCCTCTACATGGGGGGCCTGGAGATGCATGAAAACTTTCTTCAAGTTAAAGGAGGTATCCTTCCCAGGCATGAAGCCGGATTGGTCTTCATATATAATTTGATCTAGAAATTTATTTAACCTCTTTGCCAAAATTTTGGCCAGGATTTTAGCCTCTACTGCAATTAGTGATATAGGCCTATAAGAGTCCAACATCTCAGGGTCCTTGTCAGCTTTTAACAATACCACTATTTTAGTTTCAAGCATAGACCTTGGTAAACTATTTTCCAAAAAACAAGAGGTTAGGATCTCTAAGAAAATAGGAGCCACTACATCTACATATTTTTTATAGACTTCTCCTGGTATACCATCCAATCCTGGAGATTTACCATTAGGGAGTTCTCCAATAGCCTCCTTTATTTCTACTATGTCTATTGGGGCATCTAATACTTCCCTACCCTCTGATGATAGGGTTTGTAAATCTATTTTCTCCAGATATGCCTTTATCTCCTCCTCCCCACACCTCACCTTTGATGTATATATATTACCAAAATAATCCATAAATGCTTCGGCGATCTTTCGGGTGTCATAAACCATATCCCCTTTACTGTTTTTTACCCTCATAATGATGTTTGAGGGCCGATCTACTTTGGCCATATGGGATAATAGAGACCCAGATTTATCCACACTGGCATATCTAGTATAGGAATGGTATTGTACACATTTTTCATTTTCTATCTCCAATTTTCCCAACCACTTTTTCCTTGCTTCCAACCAAGCCTTTTTATTATCTTCTGTAGTATTTTGCAAATAAGTAGCCTCCCACATCATACATTCCTTTTCTAATTCCATTATTTCCTTCTTATTTTGTTTTTTTTTAACACTTGTGGCTTTAATCAATGACCCTCTTATGTTAGCCTTAATGGCCTCCCATACCGTCCTATTATCAGCTGTACCTCTATTAATTGTCCAAAACTCTAACCAGGAATTTCGAATATTGTCAATATCCTCCAAGGTATGGAGCAGTCTGGCATCAAATTTCCAGAATTTATTCCCTCTATCCTCCTCCCCCCTTAGATCTAATACCAGAGGGGAGTGGTCGGATACCCCTCTTGCCTTATACTCCACTACCCCTATTCTTGACATTAATCGCCTAGTAACCCATACCATATCAATTCGAGAAAAAGATTGGTACTGAGATGAATAGTACGAAAACTGTTTAGCATTAGGGTTCCTCTCTCTCCACGTGTCCACCCACCCCATATCAGCAAGGAATCCATCCAAACCCTTGTTGTTTCTTTTAACATTATTCCCCTTACTACTCCATCTATCCAAGTCAACATTGGAAACATTGTTAAAGTCTCCTATTAACATGACCGGTAGACCCGGGGAGAGAGCAACAAACCCCAAAGCATCCTTCAATACCTCATAAGAGAATGGCGGTGGGATATATACCACTAATAAATGTATATGTATAGATCCAACATCACACTCTAAAAATATATACCGTCCCATTTGATCCAACACCGATCTGATGCACCTGAAGGGCAGAGATTTTTTAATTAATATTGACACCCCTCTGGAGCCTGATGTAAACATTGAATGGAAATTTGCCCCAATCCATGCCTTTTTCAATGTATTGGCCTTATCTCCCATCAAATGGGTCTCGGCAAGGCATATTATGTCGGCCTTCGTCTGTTTAATTTGATTTATCACTAGGGCTCTTTTAATTTTTTCATTAAGCCCCCTCACATTCCAAAATAACACTCTAATCATCTCTGCCGTTCACTAACACCATTGGGGATTTAACTATCTCGGTGATGGGGACCCTTTTTACAATTTCGTTATACAGATGGTACAAGCAAGAATTTTGAGTTACATTTTTAGGACCTTTAAAACATACCTTACACATAACAAGACAAAGAACATTTACCACGCCCAACCCCACCCCCCACCCTGTATACCTATACCCCCCAGATATACCTGCCCCCATCCCCCAATGTCCCCTCAGGCTTTAACCTAGGGCCACCAACGTGCGGCTGGCTCCCTGGACTTTCACTTTAAGCATTTTTCAATCCATAGACTTCTGAGTCCTTCCCGGTGCCCATTTATCCACCCACTTGGCAGCTTCATTGGGCATCTGGAAAAAAAGGGTCTGCCCCTCGAAGATCACCCTTAACTTTGCCGGATACAGCATCGAGTACTTTATGCCGTTTTCTCGTAGGAGCTTCTTAACATCACTAAATTTAGCTCTGCTTTTTTGAACTTCTATGGCCAGATCAGGAAAGATGGCAATTCTAGCTCCATTAAATTCTAGTGATTCCATGTTTCTTGCTGAACGAAGAATGATGTCTCGATCTCTAAAGTTCAACATCTTAATTATCATGGTACGTGGTGCTGCCCCCGGGGGCGGTGCACTGAATGGCACCCTGTGTGCTCTCTCGATTACAAAGTTCTTGGAGAATTTCTCTGCTCCAAATTTATTCAAACACCAATCCTCCATAAACTTAACGGGATCTGTCCCTTCCGCTCTTTCAGGGAAACCGACAAATCTAAGATTTTTTCTCCTCAGTCTTCCCTCCATGTCGGTTATTTTTAACTTCATCTCATTCACCTGATCCGCCACCCGGTCAATTTTAGTTACCAAGAGAGCATTGCTGTCCTCAATATTTGAGATGCGAGCTTCTGCTTCGTTTATTCGCACTTTGACCTCTTTAATCTCCTGCCTTATCAAGGCCACATCTGTTTGTATTTCATTTATTTTCCCTATTAGTCGTTCTTCACACCCCTTTATTGCCTCCATTACTTGCTGTAGAGAGATTTCAGGGGGAGGGTGTGGATCCTTACTCTTTACCGGGGTAGTAACAGGGGTGACTGGGGCGGAGGTGGGGGTGTTAGAGTTCTGAGCTCTAGCAAAACGTTCAAGGCGGGCAGCTGCCGCTGCATTCCCGGTTTTGTTGCTGTACTTGATTGTGGGCTGTTATCTTGAGGATTGGGGAAATCCCAGATAGTGCTCGATGTAGCTATGACCATGTCAGCTATGCCCAATACAACTTGATTGTTTATCACCAGTTCTGGAGTTGTTATTTGATGTGCACCTGACCCGCTGTACTTTTGTTGGAGTGCCGGTTAAAAAGGAATATATATATATATATATATATATATATATATATATATATATATATATATATATATATATATATATATATATATATATATATATATATATATATATATAGTTGAGTATCCCTTATCCAAAATGCTCGGGACCAGGAGAATTTTGGATAACGGATTATTCCGTATTTCGGAATATTTTAATATTTCAATGATGTTTTTTGAAGTATCTTGCATTTATGCTGTATAAACACATAAAATACACATATATATATTTTATTACCACATAAAATACACACAAATATATTTTATTTGTTCAAAAAACAAGGTTTCAAAACATGAAACAAAATTTGTGTACTATCTCAGATACTGAATTTAAATGGCAAGCAATCATTTTCTTGTACATATATATAGTGCCAGTTACATGTCATGTCCTCAGTAGTGCTGTTACATATGTCCCCAGTGAGTTTTTATCAAACAAAAAAAATTCTTCACTTTCTGGAATGTATGGTTTTCGGAATAATTCGGATAACGGATATTCGGATACGGGATACTCGACCTGTATATATGGTGTAGAAGGGAGATGCACTCTCATAGTAGTGTAATAGCCGGGGTGCAAGGCATAGATCCAATAGCTTGTATCAATCACTGAATAGGCAGATTACCATTCCAAAGACAGACTGGGCCAGCACACCCTTGCAAATAGTATGCAACAAACAATTCCTTTAATGAGACATATGACAAAATTCAAATACTCATCGTAGTGGCAGTAGCTGAAGACAGCAAACACTTCAATTCCACAGCATTGCCCTGACGGGCCGTTTCGGTATTCATCAACCTTTCTCAAAGGGCATCAACCTGATACTGAATCTAGGTAACCTATAAGTAGTGCCATCTCACCTGAGTCACATCATTAATCAGTGCTGACACCGGAGTCCTCCCCCCGCCATCCCGATCACACAGCAGCCTGCTATCGGCATCCCGGAAATTACCTCCTCAGGCGGAACCAACATACAGCCGCCGTGTTCACAGGGAGTACAGAGAGGTTCACCGGTGCCGGAAGTGCGTCATGCATTGCCATGACAGCGCGGCTTGTAATGTAAACAAGCGGCGCAATTTGTAAATGCCATTCTGATCGCACATAATACAAATATTACTGATATGGAGTTGTAGCTAGTGCTACTATTATACTCCTATGGTTAAATCAATGGCATTACTATATCACAATGTCACGGCTAACATGACACACATTTTTACAAAAATAAAACAATACAAGATAAATCAGAAAATGAAATAAAAGTAAAGCAACTGAATTATATGTCATCAAACATCACACACATATATACAAATGTACAAGGTCATAGGTGGACAATAATCGACAGCTGGGTCCAAACTACAAAAATATAACAAGATTGAGCTCCTCATTCAATCCTAATGGTGCCATAGACTGTAACATATAGGTCCAATAACTTTCTCTTTGTAACAGTAGAGTATGCCTGTCCCCACCTCGTCTCAATGGGGGAATGTAATCAAATGGCAAGAAATGAAAGTCTTTTATACAGTGCCCCATCTGGGCAAAGTGTCTTGCAACAGGAGGTGTACTGCCATCCAATTTAATCAGGGCTTTATTGATCGATGACCTATGCATATTAATGCGCTCTTTCAGCATCCTGATAGTTTTCCCCACATAGATTTTTTTACATGGGCACTGTATGATGTACACAGTGTATTTGGTAGTGCAATACATCCTGTGCTTCAAATGGTACCTTTGGCCTGTTAAGGGATGCTGTCAGCTACTGCCACTGAGTATGAATTTACAGTTGACACATCCTGTACATTTCTTTGCTCCTGTGCCAGTATTCAGCCATGTGCTCTTTACCACTGGTTTAAGCCCCACATCTGTGGTGACCACCTTTTGCTGGATATTTGAACTTCTCTTGCAGCAGAACATAGGAGCAGATTGGCAATGCAGATCAGTCCTCAGTATGTGCCAATGTCTCATAATGGCTTCCCTCAACAAACCTGAACTGATTGAGTATGTATTGGGGAATAACAGTTTCGTCTCTTGAGTATTTTTTACTCGCGGTAATAGCAACTCTTCCTTTTTAAGCTCCAGGCACCTTTCTTTTGCCAATTGCACCTCAGCTTGACTATAGCCACGGGCAATAAAGTTTTGTCCCATGATTTCCAAAGTTTTAATCAAATCCTCCCGGTTGGAAGTAATCCTCCCGTTTGGAAGTAATCATAGGTTATCTGCACTTCTATAAAGCATAAAAATGCTTGGTAAATGCACCTGTTCCACCACCATTTATCATTTAGATAACGTTTACCTCCAATAAACCTGTTTCTAACATCTCTGCCTTTTTAATAAGACCAAGTGTTGGCTGTCTACCATCATGCTATCTTCATGATTGTCCTATTTTTATATAAAAATCCAAAGTTGTAGTCCCATCAACCCCATAGTTAACTTTGCTTGGCATGTAATCTTAGCATTAAGGTGGTATATTTAATATACAGTGAAGAGTTGGGGCAGCACTTTGGAAGCTATGTATATGCCCCTAATAGACCTAATAAAAGAGGTTACAGCCCTGCACATGCATTCCAACTCTCCCACAGTGTCAAAAGAGACCGATAGATATAGGGCTCTCCCAGCAACCGAACAGAGTAGGTCAGTAACCCACTGCTTCTCACTTCAGAAATGGAAGTGGGGAGATGTGTTTGCATTGAATCGCATCATTGTATCTTCACCCTACAGTTTTTGGCAGGGCCATTATGTCATTTAGCTCTAACCCCACTTTAAAATGTTGCAATTCATGGTTTTAAACCACAGGAGGCGAGGCCAGGATGACGCAAAATCTGCACCACACCTCCAAATTGATATGAATTGCCCCATCTGGTGTTCTCCTGGAGTGACTTTTACAGCTGTTGGCAAAGGTGCATTAAGGCTCCTTCTCATGTATGTTCATCATGAGTATAATGATTCCAAAGAAAAGAGGGTTGGGATGTATTTTCCAATTATTTACATCTATCACACATTACAACCATAAGGTGAAGAGTGCATGGCATTGCTGGTTTCCTGAGTGTTGCACACTTCTCGCATTGGCACTGAAAGAGTTAAAACAATAATAAGGATTTTTTTTGACCACCAATATACTACTATACTATATAATATGTCAGTGTTTCTTTTTAATTACCAGCCAATTACTGTATACTGGTTAGTAAAATCCCAGCATATGTGAGTGTCCAGCATGGCATCTATATGTTTGTTAGGGATCATTAGATGTTGCATACCTAGATTAGATATAGCAATTACTGTGGGACAATCCCGCTAATTGAGGACTGTCCTGCTGTCTCTCCCGCAGTTCACAGTTGGAGAGAATTATGCTCTGCTCTTTAGAGAAACTGGTAATTGGTATATAAATGCCATGTGCATGTTAAATTGACGAAAACAGGGCTCATGGCACTAGGCCATGTATCTTCTACTGGAAGCCACACCTGCTAGGCATGACACCCCATCCCCTTCTGAGGCGGCAGGCCCAGATTACCAAAGGCAAAGGTTGGAAGGTATGGATATAGTTTATAGCAGCAAATACGTTTTGAACTACTGTAATTTGATACATGAATAATTAATGATGAGCAGCTCAGATTATGAATTTTGACAGTACCTAATTTTGGGGTACTAAGTGGAACCAAAGGATTAATTCATACCTGATTGCACGGATGCGACTTTTCAGGCTGGGTGAAAAAAATTATAGTATGGTACTATGTTGTTTTTTTAATTGCTGGCTGTATACAAGTTAATAATTGAGAGTGGTATTCAGATGTTTTCTGGAAGTGTCAGGGAAAGTGCAGGCATTTAAAGTAGTGTGACATCAGCTCCAGCCCATATCTGCTTGTGTTTATCACACCTGCTGAGCAAGTCCTGGGCTATGGACAGACTGCATGCACTGGAAAAATAATTCAGTAGTGAAGGGCTTGTGTATGGATTTGATGATAATCTTGTAGAGTAATGTGCAAGCTTCCACATGGCAGATTTTCACTCTGACTAGGCAATGATTTCCTGTTTGTAGGGCTCTGCAAATTAGCAGCCCAGTGATCAGGTCTGAATAAGCCCCCAAGTCTCTGCTTGCTTGTTCACCAAAATTGGGTCTCAAAAGGAGTCAAAAATACATTATTTTAATCTCCAGTATTTTTTTTTAAACTCGTCTTTATTCAATTTTTAAACATTTACAAACATAAAAAAGAAAAGGAGATACAATCAGATATCATGCTATCCCATACACAATACAAAGCAAAAATATACAATTAGATTGAAAAGACAGTACATAGACGTTGCAGTGGCAAAAGAAGGGTCAAAGGAAATACAATTATCGTATTATACAGGTTGGCGGGCTAAGTAGCAGAGTAGTCTCGTCAACAGCAGTGAAACAAATAAAGGGGTGGTACCCCATTTTTAGAACAGTACATGAATTCCATCTTAAAGAAAATAATTGAACAAAACCTACATCGTAGTGAAAACTCCCATTGTGCAAGCAAAAAAAAAAAAAAAACATCTAGTGTAGTAGTGATAAATTCCAGCTAGTGCCGTGATAACCAAATAACAACTTAATGTAACATGCGATTCTAATGAAAAATAAACAACAATGTGGGCATATATATGAAATATCGACCATAAGCCCGTTTCAGCCGCTCAGCCGAGTCGGGCATAAAATTTCTCTCACGCCTTGTCCTGACATACTGTGCTTATATAATTACCCAAACAGTATGTGCCATACCGTTCCTAAAGACTTTACTATAAAGTTTATCCTAATAGCATTCAATGTGCTCTAGTGTCTATATAATAGGAGGAAGATGTCCAATTATTCCAGATCTGGTCAAACTTATTCATGTTATTACGACGTAGGTGAAGGTACTTTTCCTGCATAACGGTATAGTTTACTAAGGCTAGCCAACATTTGATATCTGGGGCATTTTTTGATAACCATTGTCTGGCCACTATTACTTTTGCTAAGGCACACATATTATTAATGTAAAGTTTATTGTATTTTGAGAGACTACTATTCTCAACGATGTTTAACAGGCACGTTCTACTAGTAAAGGTGGCCCTTTGAATACCCGTATTGACCAGAATATCAATAACTTTTTCCCCAAAACTAGCTACCAGGCAGCATTCCCATACAAGATGTAGGAATGTAGCGCGAGCCAATTTGCATTTTGGGCATATTGCCTATGATCTAGCCCTGAATCTGACCATCTTAGTCGATGTCATATAGGATCTATAAAAGATAAATAATTGAATCTGTTGGGTGCGGATTCCATTGGTGGACAAAGGAATTGACTTCATGGCCTCCCTCCAGACTTCTGCTTCTATATTCCCTAACTCGGCTTCCAATTTCCCCTTCAAATCGTCCAGTGCATTTACATATTTCAACTTCCCCAGACATTTATATATACTGGAATTTAACTTGGTATTGTCCCCTTTTTTAATTATTTTCTTTAACGGTGATTCATCGAATTTTGGAGGAGAATTGGGAAATTGAGTTGCCAATGCTTGCCTTAGCTGTAAGTAACAGTAAAAATAAGATCTTGGAATCCCGAATTCTACAACCAACAGTTGGAAAGGTTTCACTCCATACTCATCATATAATTGCTTTAGCGTAGTAATCGAGTATGGCGTCCAAATCTCTCGGACCTGTAGTTCCGATAATTCACTGAATGTAATCAAGTCAGACACCGGATGTTCACTATCGATGAACCCCATATTCACGCTCTGGTGGGCCTCTTTCCATACCCTAACGGCTTGTGTTACTAACGGGGGGTCTGCTAAACAGATAGACCTTTGCAGAATTCTCCCCCATGGGCTGATCTCCTTATTCCCCAGAGTAACCAAAGCCCTAGCAATATCACTGCCTTGTGTTTCCATCAGCCATGGTCTTAGTTGGGCCAGTTGCAAATCCACATAGTAGCGTCTAAGGTCCGGCAATCCTAGACCTCCCTCCCCCTTTTCCCTCATCAGGTCGTCCAATCGTATTTTGGGCCTAGTATTTTTCCAGATGAACGAGGATACCATGCCATTAAATTTCCTGAAGAGAGATTTAGGGAGGGAGATTGGGGATTGGTGTAGAATGTATAAGAACTTTGGGAGAATAACCATCTTCACCAATTCAACCCTGCCGGATACCGATAATGGCAGCTTACTCCAGGATTTAAACTTATTCTCCATCCGTGACACCAGTGGCATTAAGTTTAAGAGTGTAAAATCCGTAGGGTGTTTACTAATCCAGATGCCCAGGTACTTAAAAGTATCGACCCATTTTAGTGGCAATGAGGGCAGTGAGGACCGGTCAGCTGACTTAAAGGCATGCAGTATCGATGATTTAGACTTACTTGGTGTTACAAATTGGGTTAGGGTATTAATGTTAGATTAGGGTATTGAAGATATGTTATTAGTGTTGCTGTAGGCTCAGTAATTTTGGTTATGGGCTTTGGTTAGGGTAAATAATAATAATAATAATAATAATAATAATAATAATAATAATAATAATAATAATAATAATAATAATATTTATATAGCACTTTTCTCCCAATAGGACTCAAAGTGCTGTGCCATTGTCTTTACAGCTCGAAATACAAAACAAGCTTAACAGTGGATGTCAGTGAAATGCTTGAGTAAATAAGTACGTCTTTAGTCTATTTTCAAAGGATTCTACAGTGGGGGCTTTTCACACTGTGCGAGGAAGAGAGTTCCATAGAGTTGGAGCAACAAAGTTGAAAGCTCCACCCCCAGATGAATTCAGGGAAATTCTGGGTACTGTTAGTAGTCCTTCTTCAGTGGATCATAGTAATCGAGTAGGACAGTAAGGAATCAGAAGCTGCTGCAGGTACCTTGGGCTCTGGTTATGTAGGGCCTTGAAAGTGAGTAACCCAATTTTGAAAACGATTCGCCATTTTACAGGTAGCCAGTGAAGGGCGTAGAGAATAGGAGTTATGTGGCTGGAGCGGGACTGGTTAGTTAATAGTCTGGTGGCTGTATTTTGTACCAGCTGCAAACGGTGCAATTCTTTTGCTGGAAGACCCAGGTAGAGAGCATTGCAGTAGTCTAGTCGTGATGATATAACTGCATGTATGACTTTAGGCAGGTCTTCTGAGGGAATTAAGTGCTTGATTCTTGCTATGTTTCTCAGATGAAAGAATGAGGATTTGATTGTGGCTGACACCTGATGTTTAAGTGTCAGGCCATTATCCAGGACAACACCAAGATTCCGCACATGATCAGAGTTTTTTAGTGCTGTGCCCCCCATCTTAAGACCTGTCAGTTGTCTATGCCATCTTTTTTTGTCCATATAGCCATCTTGTCTTGTGATTTATCATCAGGACTTCTGTTTTATCTGGGTTCAGTCTCAGCCAAATTGCACTCATCCACTCCTTGAGCTCAGCTAGGCAGCCATTTAAGGTTGTTATTGTGTTATCGGTGCCTGGAGCAAAAGGACAGGTACAGTTGGGTATCATCTGCATAGCAGTGGTAGACCAGGCCATGGCGTCTGATTATGTCACCAAGTGGAAGCATGTATACTGCAAAAAGCATGGGAGATAGTATAGAACCCTGTGGGACACCACAAGACAATGGCACTGGCGGTGAAGAGTACTGTATACTCCCGATGAAACTCTCTGTGACCTGCCAGCGAGAAATGATTTAAACCAGCTAAAGACTGTGCCACCCAGGCCACAGAAATTCTTCAGGCGCTCAATTACAATTACACGGTCAATGGTGTCAAATGCTGCAGAGAGGTCCAGAAGGATTAGGATTGAATGTTTGGGTTAGGATTGAAAAGGAATCAGGATTAGGCTAGGCTTAATCTACCAATCTAATTATATTTGTGTAGATTCAGTGTCAAGCTATATTGTTTTCAACTGCTGTGTACAGTGGAATTGCAGTGTCCTTTACACACAGATCTATACATCTAGGGGGTTATTCTGGTTTGTTTGGTCCCCTGTGCATTTGTATGGGGGACTGATGTTTTGCATCTGCACATGCGTAGATGCATTTCTGTGCATGTTCAGACACAGGGTGCATGTGGGCAACCACATGTTTGCCATTCCGCTCGCACCTGGCAAAGCTGGTGCGGGTGTTGGGTGGTAGGCGGGGGGCATAGCCCATGGGATCGCCCAGTGATTCATGGGTGTTCCCATGAAAATGCTGGGTGTTCCCAGAGAAATCCAGCAATGATGCGGGTGCAGGGGGCAGACAGCTGACGTCAGCAGTTGTCAGCTGCCCACCTACTTCCTGCACAGGGGCACTCGCTTATTATAGACAGCATAGAGGTGTCTCTGATCTGCGTTCATTGGAGAAATCTTTCGATGGTTGCCAACTATCAAATGATTTCTCCCACAACCAAGCCTGCAAATGGATGATTGTGCAAATCATCCATATTAGATGTTTGATGGAAAATAAGCATCCAGAATACTAACAATATTGAGAAATTAACAAAGAAGAAAACTGTGAAAATGTATATATATATATATACAATCCAATGAGACCGGCACTCAGGTCTTAAGAGTGGATGCCAGTAATTGCTTGCTCCGGTGCCCTCTCACGAGAGGGGATGGATCCTCAGGATATATGCAGTAATAAGCGGCACTCGGAGGCTGACGTAAATGGTGAAACAACGGGAACTTTATTCCTTGTGCAGAAGTGAAAACGTTTCGGAGCTCGGGGGCCCCGTCGTCAGCTCCGAAACGTTTTCACTTCTGCACAAGGAATAAAGTTCCTGTTGTTTCACCATTTACGTCAGCCTCCGAGTGCCGCTTATTACCGCTGCATATATATATATATATATATAGGAGATTGTGAGGAGGCACTCCAGCAAATTTCTTGTAGTGAATATCAAAGCAATTACGTCCTCCGGTGCCCTCCTGGCTGGACCTTGGCTGGATGCCAAATATGCAGAGGGGGGTTGGCGGCACTCGGAAATAAATGGAGACCACACTGGTATACCGACGTTTATCAAGGTGCAGGAACGAGTGCCGCCAACCCCCCTCATATATATATATATATATATATATATATATATATATATATATATATAGAACTTTGCATAGGTGCGGCACTCCCAGGGTATGCGGCTGCAGGTGCAGTACTGGTCGGGTGCCCGCTCAGAAGAACCCGGCTAGCTTAGCCGGTGTAATGTAGAACGCTGTGGACGGCGGCACTCACAGACAACGAAATGATGACACAGGATAACCTGGCTTGTGACCAACGTTTCAAGCCTCCGTGGGCTTTTTATCAAGGTGCATTAAACAACTAACATACAATCAAACACATACCTTTATGCAGGTCAGGGCCGTTCATTCCTCCCCCGGCGTCCGCTCTGGCGCATGCAAGTGACGTCACTCATTACGGGTAGCCAGCGGGGTCATGAAGGGACCTCCCACCTGCCCAAAACCAAAACACTGCAAAATAGAAAATACATGTAATATATTAAAAACCTTAATTCATTGAAAAAGTTACAAAACTTAGGAGGTACCAGTGTGTACCATATCGCTATTGTGTACAGACAAAAAGTGCAACAATCTGAAGGTGTTACAGAAAAAAATGAACCAAATATTAAAAAAGAATTGAAAAAATTAAAAACATCACGCATGGGATCATGGCCAAGCATATATGCTTAGCCGAGTTGCGGGGCAAAGTTTTAATGCTATTAGCCCCGGATCATACTATGTTATTCTGTGCCCATCTAAGGATTGTGCCTATACCAGATGGCTGCCCATGTACCTGTGGATCCTTAAAGCTACATGCAAACGGGACCCAATAACAGTGTGGGTGCAAATGACACCTGTAGACCATTTTATAAAAAGTGTGACAGTCCAGCCTGCTCGTTGAGACCCCGCGGAGCCAATGTGTCCAGTCTGAAAATCCATCGACTCTCAGCCTGGCACAACATTAGTCCACGGTTGCCTCCCCGTTTAGGTGCCGGAATCTGCTCAATAATCCTGTGTCTTAAAGCAGAAAGGGAATGTCGGGCCACTGCAAAGTGACGGGCAACAGGTTGATCACTTGTTCCCGACAAAATTGCGTGTTTAATTGCGGACCTATGGGCAGCTGCCCTCTCTTTAAAGGTCCGAATGGTCTTACCCACATAGTGGTGCCCACAGGGGCAACTGATGAGGTAGACCACATAATTCGAAGAACAGGTGACCCTTTGCCTGATTTTATAAGGTTTTCCCGAGTAGGGATGGTGGAATGTGTCACCAGTGGTCATATACCCACATGTCGTGCACCCGCTGCATTTTACGCAGCCTGGTTTGGGGGTGCCAAAGAATCCAGTGTTGCTGGTCAACACTGTGTCGACTACATCATTTCTGACTAGGTAGTCTTTCAAGTTTTTCCCCCTAGTGTAGGCACACATGAGTTTGGAATTTTTTAGGGAGCTCAAAGCAGGTTCAGTGCGAACAATAGGCCAATATGACTTGGCCATTTTGTTGATGTCCACGCTCTTGGGGTGAAACGAATTTACCCAGATGAATTTGTCATCTTTCTTTTGTTTGGTGGGTTTCAGGGATTGTTCCCTGGAAATGGCCAACACTTTCAGTTTGGATTTTAAAAGGTCTTGCAATTTATATCCCCTAGCTCTGAATTTGTCGATCATGGTGGTGAGGGAGCTTTCTAGTTCAGCAGGATCGCTCACAATCCTGCGCACCCGCAGCATTTGAGAAAATGGTAATCCAGCCTTCAGAGGGGCTGGATGATGGCTGGATGCCAACAACAGATTGTTGCGATCTGTTGGTTTACAAAATAAAGAGGTGGATATATTGCCATTAGAATTAGTGATGTTGACATCCAGGAACTGTATACTGTCCCTGTTGATGGTAAATGTCAATTTCACTGGGGAACTAGACCTGTTGTGGTTTGCGATGAGCTCTTCCAATATGACCTGAGGACCGGACCACAGGATCAGTAGGTCATCTATATACCGAGTGTACAGCAACAGATGCCCACTGATCCTGGGGTCGTCGAAAAACAATTTTTGTTCCACTTGAAACATGTAGCTGTTAGCGAGCGATGGGGCCACTGAGGACCCCATCGCACACCCACACCTCTGAAGGTAATAGCCATTGTTGGACATGAAGAAATTCCGTCTTAAAGTCAGTCCCAACAACTCCAAGAAAAGTTCAATGTCCGGTCCCGTGTAGAGAGGATTCCCAGTGATCAAGGATCTGACTGCCGCCAGCTCGCCCTCATGCGGGATGCATGTGTACAGGCTGGCGACGTCGATCGTACACAGCAGGCAATCCTTCGGAAGGCTGCCTACCTGTTGTAACTTCAGCAACAGGGAATTCGTGTCCTTCAAATATGTCGGTTGTCCTTGGACACAAGGCTGTAAGAATTTGTCCAAGTAAATAGACACTGGCTGGAACAGGGAACCCCGGGCAGAGATGATGGGTCTGCCCGGGGGATTTACCGCATCCTTATGGACTTTGGGGATGGTGTAGAGTAATGGGGTGATAGGGTACTCTGTGATCAGGGCTTCCTTGGTTGCAACATCGATTAATAAGTCCCGTGTGGCCTGATTCAGAATAGCATCTAGCTCACGCTTATAATCTACTGAAGGATCTTTCTTGAGTGGTTGATAGACATTGGGATCTGACAATTGTCTCGCGATCTCTTGCAGATATTGGGAAGCATCCTGGATCACCAACCCACCCCCCTTGTCCGCTGGGCGAATAGTAATGGACGTATCAGTTTGTAAAGATTTAAGAGCTTTCCAATCAGTTGATGAAAAATTGGATCTGGTGTTGATGGGAGATGACAAAATGACCGATGTATCATGTTGAATTAATCGGTTAAAGGTTCTGATGGACGGATTTACTGAAATCGGATCAAACTTCGATTTTTTTCTTATAGCTGTTGGTAAAGGGTCGGAGCTGGTGATTACCGATTCTTTATTCTGAAAATGTTCTTTTAATTTCAATTGGCGGTTAAGTTTGAACTGCTCAATTTTTATCTGAAAAAGATCTGCTTTATTGGTCGGGATGAAATTTAGACCTCTTAAAAGCACTTGTTCTTCCTCCTTGGAAATACTCCGTGACGATAAATTGAAGATGGGTTCAATCATCTCTTGTACGCTGGTGGCTTGGACGCTTTTTTTCGCCCTCTTGTTTTGACCTCCACGTCGCGTATAGAGTCTTCTCCGCGGGCCAGCTGGTTGCGGGTGCGCACCCCCCCTGGGATGCGACCGCGGGAGTTTTTTGGCACCTCACGGTCGCTGGCTGAAGAGCCTTCTTCGCGGGATGATTCGGTGTCACGAATATTTTGTTGGAAACGTTGGAAGGTTCTGCGTTTGTAGGGGCGGGTTGCCAGATCGCCACCTGTGAGCCATGGATATACAAGGTGTTTATCGTAATCGATAGTTACTCGATCTCTTTTGTTCTTCTTGTAGGCAATTAAGTCCTTCTTATATTTATCCATTTGGCCAGTAAGCTTCTCCATCCATTTAGTATTTAAATCACTGGACAATGCTGGTAAATGGATCTGTTCAAACGCCGTGATCTTCTCTCTGGTGATTGCTAGCTCCCTGGTGACTTCCTCAATCACCAGGAGCATCAGATCAAACGAACATTTGTTCAGTATCGATGTCCATGTTTTGCAGAATGCGATGTTAAATCTGCCCAAGGTGGGAACATTTTTAATGCGGAATCCTCTAGGTATTTTCCTATCTCGGATATAATCCGACAGAGTGAGCCCGTGATAAAAGTAATCCGTCTCCTTTCTTCTTAGGTTCAATAGGTCGTGATACAGCTGCATGTTATCAGGTGCTGTGCGGCTTGCTTCCACGTTCTCTTTAAACAGGAGTTTCTCATAGTCTGTATCAGAGAAACTAAATGTGGCGCCTGGTGTCAGCTCAACTCTTGTTTGGGCAGACGCTGCAATTTCTGCAGAGAAGGACGGATTGTCCATGCCCATGGCTGTCATGTTAGCACCAGTGGGAGTGGGCTGTGTGCCTGTGTTCTCCATTCACCGTGCGCTGGTGCAGTTATAGACAGATGATCTTTGCACAAAGATGCTGGTTTGCAGTAATTTTCTCTTAGATGTGCGGTGGGTGCCAGCAATGGTGCGGACAAAATGATGTCCCCGTATGTAGAACTTTGCATAGGTGCGGCACTCCCAGGGTATGCGGCTGCAGGTGCAGTACTGGTCGGGTGCCCGCTCAGAAGAACCCGGCTAGCTTAGCCGGTGTAATGTAGAACGCTGTGGACGGCGGCACTCACAGACAACAAAATGATGACACAGGATAACCTGGCTTGTGACCAACGTTTCAAGCCTCCGTGGGCTTTTTATCAAGGTGCATTAAACAACTAACATACAATCAAACACATACCTTTATGCAGGTCAGGGCCGTTCATTCCTCCCCCGGCGTCCGCTCTGGCGCATGCAAGTGACGTCACTCATTACGGGTAGCCAGCGGGGTCATGAAGGGACCTCCCACCTGCCCAAAACCAAAACACTGCAAAATAGAAAATACATGTAATATATTAAAAACCTTAATTCATTGAAAAAGTTACAAAACTTAGGAGGTACCAGTGTGTACCATATCGCTATTGTGTACAGACAAAAAGTGCAACAATCTGAAGGTGTTACAGAAAAAAATGAACCAAATATTAAAAAAGAATTGAAAAAATTAAAAACATCACGCATGGGATCATGGCCAAGCATATATGCTTAGCCGAGTTGCGGGGCAAAGTTTTAATGCTATTAGCCCCGGATCATACTATGTTATTCTGTGCCCATCTAAGGATTGTGCCTATACCAGATGGCTGCCCATGTACCTGTGGATCCTTAAAGCTACATGCAAACGGGACCCAATAACAGTGTGGGTGCAAATGACACCTGTAGACCATTTTATAAAAAGTGTGACAGTCCAGCCTGCTCGTTGAGACCCCGCGGAGCCAATGTGTCCAGTCTGAAAATCCATCGACTCTCAGCCTGGCACGGGGAGGCAACCGTGGACTAATGTTGTGCCAGGCTGAGAGTCGATGGATTTTCAGACTGGACACATTGGCTCCGCGGGGTCTCAACGAGCAGGCTGGACTGTCACACTTTTTATAAAATGGTCTACAGGTGTCATTTGCACCCACACTGTTATTGGGTCCCGTTTGCATGTAGCTTTAAGGATCCACAGGTACATGGGCAGCCATCTGGTATAGGCACAATCCTTAGATGGGCACAGAATAACATAGTATGATCCGGGGCTAATAGCATTAAAACTTTGCCCCGCAACTCGGCTAAGCATATATGCTTGGCCATGATCCCATGCGTGATGTTTTTAATTTTTTCAATTCTTTTTTAATATTTGGTTCATTTTTTTCTGTAACACCTTCAGATTGTTGCACTTTTTGTCTGTACACAATAGCGATATGGTACACACTGGTACCTCCTAAGTTTTGTAACTTTTTCAATGAATTAAGGTTTTTAATATATTACATGTATTTTCTATTTTGCAGTGTTTTGGTTTTGGGCAGGTGGGAGGTCCCTTCATGACCCCGCTGGCTACCCGTAATGAGTGACGTCACTTGCATGCGCCAGAGCGGATGCCGGGGGAGGAATGAACGGCCCTGACCTGCATAAAGGTATGTGTTTGATTGTATGTTAGTTGTTTAATGCACCTTGATAAAAAGCCCACGGAGGCTTGAAACGTTGGTCACAAGCCAGGTTATCCTGTGTCATCATTTCGTTGTCTGTGAGTGCCGCCGTCCACAGCGTTCTACATTACACCGGCTAAGCTAGCCGGGTTCTTCTGAGCGGGCACCCGACCAGTACTGCACCTGCAGCCGCATACCCTGGGAGTGCCGCACCTATGCAAAGTTCTACATACGGGGACATCATTTTGTCCGCACCATTGCTGGCACCCACCGCACATCTAAGAGAAAATTACTGCAAACCAGCATCTTTGTGCAAAGATCATCTGTCTATAACTGCACCAGCGCACGGTGAATGGAGAACACAGGCACACAGCCCACTCCCACTGGTGCTAACATGACAGCCATGGGCATGGACAATCCGTCCTTCTCTGCAGAAATTGCAGCGTCTGCCCAAACAAGAGTTGAGCTGACACCAGGCGCCACATTTAGTTTCTCTGATACAGACTATGAGAAACTCCTGTTTAAAGAGAACGTGGAAGCAAGCCGCACAGCACCTGATAACATGCAGCTGTATCACGACCTATTGAACCTAAGAAGAAAGGAGACGGATTACTTTTATCACGGGCTCACTCTGTCGGATTATATCCGAGATAGGAAAATACCTAGAGGATTCCGCATTAAAAATGTTCCCACCTTGGGCAGATTTAACATCGCATTCTGCAAAACATGGACATCGATACTGAACAAATGTTCGTTTGATCTGATGCTCCTGGTGATTGAGGAAGTCACCAGGGAGCTAGCAATCACCAGAGAGAAGATCACGGCGTTTGAACAGATCCATTTACCAGCATTGTCCAGTGATTTAAATACTAAATGGATGGAGAAGCTTACTGGCCAAATGGATAAATATAAGAAGGACTTAATTGCCTACAAGAAGAACAAAAGAGATCGAGTAACTATCGATTACGATAAACACCTTGTATATCCATGGCTCACAGGTGGCGATCTGGCAACCCGCCCCTACAAACGCAGAACCTTCCAACGTTTCCAACAAAATATTCGTGACACCGAATCATCCCGCGAAGAAGGCTCTTCAGCCAGCGACCGTGAGGTGCCAAAAAACTCCCGCGGTCGCATCCCAGGGGGGGTGCGCACCCGCAACCAGCTGGCCCGCGGAGAAGACTCTATACGCGACGTGGAGGTCAAAACAAGAGGGCGAAAAAAAGCGTCCAAGCCACCAGCGTACAAGAGATGATTGAACCCATCTTCAATTTATCGTCACGGAGTATTTCCAAGGAGGAAGAACAAGTGCTTTTAAGAGGTCTAAATTTCATCCCGACCAATAAAGCGGATCTTTTTCAGATAAAAATTGAGCAGTTCAAACTTAACCGCCAATTGAAATTAAAAGAACATTTTCAGAATAAAGAATCGGTAATCACCAGCTCCGACCCTTTACCAACAGCTATAAGAAAAAAATCGAAGTTTGATCCGATTTCAGTAAATCCGTCCATCAGAACCTTTAACCGATTAATTCAACATGATACATCGGTCATTTTGTCATCTCCCATCAACACCAGATCCAATTTTTCATCAACTGATTGGAAAGCTCTTAAATCTTTACAAACTGATACGTCCATTACTATTCGCCCAGCGGACAAGGGGGGTGGGTTGGTGATCCAGGATGCTTCCCAATATCTGCAAGAGATCGCGAGACAATTGTCAGATCCCAATGTCTATCAACCACTCAAGAAAGATCCTTCAGTAGATTATAAGCGTGAGCTAGATGCTATTCTGAATCAGGCCACACGGGACTTATTAATCGATGTTGCAACCAAGGAAGCCCTGATCACAGAGTACCCTATCACCCCATTACTCTACACCATCCCCAAAGTCCATAAGGATGCGGTAAATCCCCCGGGCAGACCCATCATCTCTGCCCGGGGTTCCCTGTTCCAGCCAGTGTCTATTTACTTGGACAAATTCTTACAGCCTTGTGTCCAAGGACAACCGACATATTTGAAGGACACGAATTCCCTGTTGCTGAAGTTACAACAGGTAGGCAGCCTTCCGAAGGATTGCCTGCTGTGTACGATCGACGTCGCCAGCCTGTACACATGCATCCCGCATGAGGGCGGGCTGGCGGCAGTCAGATCCTTGATCACTGGGAATCCTCTCTACACGGGACCGGACATTGAACTTTTCTTGGAGTTGTTGGGACTGACTTTAAGACGGAATTTCTTCATGTCCAACAATGGCTATTACCTTCAGAGGTGTGGGTGTGCGATGGGGTCCTCAGTGGCCCCATCGCTCGCTAACAGCTACATGTTTCAAGTGGAACAAAAATTGTTTTTCGACGACCCCAGGATCAGTGGGCATCTGTTGCTGTACACTCGGTATATAGATGACCTACTGATCCTGTGGTCCGGTCCTCAGGTCATATTGGAAGAGCTCATCGCAAACCACAACAGGTCTAGTTCCCCAGTGAAATTGACATTTACCATCAACAGGGACAGTATACAGTTCCTGGATGTCAACATCACTAATTCTAATGGCAATATATCCACCTCTTTATTTTGTAAACCAACAGATCGCAACAATCTGTTGTTGGCATCCAGCCATCATCCAGCCCCTCTGAAGGCTGGATTACCATTTTCTCAAATGCTGCGGGTGCGCAGGATTGTGAGCGATCCTGCTGAACTAGAAAGCTCCCTCACCACCATGATCGACAAATTCAGAGCTAGGGGATATAAATTGCAAGACCTTTTAAAATCCAAACTGAAAGTGTTGGCCATTTCCAGGGAACAATCCCTGAAACCCACCAAACAAAAGAAAGATGACAAATTCATCTGGGTAAATTCGTTTCACCCCAAGAGCGTGGACATCAACAAAATGGCCAAGTCATATTGGCCTATTGTTCGCACTGAACCTGCTTTGAGCTCCCTAAAAAATTCCAAACTCATGTGTGCCTACACTAGGGGGAAAAACTTGAAAGACTACCTAGTCAGAAATGATGTAGTCGACACAGTGTTGACCAGCAACACTGGATTCTTTGGCACCCCCAAACCAGGCTGCGTAAAATGCAGCGGGTGCACGACATGTGGGTATATGACCACTGGTGACACATTCCACCATCCCTACTCGGGAAAACCTTATAAAATCAGGCAAAGGCTCACCTGTTCTTCGAATTATGTGGTCTACCTCATCAGTTGCCCCTGTGGGCACCACTATGTGGGTAAGACCATTCGGACCTTTAAAGAGAGGGCAGCTGCCCATAGGTCCGCAATTAAACACGCAATTTTGTCGGGAACAAGTGATCAACCTGTTGCCCGTCACTTTGCAGTGGCCCGACATTCCCTTTCTGCTTTAAGACACAGGATTATTGAGCAGATTCCGGCACCTAAACGGGGAGGCAACCGTGGACTAATGTTGTGCCAGGCTGAGAGTCGATGGATTTTCAGACTGGACACATTGGCTCCGCGGGGTCTCAACGAGCAGGCTGGACTGTCACACTTTTTATAAAATGGTCTACAGGTGTCATTTGCACCCACACTGTTATTGGGTCCCGTTTGCATGTAGCTTTAAGGATCCACAGGTACATGGGCAGCCATCTGGTATAGGCACAATCCTTAGATGGGCACAGAATAACATAGTATGATCCGGGGCTAATAGCATTAAAACTTTGCCCCGCAACTCGGCTAAGCATATATGCTTGGCCATGATCCCATGCGTGATGTTTTTAATTTTTTCAATTCTTTTTTAATATTTGGTTCATTTTTTTCTGTAACACCTTCAGATTGTTGCACTTTTTGTCTGTACACAATAGCGATATGGTACACACTGGTACCTCCTAAGTTTTGTAACTTTTTCAATGAATTAAGGTTTTTAATATATTACATGTATTTTCTATTTTGCAGTGTTTTGGTTTTGGGCAGGTGGGAGGTCCCTTCATGACCCCGCTGGCTACCCGTAATGAGTGACGTCACTTGCATGCGCCAGAGCGGACGCCGGGGGAGGAATGAACGGCCCTGACCTGCATAAAGGTATGTGTTTGATTGTATGTTAGTTGTTTAATGCACCTTGATAAAAAGCCCACGGAGGCTTGAAACGTTGGTCACAAGCCAGGTTATCCTGTGTCATCATTTCGTTGTCTGTGAGTGCCGCCGTCCACAGCGTTTCATATATATATATATATATATATACTCTGTAGAGAGTAAAATAAATAAATATTGCAAAATCCTGCATGCAAAAAGGGAGGTCTATAGAATTATTGTTGATCTGCATTTTAAACTACTGTATATGTTAATAGACTTACAGTACAGATTTAGAATTCAATATATATATATTATAAACATCTACAGTAATTATAAGTAATCTCTTAATCTGATTATGAGAATGGATACATAATTATCTTTCTTTGAATGGCCATTAAAACCATGACTGAAAGATTATGCATGCACAATTTGTTTTGTAAAACCAATTTCATTTCATTTGTGGTTTCTTTTTGGGACCTTTCCAAATGTTCATTCATTACCTCAAGTAGAGGTTTCTCGACCAATATACAGTACAATACTAACCTCAAATAGCAGATTATAATGAAATGGCAATTCACATTTTGCAATTGAAAAATTTCTACATATAAAAAAAAATCACAATTTAAGATAAAATTATTAGAATTAGAAATACAGTATATAACTTGGTCCAAATGCTGACGTGGAACATGAGGCTGTGCGAATTCTTTAAACTGCTATGTTTTATTCTATACACACAAAATGCAACTCTGTCCTAACTTCGGTCTGAATTCATCCAGAATCCGGCATGGCTGCCAAACTCAGAGGCTTTTACAATCTAGCCCTACAGATGGAGCGCCTCTCGCACTTGCCCCGCCAGCACCAGAATCTGTCCGCTGGCGATCGCCGGTAGAGAGGCGCTCCATCTGACATCTCAGTTTCCCATTGGCGGGGGGACGGGAACCCTGTCCGTCTCCGCTTCAGGGAGATGAACAGGGTTAGCGGGGGGGGGGGCGGCAAGGCGGCGGGGACCCAGGGCGACCCTTGGCGAGGCGGCAGGGACACGAGGGGAGCCCCGTTGTAAGGCGACACGCGTGCATCTCGTGCGCGCGTCCCCTTGCGTCCCATTATGGCGGCTGGCGGAAGGCGAATCTTCCGCCATCCTCTGCAAAGATTAGACACGCTCCATCTGTATATGTCCTGCAAGCCCTAAAGCTTGGAATATGGTCCTTTTTCTGATAATAACAATCAGTCACAGAGTCCTGCATTCTCTTCAATGTACTTCTCATACATCGATCTGTGCTGCCAACAGTGTCCATCAAAGGGGCCTATTTATCAACCAGTGCTAAAACTCACTATGATTGATAAAACTTGTTTCAACTTTCATATGATAAATGGTGCTTCGGCCAATCACCTCCTGTCATTTTTCAAACACATGACAGTTTAGAGTTAAACACATGACAGTTATAAGCTGCTTGACTAAAGCACCTTTTATCAAATGCAATTAGTTTTATTATTCACAAGCAGTTTCATCACTTGTTGATAAATGGGTGTATTTCACCACAGAGTACCAGTATATTCCATCTCCTGATCAGGTCACTAACCAATTATCGGTAGCAGTGGAAAGACTTGGAGCAGCTAGCCAGCAGCATGATTGCCCCATTTTGTATCTAAAGGGGTTATCAAATCCATTACCTGCTCTCTACTGTTCCAACACTAATCTTCAACATGGTTTCTAATCTCCCCACAATGCACGGCTAACATACTGTAATGATGTAATCTGTACACTGCACTAGGACAAGTGATCTGAACATCTGAGACATCAGGAAAGCCTTGACAGGTTTGTTTTTATTACATTGGATGTCCCACAAGGTACCTGTAGATTGTCAACTACCTTAAGCCAAGGTTTGTTTTAGAATGATTTCCACCAAGGATAAAAAAAAAAAAAAAAAATAACATTTTGAATAGGATCATTGCCTTTTGCATATAAGCATTACATGCCAAAACAGTTATGGTATGTGATATATGTATTTATTTATTAATAATTTCTTATACAGTATAGCGCAGCATATGCTGTTGTGCTTTACAAAAGAAGACAGTGATACAACAAACTGGGTATTACCAGGCAGTCAAAAGGTATGAAGGCCCTGCTCTCAAGCTTACAATCTATACTGAAATAGGCATTGATGCCCAAGGATAGATATTCTTTATTAAATAAAGCCTACCAAAATGCAAAGGTTCCTGGTGTGCTGTGTTATACTTGTGGCCTTGGATCAGGAGTATGGAAAGTATGAAAAAGAAAGAGAGAGCATATGTGTGGCCTGTACATATGGGGTGTGATTGGATTGGAAAGGTATATGAAGTTTATGTGGCTGATTCTGGAATTTGATAAGTTTGCCTGAAAAGGGGAGTTTTCAGGGAACTTGGAGACTGGAGGAGAGTCTTATTTGGCATGGTAGAGCATTCCACAGAGTGGGTGCAGCCCCAAGAAAGTCCTGCAATTGTGAATCGGAGCAAGCAATTTGCGTGGATGAGAGACATAGATCTTGTGAGGAGTGAAGAGGTTGGGTTGGGTGATATTTTGACATAAGAGAGGATGGTTGTTGTAGTTAGGTTTATGGCCTTGTGTGTAAGTAAAAGTATTGTGTAACCAATGAAGTGACTGACAGAGTAGCTTTTCAGATTATGAACATCTGGCTAGGAAGATTAACCATGCATCTGCAATCATGATGGATTGTAGTGGTTAGAGTCTGTATAGAAGAAGGCCAATAAGCACACTATTGCAATAATCAATGCGGGAGATGATAAGAGCAGGGATTACAGTTTTAGCAGTGTCTTGTGTAAAGTAAGGGCAAATTTTGAATATGTTTTTTAGGTGCATTTGGCATGATTTTGAGACAGATTGAATATGGGGAACAAAGTAGAGTTTAGATTCAAAGATGACACCTAGGCAGCGAGCATGAGTGGTAGGAATGATTGTAGTATTCTCAACAGTGATAGAGATATTTGGTTGGTAACTACTGTTTATTGGTGTGAATATAATTAATTTCATTTTTAAAATATTCAGTTTAAAGAGGAGAGATGACATCAAAGATGAAACAGCAGAAACAGCAGAAAGGAATTCAGTAACATGGCCCCATACAGATTGAGACAGGCCCAGGGAGGGTAGGTAGAGTTGAGTATCATCCACATAAAGATGATACTGAAATCCAAAAGAGCTGAATAGTTTGCCAAGAGGTGAGGTATAGATTGAGATAATCAGAGTTCTTAAGACTGAACCCTGCGATACCCCAACTGAAAAAGGTAGCAAAGAGAAGGTGAAATTAGAGAAACACTGAATGAGCGGTTAGATAGGTAGGCTGAGAACCAAGAAAGGTCTGTGTCTTTAAGACCTAGGGAGTGTAGTCTTTGTATGAGAAGAGAGCACAACATTGTCAAAAGCAGAAGAGAGATCTAGAAAAATAAGTATTGGATAAGTAGATGTAGTAGATAAGTAGAAATAGTAAGTATTGGAGTTGTCTAAACTTAGCAGTGACCACATCATTTACAACTAGTAAGTGCTGTCTCTGTGGAGTGACTGGAGTGACTGAAGTAGGTCCAATAAGTTGTGTGAGTTAAGAAAGTATGTGAGAGGAGTGGAGACAATCCTCTCAATTAGTTTGGAAGCTGAAAAATAGGACAGTAGTTTGAGAGAGAGCTTGGGTCATAATTGTGTTTTTTCCAGAATCGGAGTAAAAACTGCGTGTTTGAACAATAAAGGAAAGATATCAGTAGATAAATAAAGGTTACAGATTTTATATAAGGATGGGATTAGCACAGGAGACAGAGCTTTACTTATTTGTGAGGGTATAAGGTCAAAAAGAGATATAGAAGAGAAAAGAAGAGAAAAGTGTAGATACTTCATCTTCATTTGTGGTCTCATGAAGTACAGTAAATGTGCCAGAGGCTTCAGATAGGGAATTTGGCAGATCACTAAGTCGGAGCATACCAATTCATCTTAAATCTTATTAATCTTGTCCCTAAAGGAAGGAAGCAAGATCTTTTGCACTGATGGTGGCTGGTGGGAGGGATGAAAATTTATTTAAATGTTTTCAAAATATGTTTAGGGATAGATGATGCGAGCTTTGAAATATGGGCCTTATTCTGGTTCACTCTCATAGGCAAATTCCTTCTCAAATGGGGAAAACCATGTGCACTGCAAGTGGAGTGTCACATTTTGTGAGCTTGGTGAAGCACCAGCCGGAGTGTAATGGAGGCTGGGTGCTTTGATGTAGGGCTGTTGCATGGACGACAGAGTGGAATGAGGCAATTAGATAAATTTAAACCTTTTTTAAAGAAAGATACTCCGATACAATGTTATTGGTAATGGCACAATGATATAACTGTAGATATTGGATGAGTAGTAATAAAGACAATAATAATAATAACTTGTTGAAGGTAATAATGAAAAACTTGCTGAAGGAGTTTGAAGATAATGACGAATGAAGATATTATTGGAAGAATTGAGGATAATGATGATTTGAAGATAATAATGATAGGAGTGGAGTAAGATGAAGTCAAAGGGGTCTTGCTGAATTAGGTCGTGGCTGCTAGGACACCAGGGAAACTGGCCACGTACAATGACCGTCAGGATCAGAGGGAGGAAGATGACACCTTTGGGGTGTTTAACCTTGTATCCTTAAAGGTGGCAGTGAAGGTTCCGTGGAAGAATATGGAAGAGCAGTGGACGACCAGCAGGAGTGGATACCGAGAAGACTTCACCCAGATGATTGGAGTCAGGCTGCAGCGGAGACTGCTGGAATTGCCAGAGATGCACGGAGATGCTATCAGATAGACAACATTGTACTGACTGCCGGTCTGGCCCGGCTAGTCAGTATTTAAGTGCTGAGCTGTACTGTGATTGGCTGCAGGGATGACATCATGGCTGGAGCGGCTCTGGAAACCAACAAGATGGCTGCCGCCCGTTGTGGCGACACAAACCAGCCGGCGAGGAATACTATGCGGAGGTGCTGCAGCCGGCGCTTCCCAGCCTGAGGCCTAGACAGATACGGACACCATCATGGTCTCACGCCACCCGGAGCCAGAACGCCAAGACACTGCGCATCAGAACTGACACCCGGCAAAGGGACATGGACCCTGGTGGGTGAAGAGCGACAGCGAGTGGCAGGTCGGCGCCACTACCAGAAGTGGAGGTGAGCGCCAGGGCAGAGAGCATAGCGTCAGGGCACCGCAGGTCAGAGACAGCACAGGGAGCAAGGGTAGCTGCTATGGTGGTCGTGACAGCGGGCAGATATAACATGTGCAGATAGAATTAGATTTGGGTTGGGTTTTTCTTCAAAGTGAGATCTATATTGCAGTGTATAAGTAAAGCAGTCAGTATTTTCCCTGCACAGATACAAAATAACTCACCCAAATCTAATTCTTTATGCACATGTTACATCTGCCCACCCTTCCGTGCACATGGTTTGTCCATTTGAGAATCTGCCTCAGAGTGAACCAGAATAAGGCCCTATTTTTGTTTGGTAGTTTCCAGGGCATTACTATAGGGCTGGTAGATAGTCTTTAGTGTGAAGATGGCTATTGGACTGCTAGATTTATGTCATGTATGTTTAACTTTCCATGAGAGATTTTGTAGGTGTCTTGTTATTTTAGAGTGCCACGTTTGGCACTACATGGAGTGTGATGGGTAACTGGAGCCACTTCATTAAGGGTTGTTTTAAGAGTCTTGTTCAGGTATGATATTGCCATCTTAGGGGTAGTAAATTCAGAAATTGGTGCAAGCTTGTTATTGCAGAGAGGAAGAGAGTTCTTGAAACTTAATATCATTAATATTTCTGCAGGTTTGAGGTGGATTGAGTGATTTCAGTGTCTCTGAGTTTCAGGTAATAGAGGAGATCATGTATGTCCCTATATTGTTAAGCATTTATTATTAATGGAACACAATTTCTGTATTATCTTGTGTTTTATTACAGTAAATATGTTATTTGTTAAAGAGAGGTCTGTTTTGTAAAGCAGATCTTCAGATCCCAACTTACAGTATTGCTTGAGAATATGCTGTCTTAAGACCCCCATACATTAGGTCGACTTGTCCTGATGAGAAGTCAAACCTAATTTCCCCTGAGCTCCCCCGGCACCTACCCTGGAGAGCTCACTACAATTTGGCACTTGATGTGCCATTTTTACATGGGATAACTCACGTAAAATTCCCGGTGAGCTGCGGAGGAAGGAAAAAAATAATACCTGGGCAGCGTGTGGTCTGGGGTCCAGGCTGTGTGAAGCGCCTAGGTTATGTGGGTGCAGTGGCAGAGCAGCAATTCCACATTGTCCATGAAGCGTGAGCAGACTCTGTGGGCAGTTGCGGCAGAATTTTAAAATTCAAAAGATACCCCTGTTGCGATGTTGCAACCACATCCCCCGGGTGTTTCATGCAACTTCACCACTGGCACACATCTACATAGAAACATAGAAACATAGAATTTGACGGCAGATAAGAACCACTTGGCCCATCTAGTCTGCCCCTTTTTTTAAACATGTTACCTCAAACCATATTTGATCCTTATTTTTTTGTAAGGATATCAATATGCTTATCCCAAGCATGTTTAAATTGTACTACTGTATTTGCGTCTACCACCTCTGATGGTAGGCTATTCCACTTATCTACTACTCTTTCTGTGAAAAAATTCTTCCTCACATTTCCCCTGAATCTTCCTCCCTCTAGTTTCAGTGCATGTCCTGTTGCTCCTCTTCCTGTGAAGAATGTCTCCCACCTGTACCTTGATATATTTGAAAGTTTCTATCATGTCCCCCCTTTCCCTTCTCTGCTCTAAAGTATACATATTAAGATCTTTTAGTCTTTCCTGGTACGTTTTGTGATGTAGGCCATGCACCATTTTAGTTGCCCTTCTTTGTACAGTCTCTAATGTATTTATATCCTTCTGGAGATATGGTCTCCAGAACTGAACACAATACTCTAGGTGAGGTCATACTAATGACCTATACAGTGGCATTATTACTTCTTTCTTTCTACTGCTGATACCTCTCCCTATGCAACCAAGCATCTGACTTGCCTTCTTCATTGCTTTGTTACATTGCCTACCTGCTTTTAAGTCCCCTGAAATAGTGACACCTAGATCCCTCTCTTCCTCAGTAGTTTCCATTATAGTACCATTTATACTATATTGAGTCTTTGGATTTCTGAGACCCAAGTGCATGATTTTGCATTTTTTGGCATTAAACTGTAGTTGCCATTCTCTTGACCATTTCTCTAATCTACCTAGATCCTCAATCATTTGTTTTACCCCTCGTGGTGTGTCTACCCTGTTGCATACCTTTGTGTCATCTGCAAAAAGACACATTTTACCCTCAATTCCATTTGCAATATCACATAAAGATATTAAAAAGCACCTGTCCAAGTACAGATCCCTGGGGTACTCCACTTGTAACCTTTCCCTCCTTTGACTGTACTCCGTTTACTACAACTCTCTGTTTTCTGTCCTGCAACCACGCTCTTATCCATTCAACTATCTTAGAATCCAATCCCAAGCTTTCAAGTTTATTTAACAGTCTGCGATGTGGGACAGTGTCAAAAGCTTTACTAAAGTCTAGATAAGCTACGGATCGCACCAACATATCGTGGGTGCTAAAAATCACCCACGATGTGCAGCTGATGTGTCCGATCTGACAGATTGAACCTGCAGCAGGTTCAAATCTGTAGGGAACAAACCCGATGTGCAGGCGACCGCACATTGGCCCGGTCTGTCGGAATCAGACGAAAGCAGCCTAAAGAGTTGTCATTCACAAAAAGCATTTGAAAGGTATAAACTCCCAAAACACTTTCATTATTATGATCTCGTTTTATTTACACTGCATAGCCAGGTCAATATTATATAATTAATTTACAGTAAAATCAAACCTCAGTAGGATTTATTTGCATTTGCTTTATTATATTAAATATTTTACAAACTGCTCTGATGTTCATGAAATAGACCTGTTCAAGTTATGCTCAATCACTTACTGTTACATGTACATTGTGAAGCTTTGACTCAATGGAGATGGGGTTTCATACAACTCGCCAGCCATTGCATGTATACTGCAAATGACTAGCTTTGCAAGAATGCTGGAACAGCTTCATATGCAGGTTTTAATCACATCTCATGGAAGCACGAAACTTATGTTTTCCATTATATCTGAATATGACTCTTGCGTATTTTCAATAGACATCTTGGTCACAATGGCCCTTATTCTGATTGAGTTGGACTGCTGCGTGTGCGTTTGGACAGCCGATGTTTGCTGTTTGTGCATGTGCAGAGGCGTTTCTGCGCATGTGTGAACGCCTCGCACTTCCGAACACGGTGTGAATTCCGTGCAGAAAATGATCGGTTGGACCCATCTGAGCAGGGGGTGGAGAGGGGCGTGAAGGGCTGTTTTGGCTCATTACCATATGCGTACGCCCCGCGTTTCATGGGCATTAATACTTGCTTTACACTTTAAGGATGTGATATACTATGTATTGCTAAATTCAATCATTTTTTTTTTCATCCACATAAACAAATAAAAAACATAATCATATATTGCCTTTTTCATTTGGCAACAAACAGAACAAAATAAACAAAATATATAAAGGTGGCACATTGTTCTAAGACATCTCACCCAAATTCTTCTGCAAACTTTATAACACATCGTTTAATACTTCTATTGACCTAGTTGGTCTATCTCACTTCTTGCGTCTTATGCTACTGTACTTTACCATATCGCATCTGTACAGACATGCATGGCAGGAACTCTATACCTCATTCTGGTTTATCTACCCTTTGCCCCCCTAGCCCTCTCTCTATTTACCATTCCTCTACTCCCTCCCTCCCTTAAATCTTTTTTTTTTTATTCAGTTTTTCTTTATTGAAGCTTTTTTTGCATTTACAAACAGATTTATAGCATGCAAAATTTATTTCATACCTAAAACACGTTCATTATCTAAAAAAAGACACCAGCCAAATAAGCCACCATCATAATCAACCCCCATTAATCTAACCCCTTCCATGCTCAGTCCAATGATTCGGGTCAGCAGTGCCTGTTCATCTATACCTTCATCAGCATCCCCACCCACCTTCCTCGTCTCAACTGGACCGTATTGATTCCGTATTTCACTGGGGTGCATATGGGGTCTAGGTGTTCTTGGATCAACATGTACAAATAGCTCTTCTAACATGTAATGCTAACACTATAAATCAAAAACCTATCCTCCCACCCCCTCCCCAATCATGGTTTGTAAGGCTCTTAGCGAATGTTTAATCCCTAATAGTGCCTAATACTCCTGCTTCTTACCTTCTATACATTAAATTTCTATCTTGTTCTACCTAACACTGATGTGAATTACTCTGCTTTATATATTGTGAGTCCCCCTAATTGAGGTTTTTTATTTAATTGTGAGACTATTTATAGTCACTGACTTCTTCCATTTATATATCCTTTATTACCCTTATGTGACCTAAACAATCCTTTCACTTCACTTCAATTATTTATAATATTTTGATTTGACCCACTTATCCCATATTTTTGTGTATGTGTCTATGTCACTCCCATTTCTGATGCAAACATATTTTTCATGAGCTACCGTATTATTAATCAAATTTATCCATTCTGATTGTTTCGGGCTTTTATGCGACATCCACCCTCTGGCGCTTTCCACTTTAGCCATCATAGTCAATCTTTCTGCCAGTTGGAGGTCAGGTCCATTCCTACCTCTGACAGCGTGAATACCTAGCACACAACTCTTTACATTTATCCCGTCTCTGTTTATCCCCAGCTCTACCATAGTATTCTCGATCAACCTCCAAAAAGCTTAAATTTTATCACACTGCCAAATTAAATGAAAGAAAGTGCCTTGCTGGTTTCCACATTTCGGACAGCTATCATGATTCCTTCCATTCAGCTGCTTTAACCTGACCGGGGTCATATAAACCCTGTGCGTGATATAGTACTGTATTTGCTGAAATCTAACCGACTTCAACCCCCGGGTATGCGAAGATATAGCCTGGTTCCATTCCTGGTCGGATAGATTTCCAATATCAGTCTTCCACTTCTGCCTGACTTTCCGGATTGACGGGGTGTTTAACTCCGTTAGTAAGGTCCTATATATTCCAGATATTCTACCCTTCTGCCCTTGTTTTAGCAACTTTTTAACAGGTGAATCCTTAATATCTGCTCCATTTACCCCCATCAACTTTCCCAACCTACTTCTAAGCTGTACATAACGAAATCCATACCCCTTGGGGAGCGAATAATCCCTCTCCAACTGATTATAGGTTTTAAGCACTCCCCCCAGATATACCTGTCCTATATTGTGGAGCCCCACCTTCTCCCATACTTCCTTAACCCCCTCTTCTACCGCACCTATCCATAATGGAGTTTCAGGATCCCAGCTTACATTGCCCATTATGTTATTTGCATATCCCCATACCTTATTTGCTTGTTTAAGCAGGGGGCTTCCTCCCCTGAAAGCCCGACTGGCCAAAAGCATTTGTTTGGGGTCATACTTATCATATTATTGTCTTACTAACCTTGTAACATATTCCTCCATCTCTACTGTGATCCATGTTCTTAAATGGCTTAGCTGTGCCGCCACATAATACAGACGGAAGTGGGGGAGTGCCAGCCCTCCATTCTTTTTATCTCTCGTTAATGTTTTGATATTAACTCTAGCTCTTTTCTTCCCCCAAATAAAAGAGGTGGTTATGCCATCTATTTGCCTGAATATTCGTATCGGTATATAACCAGGTGCTTGCAAAAAAATATACAAAAACTTTGGTAAAATCATCATCTTGACTAAGTTTATTCTGCCGGTAACAGTCAGAGGGAGTTTGTTCCATGTTTTAACCTTATCCTGATAGAACCTTATAGTGGGGACGATGTTTAAAGCCACAACATCCTTCGCACAATTTGACACTATTATTCCCAAATATCTAGTGCTATTTGTCCATACCAACGGCCCGTTCCTCTCATTCTCCAGGCATTTCCCTCTTACTGGTAGGATATTTGATTTCCCCCAGTTAATTTTCAATCCGGAGTATTCTCCGTGTACTTCGATGAGGTTCAGCACCAGGGGTAGCATCTGCTAGTAATCATCTAAATATAGCATCATGTCGTCTGCGTACATGGATATTATTCCTTTCCTTGACCCTACCGGCCCATCTCCATTTAATCCCCTTGCCTCTCTCATGATGCAGGCGAGGGGCTCCATAGCCATATTAAACAAGGCCGGCGAGAGCGGGCACCCCTGCCTAGTTCCTCTGGTTAACCCAAAAGGTTCAATAGTGTACCCGTTGACATGGACTTTCGCTCTGGGTGCCTGATATAATAATTTTACCCAACCAATTATTCTTGGGCCAAACCCAATTTTCTCTAGGACCGCCCCTAAATAGTCCCATTCGACGCTGTCATAGGCTTTCGCAGCGTCTAATGCGACCATCGTCCTGTCCCTCCCCTGTGCGCTGTTTAATTGCATGTAATTATAAAATCTCCAAATATTTGTGGCAGTACTATTACCCTTTTTAAACCCTGTTTGGTCCGGATGTATTATTTTATTCATCACCCTCTCCATTCTCTTTGCTATGATCTTAGCTAATATCTTAGCATCCACATTAATTAAAGAAATAGGTCTGTACGACTCTGCTTTAACTGGATTCTTCCCCTCCTTCAATAGCATTATTATAATAACCTCATTCATAACATCCGGCAATTTCCCCTCACCCAAACATGTATTATATAGATCTGTTAACCATGGGGCATATGCATCCATATGTTTTTTAAATAATTCAGGAGGTAATCCATCGCACCCTGGTGCCTTTCCCCCTGGTATGGATCTAATGGCCTCTTTGACCTACTCGACAGTAATCACCTGTTCTAAAGCTTCCTGGTCATCCTGGCCAATAGAAGGCATAACCACCTTCTCCAAGTTTCTCTCGATTTCATACTTGCTTTTCTGTATAGTGGAATTGTAAAGCCGTTCATAAGATTGATGAAATGTCATTGCCACCTCACCAACATTCTCCACCACTATCCCTTGGTCATTCTCCATCCTCAATATATTGCTAGATGGGGAGTTGTTACGAACCAAGTAGGCCATATAACTACCTGGACGGTCATTATTCAAATATCTACCGTGTGCTTTAAACATTTCCTGTCTCACAGCACATTCCCTGAGCTCATTGATCCACGCCTTATTCGCCCGATCCCATGCACTCCTGGCCGTCTCTGTTTTGGTTTGCCAGTATCTCACCTCACATTCTTAACTTTGTTTTTCCAAAACCAGATTTTTTTTCCTACAACTGTGCTTAATATACGCGATTCTCTTGATCAATGATCCTCTCATTATAGCTTTACCTGCATCCCATACAATCCCCCTGGGAGCCGACCCCGAGTTCTGCACAAAGTACTCCTGCCATTCCTGTACCAGTTCCACCCCTCCCCCCATCTGTCCTAACCAAACTGGATGACATTTCCACAAGTTGCACCCTCTCTCTATTTCCTGTTTTAACTGTAGTGCTAAGGGCGCGTGATCAGATATTCCTCTGGGGAGGTATTCTATTTTTTCCACTCTCATTAATGTTGAGACATCTAAAAATGCCACGTCTATTCGAGATAGGGCTTCATGTGATTGCGAAAAGCATGAATAGGCTTGTGTATCAGGATATTTTTCCCTCCATATATCCTTCCATCCAATATTTGCTATGAATTTTTCTAAGCCCTTATTTCCCCCTATGCCCATGCCTCTCTTCTTAGACCACCTATCCACTCGGGGGTTCATGACATTATTTAGATCTCCTATGCAAATTAACTCCGCCCCTTGGGATTTTGCCATAAAATCTACTGCTCATAGCAATACTTCATATTGGAATGGTGGAGGGATATATATTGTGCATATACATAACATTCTATTATACACTTTACACTGTAAAAATACATATCTCCCATTTGTGTCGATTTCTTGTCTAATACATTGAAAGGGAACATTCTTGCATACCAGGATGGAAACACCTCGTGAATCATGTGTATATCACGAGTGATACGTTAGCCCTATCCACGCCCTACGTAGAGCCACCACTTTATCTGGCATAAGATGAGTTTCACTTAAACAAATGATATGGGCCCCACTTCTCTTAACCTGATTTAATACAGTAGCTCTCTTTATCTTATCGTTCACCCCACGGGTGTTCCAATACATAATTTTAACCATCACTCTTGAGTACAAATAAACATGCTTTATTGAGATCACTCCCAGACACCCTACCACCATTAAGTGCAAATATAAGCATCAGGCCTATTTCAAAACCATGTTTATGTCCTATCCCTGAAACTAAACATGGCTAAAACTGAACTTCTAATCTTCCATCCCCCGAACATCCCCTCTTCTCCCACTATCTCCATCAGCATTGGTGAAACCGAGATCACGTCCACCGACCAAACGCGCTGCCTCGGTGTCATCATTGACTCCTCCCTCTCTTTCACCCCCCACATTCGTGCTCTCTCACAGTCTTGCCGCTTTCACCTACGCAACATCTCACGCATCAGACCATTCCTCTCCACTGACGCGACCAAAATTCTCATTCACTCTCTTGTCATCTCCCGCCTTGACTACTGCAACATCCTTCTCTCTGGGCTACCTCTCACCCGCCTCACACCTCTCCAATCCATTCTTAACGCTGCTGCTAGGCTCATCTTCCTCTCCCGCCGCTCTACCTCCGCCTCCCCCCTCTGTCTATCTCTTCACTGGCTCCCCATTCCTTTCCGAGTTCTCTTTAAACTCCTCACCACCACCTACAAGGCTCTCTCCTCCTCCACAGCTCCCTACCTCTCTTCACTGATCTCTATCCACACTCCCTCCCGTCCTCTTCGCTCCATCGCTGACCGCCGACTGACCTCTCACCTAATCACCTCCTCCCACTCCCGTGTCCAAGATTTCTCTCGCGCTGCCCCCTGCACTGGAACAACCTCCCGCCACCCATCAGGCTATCTGATTCCCTTACCTCCTTCAAGCGCTCCCTCAAAACCCACTTTTTTCGACTAGCCTATCCCTCCTCCTAACCTCTTTTGATCCTCCTATCCTGCCTCCGTTCCCCTCCGTTCCTACTTATCCTATTGTATTTCGTTCGTCCACCCACCTATTTTTAGTATGTTAACTCTTATGAGCAGGGCCCTCCTTCCTCACGTACTCACCCTACCTCATTACCTCACCTGTGCTCCTGTCCTGTTCTTCCCTTCCTCTACTTCATCTTCGGTCTCCTTGACTATTTTGACACCTACTTCTGAACTGATGCTGATTTTAGTTCTACCAGCTATACCCCTATTTATACTGTATCTTTCTACACACCCTGTACGTTACCTTGTAATTTTTTTTTTTTTTTTTTTTTTTGCTATGTACGGCGCTGCGGACACTTTGTGGCGCCTTATAAATAAACGTACTACTACTACTACTATCCCACCCCCTCCCTATATGCCACCCCCCTGATAGCATATCTTTTATCCCCCTTGCCAACCCCAACATTCTCATCTACCCCTTACTTCCTAATACTAGCTTTTTGGATCCCGCGACCATGTACGGGATCTACAACTGCACACTACCCTTGGTACCATTTACTTGGGAGCTATTTGCCTATCACAATTGATCACAACTTCGAAAGGCTCTCTGGTGTGCTGCCCACGTTATTTTTTTCTAAAAAAAAGATGAGAGAAAGAAGGAAAAAAATATATATATATATATATAAATAAATAAATAAACAACCGAGAAGGGGACTCCTCCAAGATCCGTCATTCCTTGCTACACCTATCATAGCTTGTGACTTTATGACCTCCTGCTATTTCCCTTTCTATGTGCCCTAGTTTGCAACTCATTCAAATCCACCAATCGTATACCCCCACTTCTTCGCATTAAGTGTGCACTCTTTCTATATTTACACAGCATAAAGCATATTGAGGCATTATTCTTGGTCATATCAGTCAAATATCACTTAGCTTGATCCTGGTCTCAATAATACAGGTAGAATGATTAAAACCTAAGGAAGGGTCATACAATTGACTACTTGTAGGAGTAAAAAAAAAATATGGAAATAAGGAGAATAAAAAAAAAGGGGGAGGAGGGGGGGGGGGGGAAATACCCCCAACATCCAGCTCCCAACCACCACTGGTCTCTATCAGACCTGTACACCATTTATACATATAAAATGCAGAGCCAATCACGACCCCTTCCCTGTTCACGCCAGCATCCGGCCTCTCCCGGTTCACTGCTGCCCTGGGCAAGAAAAATATCCTACCCAGAGATCAGTGAAATAAAGACTCATAAAAAATAGGGAAAGAGAAGAAAAAAAAAAAACGACGGTCAGGTTCCCCCTATTTGGCCATCTTCTGATTATGGCTGCTAGCCGCACTAAGCCTTCATATTCTACCAACTTTCAGAGACACATTTACTTTGCAGTCCAACTGTGGCCCTACAATACTATTTATTATGACCGTCCAGCCAGTTTGATATTTCTTCCGGGGATACAAAGAACTTTGTTTCCCCATCTGCAATAATCCTCATCTTGGCCGGATACATCATAGAGTAGGATATGTTGTGCTCTCTTAGTCTTTTCTTCACACTCCCGTATTTCATCCTTTCTTTCTGTAGTTCTCTTGCATAGCCCGGAAACATCATTATATTGGACCCATTCACCTCAAATTGACTTTTGTCTCTGGCTGCGCGCAGAATATAATCTCTATCTCTGAAGTTCAGTAATTTTGCAATTATGGTCCTAGTTGGACCGCCCGGCGGAGGAGGTCGGGAGGGTTCCCGATGTGCTCTTTCTACACAGAACATAGTAGACAAAGCGTCTCTCCCAAATACTGAAATAAGCCAGTTTTCCAGCCATTTTTCCGGTGAGGTGCCCTCCGTTTTCTCTGGTACCCCAATTATTCTGATGTTGTTGCGTCTCGTCCGCCCTTCCAGCTCGGATAACTGACTCTGCAGGTCAGACACTTTATTCTTTAGCTGTTTTACTTGGGACTCAAGCGGTCGCTGTTGGTCCTCCAAATCTGATATCCTTTGTTCAACTCCTTCTACCCGTGCTGTGACCCTTTGAACCTCCTGCCGCATTAGGCCAATCTCCTCATGTGCTTTCTCAATCTTTTCACCTAAGCGGTTTTCACTACCCTTAATCGCCTCCAAAAGTTTTTGCATTATGGCCTTTGCACTGCAGTCTGAAGCTTCATGCTTAGAGAGTAATGAAACATTGGGGGATGTCGAGTCCCGTGAACTTTTGTCTGCAGGTTTAGACTGGGGGTTGTTATTTTTTGCAAACTGCTGCAGCCTGTCCTGTTTTCCCCATCTTACTCTCCACCTCTGATATGTTGAGCTTCTCCGCACCAAATAGACACAGTTCCTCCTACTCCTTATCGTGCGATCACTGGAGATTGCTCTGCTCTCACTGGTTAGTCACCAAATTTTTTTTTATTTTATTTTTTGCTGGGTCACGTTATCACAGACCAACTGCCTCCCCCTATATGAAGTTTATATTTCACAGTTATGTAGTGTAATTCGGCCAGTATTCAGCTACACCTGGCGGCATACTTTATTCACGCGGGCACTTTATTCAGACGAGCGTTTATAACCGTATATGCTTGCCCCCCACTTGTAGGGCATACTACACTTCCCGGTAAATGAGGGACCCTGTTTCGAAATTCAAAAAGTCCAGCCCGAACAAATACGTGTCTCCCAACACCACAAAGCTGGGTTATGTGAACTCACGGTGGTTGGTATCATCTGAGCGGCAATACGCACTGTGTGCCAATCATAAGGGTGCAGAGACCTAAGTTTAATTGACGGCAATTGGGCAATAGAGGACACCACTACCGTGCTGCTTTGTCTTCCAGTTAGTGGGCCCCTATGTTATACCAGGGTATAAGTACCCTCCACCAGCCTATCACCACCTCAGCCGGGGTATTGTACTTCCCCGTCAAAGTTAGCCCATGCACTTGTAAGGCCCTTGCTGTAATCTGCTTTGCTCCCGTCCTGAACTAGCACAGGTGTGTATCATTCACCCCGCAGATTGGCTGGTTGCCCGCAGTCACGTTATTGCTTGTACTTTGAATACGTTCAAATGCAGACCTTCCAGCTCTAATTACCCATGAGGCATGCAATAAACAACTTTTCTTCTTTTTAGAAGGGGCACACTTCCGAGCCCACAGTCACAATCACAGTCACTAGCAACGGCAGTGTATTATAACAGGCCCATAATCACAGTCACCACTTATCTGTACTTGGATAATCTGATCGGGCTGTGAAGCAGCAGCTCCTGGATATGACCAGCCTTCTCCACTGCACACACACGGCCACCGTCTCTGCTCATTTCCCCGACAGCGGGTATACTGCGCTATCACCATCGGGAGGACGGTCCACTCCTCATGCCGCCGGACCCGACACCTTGTCCCGTGCTTGACCACCTTGTCCCGTGCTTGACCAGCTTGACCAGCCACCGTCTCTAAACTTGTAGCTCCGCCAGGACGCCAGGAGAGTGTATCACGCGTCCAGGGGTCTGGGGGAAGTTACCGCCGTCTCGCTCTCATCACTTGCTGATCGCTGCAGCACACCGCATCGCTTCCGGACTTGCGTCCTATGTCATCACGACGTGATCACGCCCCACCCTCCCTTAAATCTTAGTGTATACTACCCCGTATAGTATCAGTGTAACCCTTCCTTGTTATTTCTATGTGAAGTTTTGTGTTTGTTAATGTGTTTCTTGTGTATTTATTTTACCTACCCCTGTTTAATTAAATTTTGTGATTTGTATAGTGTAATTACTTAGCCTCCCTTCCCCCCCCCCCCCCTCGAGTTCCTATCCTGCATCTCCCCATCCATGCCCATGATCAAGGCGTCCCAGAGCTATTCCACAAAAAAAAAAAAAAGAACAGAAAAAATAAACCAATACAAACCCTAATTTATCCTGTTTTATACCATACACATTATAACAGCTATGTATTCCTTTAATTAATTTTATCCTATCACATTCTTTTCATATATATCCTTATTTTTTTCTCTTGAACTTGAAGTATACCATTTATTCTATCTTAGAGAAAGGAAGCTAAAAGATAAAAAAAAGGGGGGGGGGGATGGGATCCTATCTACCCCTATATACTCTTCCAAATTGTTTTATCCATGTGTCAGATAATATAGTCCTCTTTTTTTGGTATTAGACTCTAAATTTTATATTATGTTATCTTCCCTACCCAATCTAGATGTATACTATCTCTCCCACTTGTCAGAAAATGTATGGGTAGCCCCTTGTATTTTAAACATATGTCGTTCATGACATACCACCTCATTAACTAGCGTTCTCCACTTATTGATATTTGGAGTTTCTGATATAAACCAATTTCTGGCTATTATTACTTTAGCCATTGTAATCAGATATAACACATATATATATATCATTCCAAGTGCCCGGCACTCCTATGGATGTCTTTTAGTATGACCCGGTGCCTTCCTTATAGCTTTAGTAAGCTCTTGTAGATGCTGGGATGGATGTAGGCGGCACTCTCAGATTTAGTGAAGCAAAGAAACATTTATTGTGGCTCCAACATGTTTCGGGCGCAGCCCGTCCTCAGGGAACAATCCACACAGTGCAAGTGAACATATAAATACACAAACCAAGCAGAGAAAACCCCGCCCCCCGCCTCATCAGCCCACAACAACTCTCACCTGCGAGCTCCCCTGCTGACTGTCTCACCTGTAGCCATCACTGCGCTCTGCCGGCCCGGACACCATAGTTGAAGCTGCAGCTTCTTCTTCTGATGTCATCAGCCTTTGCCTCACGCTGTGGAGTGCACAGGGAGTCCAAGCCTCGTTCTGGGTGCCGCTTCCGGTGTACGTTGCCTAGGCAATGAGACGCTCCTGTGATACAAAAAATCAAACTATTAAAAAACTGTGATAATGTGTTTTAAGAGACCTCATTAGGTCAGTTTAAGAGACACCAATCTGGCATCATTTAATAGCTGCTGTATTGCAGCAGTGCATAAAAAATATATTAAAAACGGACAAAATACATACAAAATGGCACAGCAGCAATTTGACAGATCTAATCTATATAATTCTAAAGGTTCTTATTTCTTTAGACCTGTCAGTGACAACATCTGGGTAAATTTGTAAACAGTACAAAAATTAGATAAAATGTTGTAACCCATGTTGCTCATTTAGGCCCCTGGGGGCCAGCGTGTCAAGTAAGTGGATCCACCTGGCCTCTGCTTGTAAAAGTTGTTTTTTTCTATTACCTCCTCTGGCTGTGGTGGGAACCTGATCTATGATTTTTGATCTGATGCTTGCCAAACTGTGTTTGTGTTCTACACAGTGGCGAGCTACTGGTTGGTCACTCCGACCTGTGTTGATGGCCTGTCGGATGGCCAAGCGGTGATTGGCCATACGTTCTTTGAACTGACATTCTGTCTTGCCCACGTAGTACAGACCACATGGACAAGACAGAATATACACCACGAATTTAGATGAGCATGTGACAGAGTGTCTAATTTTAAACTTTTTTCCAGTATGCGGGTGACTGACTATGTCCCCCGTAAGCATTGAGCTGCAAGTAATGCAGCCAATGCACTTGTAACATCCTTTAGGTCTTGACAGGAAATGTGATGGTGTGCTTATTTTTACAAGTGTGGATACATCGGTTTTGACCAAAAGGTCTGCCAGATTACGCCCCCTCTTATAGGCTGGCATGATCCGGGTGTTGTGTAGACTTTTTAGATCACGATCTGTGGCAACAATAGGCCAAAGTGCTTTAACCTTTTTAGTGGTCTCTCCGCTTTCCACACTAAATTTAGTAACCCAGGGGATCCTGTTACCCAAAGTTTTATCTTTGGTTGCCCCTTTTAGTGCCTGTTCTCTGGGTGTGGCCAAAACCTTTTGTTTAATTTTAACCAGATCCCTGGTTTTATAGCCTCTCTGTTCAAACTTGGCTTGCATATTATCAAGTTCTTCCTGTACCTTATCTTCCCTGCTGGTGATTCGCCTCACCCTCAACATTTGAGAGTAAGGTAACCCCTGCTTCAGGGGGATGGGATGGCAACTTTCCTGTCTTAGAATGGTGTTGAGGTCTGTTTCTTTAACAAAAAGTGATGTTTCAAGTTTGTTATTGATCAACTGTATTTTAACATCCAGAAAGTTAACTGTATCCCTACTAAGATTGTATGTGAGTTTTACTGGGCTGTTGCTAGCATTTTGTGCTTCAAACACTTCTTTTAATTCTTCTGGGGTGCCCCGCCAAAGAACAAGTAAGTCATCAATAAAACGTAAATACAGTAACACCTTCTCTGCATGTTGCGCTGAAAAAAATAATTTATGATCAATTGCGTTCATATACGCGTACTCACATACAAACTCACATACAATCTTAGTAGGGATACAGTTAACTTTCTGGATGTTAAAATACAGTTGATCAATAACAAACTTGAAACATCACTTTTTGTTAAAGAAACAGACCTCAACACCATTCTAAGACAGGAAAGTTGCCATCCCATCCCCCTGAAGCAGGGGTTACCTTACTCTCAAATGTTGAGGGTGAGGCGAATCACCAGCAGGGAAGATAAGGTACAGGAAGAACTTGATAATATGCAAGCCAAGTTTGAACAGAGAGGCTATAAAACCAGGGATCTGGTTAAAATTAAACAAAAGGTTTTGGCCACACCCAGAGAACAGGCACTAAAAGGGGCAACCAAAGATAAAACTTTGGGTAACAGGATCCCCTGGGTTACTAAATTTAGTGTGGAAAGCGGAGAGACCACTAAAAAGGTTAAAGCACTTTGGCCTATTGTTGCCACAGATCGTGATCTAAAAAGTCTACACAACACCCGGATCATGCCAGCCTATAAGAGGGGGCGTAATCTGGCAGACCTTTTGGTCAAAACCGATGTATCCACACTTGTAAAAATAAGCACACCATCACATTTCCTGTCAAGACCTAAAGGATGTTACAAGTGCATTGGCTGCATTACTTGCAGCTCAATGCTTACGGGGGACATAGTCAGTCACCCGCATACTGGAAAAAAGTTTAAAATTAGACACTCTGTCACATGCTCATCTAAATTCGTGGTGTATATTCTGTCTTGTCCATGTGGTCTGTACTACGTGGGCAAGACAGAATGTCAGTTCAAAGAACGTATGGCCAATCACCGCTTGGCCATCCGACAGGCCATCAACACAGGTCGGAGTGACCAACCAGTAGCTCGCCACTGTGTAGAACACAAACACAGTTTGGCAAGCATCAGATCAAAAATCATAGATCAGGTTCCCACCACAGCCAGAGGAGGTAATAGAAAAAAACAACTTTTACAAGCAGAGGCCAGGTGGATCCACTTACTTGACACGCTGGCCCCCAGGGGCCTAAATGAGCAACATGGGTTACAACATTTTATCTAATTTTTGTACTGTTTACAAATTTACCCAGATGTTGTCACTGACAGGTCTAAAGAAATAAGAACCTTTAGAATTATATAGATTAGATCTGTCAAATTGCTGCTGTGCCATTTTGTATGTATTTTGTCCGTTTTTAATATATTTTTTATGCACTGCTGCAATACAGCAGCTATTAAATGATGCCAGATTGGTGTCTCTTAAACTGACCTAATGAGGTCTCTTAAAACACATTATCACAGTTTTTTAATAGTTTGATTTTTTGTATCACAGGAGCGTCTCATTGCCTAGGCAACGTACACCGGAAGCGGCACCCAGAACGAGGCTTGGACTCCCTGTGCACTCCACAGCGTGAGGCGAAGGCTGATGACATCAGAAGAAGAAGCTGCAGCTTCAACTATGGTGTCCGGGCCGGCAGAGCGCAGTGATGGCTACAGGTGAGACAGTCAGCAGGGGAGCTCGCAGGTGAGAGTTGTTGTGGGCTGATGAGGCGGGGGGCGGGGTTTTCTCTGCTTGGTTTGTGTATTTATATGTTCACTTGCACTGTGTGGATTGTTCCCTGAGGACGGGCTGCGCCCGAAACATGTTGGAGCCACAATAAATGTTTCTTTGCTTCACTAAATCCGAGAGTGCCGCCTACATCCATCCCAGCATATATATATATATATATATATATATATATACATTTTTTTTTTAAATGTTTCCTCAACTCCAACACCAATTAGACATATTATTGAATCTAACTCAGGCAGCATTGGAGCGGTTTCCAGCACATCCCTCCAAACAGCACTCCAAAAAACATGGATACAGTATCTGGAAATTCCCATATCATATGCCAAAATCCTGCATTTTCCCTTTGACACCTAGGGCATTTAGAATTTTTGGACAGCCGATGTTTGCTGTTTGCGCATGTGCAGAGGCGTTTCTGTGCATGTGTGAACGCCTCGCACTTCCGAACATGGTGTGAATTCCGTGCAGAAAATGATCGGTTGGACCCATCCGAGCAGGGGGTGGAGAGGGGCGTGAAGAGCTCATTACCATATGCGTACGCCCCGCGTTTCATGGGCATTAATACTTGCTTTACACTTTAAAGATGTGATATACTATGTATTGCTATTTATAAATTGACATACAGTACTCACAGCTATATTTGAACAAATAAATGTAAATACACACAGATATTTCCAGTCATACACAGTATACTGTACACACTAAAATAGAAAAATACATAGGTAAATACACAAAGACATACAAAAAAACATGAACACTGTATGTTCTGTTTGGGCACTAACATACAGAATATAGGGGCAAATTGAGGTAATTCTGTGGGAAGCTTGTGCGATCCATGGCTAATACAGTAGCAAAACCTTCCTTGTTTTAGGGATGTTATAAAAAAACATTTACAACTCATTTAAAATCCTGTAAAATATTCACTCACAAGTTTCCAGCTGAACATCACAGCTAATTGAATCTTTCCCATTAAGTAATAAATCCAAACATCTGCAATTTAGGAGAGATTTCTGCCAGACTTATCCTCTCTCTTATTTACAAGAGATAAAACAACAATAGTAATAAAACTATTTTTTTTTAAAATATTGCAGTTCCAGTATAGCGCAGTCATAAAACATTTTTAGTCCTCAATGTTGCCTTCATGTTGTACAGTAACACAGGCAAGCCCGTTTTTATGTAAATAAATAAATAAAATAACCATCAGAATTGTATAAATAATTACAAACAAAAAAAAAAATACATATACATCGTGAGTGCTGGTTTTTTTTCCTTGACAGGAATAAGTGTTGCTGTAAAACTAATTCTGGACCTTGCACCGCTCCTCCATTGACTATTGTGATTGAGTGCCACCTTGCCCAAGTAAATTATATATATATATATATATATATATATATATATATATATATAATTACGATACAAATATCTAGACAAAATACTTATTATATTATTAGTTACAGTGTACATAGCTCTGTTTTTCAGTATTCTGAAGTTCTTGTCCCTGATAAGCTGTGTACACATGGGGGCGATAGGGGTTGAAATTGCTGGAAATATGGTCGCTGGCGACCATATTGCCAGTGATGGGAGTGTGCCCCTTGCTCCTGCGACCAGCTGATTACCTCTGTGGCTCCCCCGGCAGAGGTTCCTTTTCATCAAAAGGAGACACTGAGCAATATATTGCTCAGCAATGTATTGCTAGCAATATATTGCTGAGCAATATATCTCCCCCCGTGTGTACGCACCTTAAGTGTCCATTCAAAAATGTTCACTAGTGTCAGATTATGTACTTTCTTCTAAATCATAGTAGTGAACTCTATTTATGTGAAGTAATATACAAGTAACATACATGTCAGTTTATACATTTTTTATGACCTTGCTGTTATATAGTTAACTCTTTAGTTGCACATTATTATATTAAATGATATTAAATACAAATCAACAAGTTTCACTTAAAAAGATGATATCCACTTTTTTAATCCCTATTCATATGACATTTATTTGTAATTGAAAGTCTTCTATAAATGGGTTCTAATGCAAACTTGACCAATTTTAGTATATGCACATAACAGAGCATATCAATCTAAGCTGCAGAATATTATTTTATCTTGAATTACAAAAAGAAAATGATCAAATATTGTATGTTCTATAAATTACTTCATATATTGGTAAACTATTGACTACATCTATAAAAAGTAACAAGAAATGATGTGCAAAATATCCAAACCTATTACAGAAAAAAATACATAAAATTAAAGATAATAGATAAAAAATGAAAATACAATACTATAGAGTGAGAACCAAAACAAGCCTGAGGTAAAAAAACAAAAAAAAAAAACTTTATTTACAGTAATATCTTAGATAACTGCAAAATGATTTATCACTACTGTGAGAGGACATTATTTTAACTTATGTTATGGTACAATTAATTACATTCTTCTTACCTGAGCAAAGATTGTCTTGATATTCCAGTCAGCAAAAAACAAGCATGATACATTATATGATTTTAAATAACCATAACATTTTATGCACATTTAATTAACATATAAACAAAGCATATACTCTGTATTAAACTATGCTCACACATATGTATACTAATTATTTGCACCTAACTAGACACCAGATGTAAATACAATTATGAATTGATAAAAAAAAAACAATAAAGTTTACCTGTTCACTCTTTTAAAATTCTTACGAAACTTACAGTAGCATTTCAATGTTTTTGTTATCCAGCTAAACAAAAGCAATTTTCAATCCATGGTCTGGGTGCTCACAACTCAATGACAGGCCATTCTCAGCTGCTCTTAGTCCAAAATAATTAGCCTGCTGTATTAGCTACCTCTTGTGGCTTTGCCTGTGAGAGACATTTGACATAACAGACATCAGAGGAATTTTTCAGGAGGCTCTTGTGGAGTCCGAATGCCTCCTAATTAACCACTTAGGTATCTTCATTCACTATCCTGCTTGGCCCTTTCCAAATGGTAGGGACTACACTCTACATTTAAACAGCAGAGAAGCATGCTATCAAAAGAGCTTGTAAATGAAGGCTGGTGTAAATTATTTTTAATGATTCCCTCCTGGCCCATCATTATGTTTGTAGTTACACACAGGCACATCAGAGATGCCTCATCTTCCGTAAGGTCAGCTGCAGGACCACCATAACTAGCTGCAGTCAGTAAATGGCTTATTAATTAGTGCACTGATTTTACATTGCTAAGAGCTCTGATGTATGGAGCTGGAATTGTAATTGTGTAGGATTGAAATAATAAGCCATCTCAGGGCTCCTTATGCAAATTGCCAAATTATAAAATCATTACCTATCTAAACACTGAGTTTTAATAAGAATTACAATGATGAATTTTATGATAATTGACACTCAAGTTCTAATCACTCGCTTTCCTATTATTGTGATGGTTATATTGTATTTTTAATTAAATGTTCTTTAAAATGCAAAGAATTATTTAACAATTCTGCTCCATTCTTTAAGTTCACATTAGGTTATTCTCTTTGGTCATAATGAATTTCGCCTCCTTAGTAATAGGTATTTGACATAATGTATTACTTGTAGACTAAGATGTTTAATCATTTTTTTCAATTATGATTTTGATGGCAATGTATTGTCAACTGTGAGACACAGCATAGCAAGTGTCACTGGGTCTGACTGCCATGATAAAAAAAAGACAAAGTAAAATGAAAAATGTAGGGCAGATTTTGCATACTTATGGGTTTGTGGCATTTTTTTTCTGAATTTGAAATAATTTTACTCGGCAATGGATTTCTATGCATAAACAAACTTATTTCCACTGTTTCAAATACATAAATTGTCATTTTCCAATTTTTTTGTTATTGTAGGTGAAGAGTTACATGAATGTTTAAGTGTTGATGCTTGCTATAATTAAAATGTGTCTGCTGCATTGCTGGGATGAGCTGTAAAAGCTTCTGATTAATAGACAAATAAAAAATTTGTGACAAGTAAAGGCCACAGCTACATCACATTAATTCTGGAAAGCTAAAAATCTAATTGCTTTAATGTTAACATTAAACAACAATAAAGACATCCAGCAGCACATGAGCAATTGACAAAACCATATCAACCTGTTGTGTAAATACAAAGGGACTTATTTAATAGAACAGTTTAAGTAGGACAAATGCTTTAGCCAATGATATTGGTGACTATCTGATTAGTGGCAATAGGTTAAAGTACCTAATTGTTTTTTACAATATTATATTACCCTTTTCCTGATGAGTAGGATTTACTAAATTATATATATATATATATATATATATATATATATATATATATATATATATATATATATATATGTGTGTGTGTGTATGTATAAAGTATTATTTAAAAGCCTAACCTGTCATTTATGATATTTATGGTATGGTAAAACCTTAAGAAATTGTATTAATTAAGCTATGTACATGGGTGTTTGATTATAGTGTTAACATAAAAGCTAGATGATGTGTGCCCAATGCTGTGATACATGTGTGCCAAATGATAATGATCCCTTTCCTATAATGTACCTTATTCACAGGACAAACTCATATCCATCAATATATTCACAGGAGATACTTAGAATATACAGCAGAGTATCCACAGAAGATGAACCCACCATAATACAGACTGCCCTGCACAAGTGCAGACAGTGATTACATACTATGCTGTGGGAAAGATGGGTTAAAAACAGAGCCTAGGATCAGGAAGGAGAATGCCCCAAAGAGATGACATATATGGGCTTTGGCAAGATGTGTCCAGTAGATGCTAAACAAAAGGTGGAGGCATCGTCAAGATGGTTGTGTCCAGTAAGATATCGGAGGAGTGTTCACTCCATGGAACATGTGGTGTGGTCAGAAAGGAGAGCAGTGGAAAGTGCTGTCTATGCCCCATTGACCACCAAAGAGTTTACCTTCCCTGGTGGTCAGTGACATTAGACATAAGTGCAGCTGCAGAACTGCTGCAGACAGTTGAGTTGGCTGCCACCAGTGAGATTTCCCTGAGAATTGGGGGAGTCCTTCACAGATATATGGACCCTATTAAGGGGACAATATATCATTCTGGCATGTATTGGGGGAATTCCCTATTCTGTTGGGGTTGATGGGACCTGTCTGCAAAAAGCCTGTCACTGACCATTCCACAGTCACCTCCATGCGACCTGTCTCACTGCCACAATTGCTGCACTCTGATGTAGGACCTGGCTCCTGTTGGGGTTGGGGGGATCTGCCTCATACCATTTCTCTCTCACACTTTCTTTTCCTGACACCCCCTTCTTGCTCTCTCTCTCTCTCATCCTCAATATTCCTGCCACTCTTTTGTTTTCCCTCTCCTTTTACTGTCTATCTCTTACCGAAACTCTCTCCCTTTTTCTCTCATTCCATCACTTTTGCTAATACCCTCTATCTCTCTCACTACTCTCTCATCCTGAATACCCCCTTTCGCTCAACATCTCTCATTATCTATGACACTCTCTCTGTGTGTGACACCATATCTCTCTTTATTCATGACACCTTTTCTCTCACCCCTTCCTCTTATATCCCTGACACTCTTTCTATTTCTTCCCCCTCTGTCTCATTCACTCACTTTCCCTGTGACCTCCTCCATCCCTCTCTCTAACTGCCTTTTTTCATTATCTATTTACAATTTTTTTCTCATACCCTATCTCTTTTTCTCATTCTTCATTTTCTCCTCTCTGTCACTGTCCCTTGTGTACCTCTCTGCTTTCTTTTCTATCTATCCAGCTATCTTTATGGGGCACCAAATTTTTCTTCTTGGGACAAAGTTATGCCACTGCATCAGCGAATTACAGTCTGAATTTATTATATCACTCAAACTGAGTATATTTTCTTAGGAGCCAACTAACCTACCAGTAATTGTATTTACTGTGGTAGGAAATTAGAAGCCCATAGATATCACGCAATATCCACACAGATAAGGTTCTGGTTGAAATTTAACTCATGACTTTAGGACTGTCAGGTAGCAATGCTAACTGCTATGTCACCTTGTTGATGTATTTTTACTTGATATTTTATTGAAGGTACAGTATCTACAGTATCTTGGTTAATGTTTGACTATGTCTTCACCAATACAACATTTGTTGCGTTCACCTCTAAGAAGGGTTACACCCTATTAATGCCACAAATCAAACATATCAGTCCTAGCGAATAAACCATATGTTATAAAAAAGATTTAGAGAGAAGATGATTAGCTCTCAATTTATCACTGTAGTTTTGTCTTCACTCCTATATACTGTATCAACCGATGCTGTTTGTATCCGTCAGAGAGAGGTCACTTTTATACCACTTTAAATACTAAAACTACTCCTAATTATATTCAGAATGTAGATACTTGTTATCAGGACTTTCACTGTGGTGATATCCAGAAATATTTTACATTTCAAGCTTTGTACGCATCCTGTCACCTCTACATATTACCACCTAACCAAGATTCCCAAATCCCTCACTGAAAATCCTAGATGCCCTACGATTTTTTTTATTCTGTCATCTGTTATCTTTCTTTTTTTATATTCTAAAGAGAAAGTCTATAGAGCCACAAGCATGGAGGACACATTTGCTTCTGAAGAAAGTATGTCAAGGTAAAACCATAGATTTGTTATACAATATCAAGGAATCATTTTCTCAATGCGCCAGCTGTTATATACTTATGAAAGAGTCTTCTTTTGGTGATGTATTGTTTCTTTCATTGTCTTCTTCTCAAAAGCTAACACCATCGATGGGATGTGAAGTCAAAGCCATGCCAAATAAATGATTGTTGCTTTAAAAACATCCTTGCTTGTCTATATTACAGCTACATAACAGTACAGCACTGTAGTTACTAAAATTTAAGTACACTTATTACCAAAAGGTGTTGCAAAACTAACAGTCAGATTCAATTCAAGATACTTTATGTAACAAAAATAAAATTACATTACAAAGAAATGTAATGCATTTCAAACACATAAATACAATCAATAGTAAAACATACATAACTATATATAATGATAGAAAATGGTATAACTTTACACTGTCCTCCGAAAAGATCAAATGTTAAAAAGCTGGTGTCCCAGCTGAATAGGTATACTCACAGGTCTCAGCCTTTATTAAATAAATTTGAATATTACTTTGGTATAGGAAGGAGTTCAACCATTAGTAAGCAGATAGGATATCAGGGTTACCGAGGGTGGTAGCATGGCCATGGCCTGGCGCTGATTGTGCATGTGCACTGATGGGTCTGTAGACATGGGGTCCAAGTCCTGAGTACTCAAAGGTGTCAGATCTCATGGTGGAGACTGGACGAAACTGACTAGACAACATGCCCGCATTTGGTATAGAGGGGAAAAGGCAGGATCTTCTACAGACAGCTGGAATGGAGTGACTGAAGAGAAGTCTTACAAAAGAGCTGTCATTTGCTCCCTTCTGCAAAGGTGAAGAACAACAATATTCAAGGAAATGATAAGATGAGGTTCTCAGATGAAGCTTAAGATACATGAAGCCATCACATTTATGGAATGTTATCTTAAAAGCCTGTCCCTCATCATTGAAAGTCCTTATGTGTCCCTGGCTGTACATTATAGGTATTTGGCCTAATGCCAGCCTCCAGTCCCCTCTTATTTAACTTGTTAGGCTCAGAAGTCAATTTGCCTCAATATTCTACATTGTTTCATGTGTGTGTGTATACATTGTGTTTGTATTGTCCCTATTAGACTGTTGCTGGGCTGCAATTGGTATCATTGCTCTTGTTCTTGTGGCATTATAAGGTGGGAATTATTATATAATAGTTAGCATTGTGTGCTTTCTGCAAGTTGAGTGAATGGTAGTAGTTCTTCTGGTGATTATCTGAATTTGGAATATTTATGTAGATTTGAATAAACAATTATTCATAGAACCAGTGTGTCAATTTTAACTGAATGAAGGAATCTGAAAAAAAAAAAAAACATCTCTAATATGCTTCTATTATGAAGTTGCTTTACAATCCTGGTTATGTATGTATATTTATTTATTTATTAATTAACAGTTTATTATACAGTGCATACATATTCCGCAGTGCTTTACAGAGAATATTTGAACATTTGCATCAGTCCCTGCCCGGTGGAGCTTACAATCTATATTCCCTCCATATGTACATGCACACACAGACATACTAGGGTTAATTTTGTTGGAAGCCAATTAACCTACCTGTATATATTTGGATTGTGGGAGGAAACCAGAGTACCCGGAGTAAACCCATGCAAGCACGGGAAGAGTATACAAACTTCGCACAGTTAGAGCCATGGTGGGATTCAAACCCATGACCTCAGCGCTGTGAGGCAGTGATGCTAACCGTTACAGCATCCGTGCTGCCCCCATCCGTGTATACATGGATACATACTGATTATTGACACAATTTTAATATGTTCCATGTTCCAATGTGTTGGCAAGTCAAGGGTTTCCTCTGATGACACTGACAGTATTTGTAGCTGTCTCCTGAGTTCCAAACAAGGTCATATGTTTATATCAATACTTTCTTATTATTAAAAGGGCAAATATGCCATCTATAAAATGCCTCATTGTATATTCAAAGGTACACTTTTTTTAAATTCAGTATTTCTTTATTGTTATTATATTTTCATCACGACAAACATTATCATTTCATTCAAAAGACATACAAAAAGGAAAATACATATCACAGGAGCTGTACTGTTAGTTATTACCCATCATGAAGGTTCTCATTTTTTTTTTCAACGCTCCTAACACCATAAAGACATTCCCACCCATACATCCACTCACCCCCCCCCCCATCCCCCCACCCCAAATCACTGTTGCCTATACCTCCCAACTATTGGTTATAATTACTTCCTTTCTATATCATATATGTTACCTACTCCCTGTGCCAATCCTCTTTCTATTCATTATAGTATTTACTTTGTATCCATTGTGACCATATATTCTCAAAATTATTAGTATTTCCTCGTCTCCTAAGGTGCATGTGTCTCTCGTGCTCCACCGTGTCATTCACTAATTTTAGCCATTGTCTCACCTCCGGCTTTTCCTGTGCACACCATTTCCTAGCGATTATCACTTTTGCCATTGCCAACAATTTTTCAAGCAGTTGATTGTTAATGTCCCCCCTTTCAGTATCTCCATTGATACCTAGTAAGCATACTTTAGCCCCATACATTCTTCCTGGGCCTCCCAAGTTATTCAATATCTGGCCAATCTGTCCCCAAAAACCATTGACTACCTCACACTCCCATACCAAATGTAAGAAGGTGCCCGGATATTTTTTACACTTAGGGCATATGTCACTCCTGCGAGGATCATACTTCCGCATTTTAACTGGTGTGACATATGCTCTATGCAAAATATATAACTGTATCTGCTGATGTCTAATAGCTTCAGTTGCCCTCGTGGGAGAGGCCAATGCCCTCTTCCACTCTTGATTGTTCAAGCCCCCCACCTCCCGTTCCCAATCCTGTCTGAGCTTCTCAATTTGGGGGTTTACCACTTCATTTACCAGGATTTTATATATTTCAGACACCTTCATCCTCTTTTCTCTGTCCATCAATTTCTTAATGGGGGAGTCTACCACCATCAGTCTTTCACTTCCATATTTTTTATTTAGATTGCTCCTCAATTGCAAGTAACGAAAAAAGAATCCCCTAGGGAGCTTGTATTCTATTTCCAATTGGTTATAGCTTTTTAGCAGTCCCGCTTGATATACCTGTCCAATATTATTTATTCCCACCTTCCCCCACGGAACCCTAGTCTCTGTTTCACTTATTTCCTCCTTTCCCTTCTTATTTGTTCCATTATTCTTTATTTCCCATATAGGGGTTTCAGGGTCAATCCCTTCATATCCCATTATCTTGTTTGCTTTATCCCAAGTACTTTTTGCTTGGTTAATCAGTGGGTTTCTAGTTTTTTTTTGGTTTCCCATTATTATTGCCTGCCTAGGTGACATGTTTCCACAGTTTTCTACTACTATTTTTTTAACCAACTGGCTCTCCTTCCCTCTGATCCAATCCTGGGTATGGACCAGCTGTGCAGCTATATAATAAATCTGGAAATTTGGTAATCCCAATCCCCCCATTATTTTTGGCCTGTTTAACGTTTCTTTTTTTATTCTAGCCCTTTTCCCTGCCCATATTAGTGAGGATGAGATACTATCAATTTTTCTAAATGTTTTTGTTGGTATCGGACCAGGTGAATTTTGGAACACATATAGAAACTTTGGCAGTATCATCATTTTTATTAAGTTAATTCTCCCGGTTACCGTTAAGGGTAACCTACTCCAGGTTTTTACCTTGTCCTGATAAAATTTAATTAGTGGATCCATATTTAATTCCATAAACTGCTCTGTTCTATTAGATATTATTATTCCCAAGTATTTGGTGTCATCCACCCAGCTCAAGACTCCTTCCCTTCTCTCCTTCGCTTGCCCAATTAGTGGAATGATGTTAGACTTTCCCCAGTTTATTCTCAAGCCTGAGAACTTTCCAAATGTATCCACTATTTTTAAAACAACTGGTATATCTTTTTGATAATTATTCAAGTAAATCAGCATATCGTCCGCGTACATTGAGACAATCTCCTCCCTGTCCCCATTCCCTTCAAGTTCCTGGGTGGCTCTCAGTAGACAGGCCAGCGGTTCGATTGCCAGATTGAACAAGGCAGGGGATAGTGGGCACCCCTGCCTCGTTCCCCTAGCCAGCTCGAAGGTCTCTGTCGTATACCCATTTACTTGGACTCTAGCCCTAGGGTTCCTATATAGTAATTTTATCCAACTAATAAATTTTGGACCGAAGCCGTACTTCCCCAACGTTGCCCATAAATATGGCCACTCTATGCAATCGTATGCCTTTGCAGCATCCAATAGCATAACTGCCATTTTCTCCCCCTCCCCCTGTTGTTTTTGGGCCTGTAGGTTTGTATATAATCTCCTTATATTTTCTTTCGTACTCATACCCTTTCGGAACCCCGTTTGATCCGGGTGAATGACACTATTCAGTACAGTTTCCAATCTTTGTGAAAGTATTTTTGCCAGCAATTTTGCATCTACGTTAATTAACGAAATTGGTCTGTATGCATCAGGTTTACTCGGGTCCTTACCTTCTTTTTTAATTACCACTATTGACGCTTCGTCCATTGATTCGGGCAACCTACCTTCCTTTATACTATTATTGAACAGATTCGTTAGTCGTGGGGCTAACTTCTCACTATATTTTTTGAAAACTTCTACAGGTAACCCGTCGCATCCAGATGCCTTGTTACCTGGGAGTTTCCTAATAGCCTGTATAGTCTCCTCTACCGTTATGGGCAGTTCTAATCTTGCGACCTGTTCTTCATTTATTTGCGGGGTTGGTATCCCCATTAAATATTGTTTAATTTCTGTCTCCCCCTGTCTTAATGAGGATGAATACAGTTCTTTGTAATATCTAACAAACACTTGAGCAATTTCTGGATTGGACTCCACCGTTACCCCTGGTTCAGCCTCTAACTTAATTATGTGGTTTTGAGGTGATGAATTTTTTATTAATTGGGCCATATAACTCCCGGGTCGATCATCATTTATATACTTCCCATGGGCTAGGAACCTTTGCTGTCTTACTGCATCTATTTCCAACTCCTTTTTCCATTCCCTATTTACTATCAGCCATTCTTCCTTGGTTTTTTCCGTTTTATCCATACAATACAACCTCTCTAGGGCATTACTTCTCTTCTCTAGTTCCTGTTTCTTTTCCCTAGTTACCCTTTTTATTTGTGCTATTTGTTTAATGAATGACCCTCTCATTACCGCTTTCCCTGTATCCCATACCACGGAGTCAGGTGCAGACTTAGCATTGTTATAGAAAAACTCCTCCCATTCCTGTTCCAACTCTCCACCCGTTCCTATTTGTTCTAGCCAGATTGGGTGGCATTTCCACATATGCTGTCCTCTATCTATTTGTAGACTAACCTGTATCAGAATGGGGGAATGGTCTGATATACCATGCGGGAGGTATTCTACTTTTTCTATTTTTGGGAGCAATCCATCATTGACAAAAATCATATCAATTCTTGACAATGCCTCTAATGATCTGGAAAAACACGAGAACATCTGGCTATCAGGGTATTTTTCCCTCCAGGCGTCTCTCCACCCGATATCCATCATAAATCTGTTAAACCCCTTATTCCCAACTTTGCTTCCTCCCCCTCCCCTGTTCCATCGGTCCATGCCCGGATCCATTACGTTGTTGAAGTCACCGAGACACATAATTTCTGACCCTGTTGCACTGGCCGCGAATTCAACAGCCTTTTCCAAGATATCATACTGAAAGGGTGGAGGGACATATACAGCCAAAATACATATATCCATACTATATATCTGGCATTCCAAAAAAATATATCTACCATATTTATCTATAGCCTTCCTTTTACAGTTGAATGGCACATTTTTGTGAATCAAAACTGACACCCCCCTTGATGTGTTCGTAAAACAAGAATGAAATATAGATCCAACCCACGGTTTTTTTAACACGCCCCCTCTTTCTTCTGTTAAATGTGTCTCACTTAAACATATAATTTGTGCTCCGTGCTTCTTAATTTGATTCAATACTGTGGTCCGCTTTATCTTTTCATTAAGCCCGCGGGTGTTCCAATATAAAAACTTCACCATTTACGTGTACTCTTTTTCCTTTCTTAAATAGGCCAGTGATTCCCCCCCACCCCCCCCCCCACCCCCCTCCCTGTATACCTTCCCATAAGGATACCTTATACCCCTACCACCCCTCATCATACCATTCGCTCAATCCCCAATCCCCCCCCTTACCTCACACTTACTCCCAATATCCACTAATGATAATTCCTTCTATTCAAGGGGCGAAAGAATGGAATCTTCTTCCTTATAATCACCAATACAGTGAGCTCTCTGACATAGCATTTTATGCAACATATTTACTGTGTATGCACGACTTTTTTTTTTTTTTTTAAATAAGACAACGTATATTACTCCCCCAATTGCCCGCCCTCCCCCGCCCCCCCCCCCCCCAACATCACCCTTGATACTCCTCCTTCTTATTACCAAGCCTCCAGCCATTGAAACAGGCCAGTACTAAATCAAACAATTATACCAGATTAACGTTTTACATCATGGAAATTTTGGTTCTGGCCCCCGCCTTTACCATCTGCCGGGACCCGGCCTCCCTTTATACCATGGGACCCCATATCAATCTAGCCCATCCCTCAGTAAGTCAGCCTTCTACTATATTTTTTTTTTTTTTTTGCTTTATAGTTCTCCAGCCATGTAGAGGCTTCCTCTGCTGAGGAAAAGAATTTTGTTTCTTCATCGACTATGATTCTGAGTTTCGCCGGGAACATCACAGAGTACTGAATCCCTGCGTCTCGTAACCTCTTCTTAATGTTCACGTATTTCAAACGTTCCTTTTGTACATCCCTTGAATAGTCCGGAAAAATCATAATTTTTGCGCCATTGATTTCCAACTGGCTTTTTGACCTGGCCTGGCGGATAATCACATCCCGGTCTCTGAAGTTCATTACTTTTGCAATCAGCATCCTTGGTGGGGCCCCCGGTGGCAACGGTCTTCCTGGTACCCGGTGGGCTCTTTCGATGCAAAATTGTGGGGACAATGCCTCTCTCCCGAAGCTTGTTGACAGCCATTTTTCCAGCCACTCTTCCGGGGCACCCCCCTCTGTTCTCTCGGGAACCCCCACCAGCCTGATATTGTTCCGCCTCAGCCGGCCCTCCATTTCAGAGACCTGGGACTGTATTCCTGCCATCACACCTTTTATTTGATTAATTTGGGTTTTTACTGTGTTTTGCGAGTCCTCTAATTGTGAGACCCTTGATTCCGCCTCATCCATTCAAAGGTACACTTAGTATTTTCTCTCTTGAGTTTATAAAATGTAGCTTACATGCTGCATCATATCATATATGAAATACCCCAGTATCAGGCAATTTCTTATGCTCTTGCTCAGCAGCTACTGTATTGTTCTCAGATACAGTATTATATTACTCTTCTAATTATATTATGTGATTGTAAAGATTGTAAAAATATATATACATCATTCAGAAAAATCCAACTAATCCAAATGTGGATTTGTTAAAAGAGAAAAAATAGTTAGAGATCAAAGCAATAAGAACTAGCGACTGCTATGTATGTATATGGTATTCAATATGTTCTATCTTATAGCATTAGTGCTGTTGTAAAAAACAAGGGTACATTTACTAAAGCTTTTAAAAATGAAAATGAGGTAGTATGGATGGTATAATGGTTAGCATTACTACCACAGCACTGAGGTCATGGTTTCGATCCCCAACATGTCCCTAACTGTGTGGAGTTTGTATATTCTCCCCGTTTACTCAGGGTACTCTGGTTTCCTCCCACAATCCAAAAATATACTTGTAGACTAATTGGCTCCTAACAAATTAACCCTAGAATGTCTGCGTTTGGTAATTTATGGTAATATAGATTGTAAGCTCCACTGGGGCAGGGACTTATGTGAATGTTTAAATATTCTATGTAAAGTGCTGCGTGTAATATGTGTGTGCTATGTAGGAACCTGTTAATAAAAAAATGATTCTTCTGATTCTAGAATGCAATAGCAAAGTGATAGACAGAATCTGATGAAACATTGAATATGGCAAGGGGGGTTGGCAAGGGGGTTTGGACGGCGAGGATGGCTTTTCTTTGCCAAATATAAGCCACCCTCGACATACAAACCCCCCTCGCTGCTGCATTGAATATACACCTAAGTGTAACATTGGATTTATTTTTACTTTATATAATTAAAATGAAAGCTCCTCGTGATTGCAAAGTACTAATGAAATAAATCTCTGTTAGCAGCTAATAAAATATATTGTATACACCATCTATGTAAATTACATAAGATAAAGGGTCTTAGAAAAAAAGTTTTGGTAATGACATTTATCTCTGCTGTATCTGCACAAATTTTGTTATTGCATGGTAAATGTGCTCATATATACATTCATTTACTGGCTTCATTTATTTTAATTATAGTTAGATGTCATTGGTTATAGTGGTAACATTTTAAATACTATATAATCAGTTATATTGAGGGTGATTCAGGTTATTTTGCAATGCACATTTGGTTTGCTAATAGACAAAACCATGTGCAGTGGCGTAACTATCATGCAGCAGACCCCGCAGTGGCTTGGGGGAGTCAGTGCCCGCCGGGTCTAGGGGAGCACCTGGATTTCCAGGAAGTGTGGCGCTGACAGTGATAATGTGGGCAGCTCAGCATTGCTGCTGCTGAGTTTTCTGACTAGGAGAAGGCGAGGCACAGGCAGTGCAATGTGTGTACACACCTCCTGGACCAGAACCGATGAATGAATCAGCCTGTGCTATAAGCAGGCATGGCCCGGCACATGCGTAGAAGGTCCTTACAGATGCTGGAGCTGCACCTGGTGCTATTTTACAGAGCTTCCCACGCTGACAGACACCTCTCCATCTGGTTTGCTGCCAACCTGCCTCTCTCCAGCAAGCCAGTCCCACAGTGCAGTGCAATGCTGTGATGTGTGTGGGCCTGCTGTGTGGCAGACTGTCTGAGGAGCTCTTGCCCCCCCCTGGACCCTGCTGCGACCCAGGCCACAGGCTGCAGTGCCATTGCAGGGCCAGATCAGCCTTCAGCCCTGTGTGTGTGGGTCCCCTCTCCTGTGGCTGCCTGGCTGTCTTTGTGGAGCCCTAAGTAGCCCCCTGGCCCCTGCTGCACTGCCCTAGTGCAACAGACCCTCCTACACGGCCTGTTGTCCACAAGGCAGGCTGAGTGACACTGACCACACCAGGTGCAACTGGCTGGCTGTCCCAGAGACTCCAGTAAGTGTCTGTTTGACAGACTACTGAGATGGCCTCCCCAACCCGCCACAGCCTCACCTCCATGCACTGCAGTTTATTGCTGCCTCCAGCCCTCTGTGGGCTGCCTGTGGCTGTGCCTGCCCTATGCTCCAGTCCTGCCCACAACAGGACCCCTCTCTGCTCCTGCTGCCCTGACTGAGAAAGGGGAGGCATACTGAGTCGAGGAGCCATCCTGTGTCCTTCAACTGCTGCTCTGAGAGTCCTGATTGACTGGCCCTGCCTGGTACCCTGAGCCTTCTGCTGCAACTGACTCCCGCTGGCTGCTGAACTCTTCCTGGAATCCTGCCTCAGTAATTACCTGTCTGCTGGGCTTGCTGCTTTTTAATAGATGGTGAGTATCAGTTTTGGTGTGGCATGGTGGAACACACACACAAACACTGTATAAACACTATATACAGTATAGGACAGGCATCCTGGTGTGGGGAATAATGTGTAATGGGCATAATCGTGTGGGCCTTAATGTGTAATGAGCATTATGTGGGGGGCAAGAACTTTTTTGGTATGAAAAGATGGCATGCCAATGTACCCTTAATGTGTACCCTCAGAGGCTAAGCTTGCATTCAAATTGACAGTTCTGTGCAACACTGAAACAATTATATTGGGATGGGGTTACTCAGCAATGTATCGATCTTTGTGGACGATACAAAACTGAGCAGAGTTATTAAATCATCAGAAGATGTCACCACACTTCAAAATGATTTTGAAAATCTAGATGAGTGGGCAAAAAAGTGGAAGATGAGGTTCAATTTGGAGAAATGCAAGGTCATGCACCTTGGGAGACATAACCAGTGTGCTAGTTATAACCTAAGCAGGGATGAGTTGGGTAATTAAGTACTCGAAAAGGATCTAGGAGTCCAAATAGACAACAAACTGGGGTGTAGTGCTCAATGAAATATAGCAACAAAAAAGGCCAAAAAAATTCTAACATGTATTAAAAGGGGCATGGAAAATAGGGACCCAAAAGTAATTATACCTCTGTACAAATCATTGGTTAGACCGAACCTCGAATACGGAGTACAATTCTGGGCCCCACATTATAAAGAGGACATCATAGAATTAGAAAAAATCCACAGAAGAGCAACAAACTTTTTAGGGGAATGGAGAATTTAAGATACGAGGACACATTAAGCAATTTGGGACTATTTACACTAGAAGTTTAAGGGGTGATATGCTCAACATGTATAAATATATTAGGGGCCAATATAAGGAACTGTCAAACACCCTTTTTTCTGCTAGAAAGGATTCTAGGACGCGAGGGCACGAGGGCACGAGGGCACGAGTTTAGTTTAGAAGAAAAAAGATGTTGTTCATCTAGAAGAAAAAATTTCTTTACAGGCAGAGAAGTCAAACTTTGGAACTCTCTTCCTGGAGAAGTGGTGTCGGAAGACACTAAAAATATGTTTAAAATAAGGTTGGCTATACATTTATTGGTTAAAAACATCCATGGTTACGAATAAGTAACATAATCTGTCTTTAAAATATCAAAACATACTATACAACAAGGGATAAGCTATTATAAACATAGGTTGAACTAAATGGACGCAAGTCTTTATTCAGCCTTACCTACTATGTAACTATGGCCCTTATTCTGATCGGTGCGGAAATTCCCGCATGCGGACGGACCGCCGATGTTGATCGTCTGCGCATGTGCAGAGGTCACTCTGCGCATGTGCAGGCGATTTCGCCGCACGGATTCTTTATACGCCGCACAGGGGGCGTAGAGGGGCGTGAGGGGCTACTTAGCCTCATTACCCTATGCATACGCCCCGCGTTTCATGGGCGTTCCCATGCAAACGCGGGGCGTATGCATGGTAATGAGGCCGTGACGCGTGGGTACGGGGCGGGCATCTGACATCGCCGGATGTCAGCTGCCCGCCCCTATACATGATTTCACACGGACAAGTGTCCGTGTGGTCTTGTGTTGCGGGACCTGGTGGAGCGTGCGGCCCTGCATTCGATGTTCGGCGACCATCGAATGCAGGGGCTGCTCCCACCATGGAGGAGGCGTATCCCCGTCCAATTTCATGCGGATCGCCACATATCCGCATACGGACGGCAGGTGGCGATCCGTATGGAAGGCGGGGATTCGCCTGCACGGTTGCGGCCGCATATTCTGATCGGGCCGCACCGATCAGAATAAGGGCCAATGTAACTATGGGCCTTATTCTGGTTAGGTCGGTGAAACGTACGTGTGGTCCGTCTCACCGTATGTTTTCCGTACGCTCGCATGAGCAAAAGTCCGCCCACAGAACAGCCGCACATGGACGGTCACAAGCACCGACAATGGGGAGTGGCATACGGGATGCAGTTAATATCCCGGCGGTCGGGATCCCGGCGTTCAGAATCCCGACGCCGGAATCCCGACCACCGAAATGCCGACACATTCTCCCTCCTGGGGTGTCCACGACACCCCTGGAGGGAGAATAAATTAGTGTGCCGAGCGTAGCGAGGCACCGGGCCCGCTGCGTGGCGAGCGCAGCGAGCCCGCAAGGGGGGGCGATCCACGTCCCCCCCTTGTCGGCATTTCGGCTGTCGGGATTCCGGCGTCGGGATTCTGAACGCCGGGATCCCGACCGCCGGGATTCAATACTGAATCCGTGGCATACACTTGAGCGTACGCCACCATGTATCTGAGCGGACGCCAAAGTGCAGGAACGGATCTCGTCCATTTTCACACCGACACCTTCCGTATATCTGAGTGTACGCCACAGTGCAAGTAGAAATTGATTCCAAAAACATCATTGTTGCTCTTAGAAGTGGTTTATGTGTATTTTTCCTAAAAAAAAAACCTGGTATTTTGTGTTACAGTGAAAAAGTTGACACATGTCGACTTCTGTGAATTGAGTGTCCTGCTTTTTAAAGTATACAAAAACACTTTCTGATTGGGTGTAGGTGGTTATAAAATAACTACCTTGACATATATAAGCAGGTCTTAGAATGAATATTACCTAAAATTAAACCAACCTTTACATGTTGAGAAGTGTAGAAAGATAAGTTTCCAATGTGTTTGAGGGCTGTGCGTGGCTTGCAGGTAGTGAAATAATGGTTTTCACTTAATAGCCTGCAGCATTGCTTATTACATTCAGGTGTAGTAATCAGCGTTAATTAACAGACCCAGGCGTCCGCTCTCATACGGTATCTCTAGGGGTGGTCTGGAGCTATCTTTGGTGTCCGCCTGTTTTTGGGCCAACATGCACGGCGCGTATGCCAATCGAGGCGGTTGTGGCACCGTGCATTTTGTGTGCACACCCTCGTGTACGCCCATGTTTACACCCAGTTTTCCTCATTATTCCGGCCGCTCCCCTAAAAACGCCCACTTGACACCCACAATGACCGTGCTCTTGCGGACAGGTTTTTTCGCACGGAGAGACCCGTCCATGAGTGGTGTGAGGTCGCCGCACATGCGCATTGCGAAAGCTACGCATGCGCAGATGAAAAAAAACCTTACTGCCATAAGCCCAATAAGGCTCCTTTTCACCCGGGTCACTAACAATCAATTCCAGAATTCCACGGCACATCACAAATGAGACCGTAGATCACCCAATAAGGGCCTACGGAGGTCTAAAGGTGTCCCATAAAGATTACCTGAATCCCTTCGGGAATCTCATAGTGTGACACTGCAGTGGAAATCCCCCGCACAGGGGTCCCCATATAGGTGCAGTAATCCATCAAAGCACCAAGTAATCTATCAACAATTCCCAACATTCAGCAAAACCAAACCCCAATATTTTTTAAAATAATTATTTTGAAATAAATCCACATTTACACACAAACAAAACTGTCCATTCGTATCTTCTCAAACCCACATAGAGAGAAAAAAAAATTCACATAGAGATCACAATAAACAAAAAAATAATAGAAAAAAAAAACAATCCGCCCGTATACAGTCCAACCGTACCAAGCAGAATATCCCCCTATGTAACTATGTTATACAAACCACTTGTGATTGATGTCCACTATTATTAGCCTGTTAAATTGGGTCAATAAGCAAATAAAAAGGAAATAAAGTATTGCTGATGAATCCTGCCTAAAATTAACACAGTGATTGGCATATACTGTATGAACTGCTGGACACCACTGATAGAATGAATAACTCAATAGCATATCCAGGAGAATATGGAGTCAATCCTATTATTGGTGAATTGTGGGAGTTACCATTCGGGTTCCATTTAAATGCTGAAAACTGCACCCAAATTAAGTCTATCTCGCACCCTTTGCAGGGCCAAACTCACATAAAAGTGCTCGCATCCCTATGGAGGTGCTAGCACTTTTAAGCAAATTCAGCCCACCGTAAAGTGAAACCCGGTGCCGTGATGATTCGCACTCGCGAATCATCTGCACGTAATAGGATCAACCCCTTTGTTATTATTTTCAATACACACAATGGGGTGAAATTTACTAAGATGTGTTTTCTACATCACATATGATCATGCTATGGGCAACCAATCAGAACCTACTTTATTTAGCATCCTCTAGAAGATAGTCAACAGGATCTTATTGGTTGCCCATAGCAACATCACATGTGAAGTAGAATACACATCTTAGTAAATTTCCCCCGATATATCTGATTTTAGAATTATGGCTTGAAAGTTGCAGTGTCAAATTCTTGCATAGCATATGGGTGTGGTATGACTTGCCGACAATGACCATGTTGACGTGCAATATGTCTTCATATGTCAACATGATGAACTGTCAACAAACCATCCCTGGTTGAATAGTGGTCTCTTACCATTTCTGATTGGCAGTTCCAGCTTCTCAGTAGACCTGTAATACTCTTGCTGTCACGCCTGGGGTCTGAGTCTATGTGACGAAGGCCTCAGGCGTAGGCTCGGACCGATGAATGAATCGGGGAGGCTTGATTAGACCCTTGTACATAAATTGTACCATAGTGCACCCAGAGGCAGGATGAGCAGGAAGCAGGCAGGAGTAAAAGTACAATCAGTTTTATTGAAACAGAGGATAACAAGGAAGATTGTACTTGTCAACTGGCAGAGAGTAATGTATGCATGGCAACAGGAATTGTACACAATGACTATGACAAAGATGACTATGACAAAGAAGATGATAAAGATCCAGTGCAGCACACTGATGAAGTTCATAAGCACTAGGAGACGATAACCACACTGAGGGCAAAGTACGTTACTTGGGGTTGCCTGGGAATACTGATGACTTGGAATGATGATTAGAACATCGATGACAGGAACAATGGGTATAACATTGATGACTGGAACAATGGTTGGAACATCAATGAGAGGAATGATGATTGGAACATCGATGAGAGGACCGATGGTTGGAACATTACTGACTGTATCGATGGTTGGAACATTGATGACTGGATTGATGGTTGGACCATCATTGACTGGATTGATGTTTAAAACATCGATGACAGGATTGATGGTTAGAACATCATCAGGAATGATGGCTGGAACATCAAACGTGGAACAATGGTCAGAACATCAACAGGAACGATGGCTGGAACATCAAATGCAGAACGATGGTTAGGACATTGAGAAGAACGATGGCTGGAACATCAAATGCGGAATGATGGTTGAACCACCAAGAGCTAGGCACAGAATTGCTGAGGTACGTATCCTTTTTCCTACTTACTGTAGCATTCAGTAAAGAGTTGGACATTAGAAGACACAGAGGTGCACTGTTCTATTAAGGGCAAACACAAGGGATTTACCCTGATTATTTGCCCCAATTTTTTTCTTGGTCACTTCAATTACAGAGCATCCTCTCCACCAAAAAAACACTTTTGGGTGAAAACACACAATATTCACAGTTGTGACCATGAAAATGGGTCAGTTATCAGGAATTTTTTTCTCCCGCCGAAGTCAGTAACTTTGCACTAGGATAGGGGTAGCCAACTCCAGTCCTCGAGAGCTACCAACAGTGCACATTTTCCAGTTCTCCTCACTGAATCACAAGTGAAGTAATTAGCTCCACCTGTCGATCATTTATAAAGTGTCAGTGAGTTATGAGTGCACCTGTGTCCCAGCTAGGTGATCTAGAAAACGTGAACTGTTGGTAGCTCTCGAGGAAGCTCATACTCTTTTTACTATGCTAAAGTATATTAATGAACAACTCTAAGACGTCATGACATAATTTTAACTAGATCGGAGCTTCTTCATAGGTTTCATTATTTTCACCTAAAAAGTGAAACATTTGGTCTCTTGCCAGAACCGATGTTGACTCAGATCAAAATGCTTTTGCATGTTTCTTATTCAGGTCAAGTCACAACTTTTTTTTTCACTCTGCCCTAATACACATGCCACTGGTCTCCCCCCGAGGTTCCCCACAGGAAGCTGCTGCAGGAGAACCTGCCTTCAACCCAGGTGCTGGCTGTAAGAGGGCAGGGGGGCAAGCAAAATATGTGTGTGAAGGGGGAATTATGTTTATAATTGCACTACAGTTAGATCATTGTGTGCATAAGGGGCACATTTCTATGTTTTGTAACATGTTGAAGAGTCACTACTAACGTGAGGGTTAACTATCTCCTCTAACACCCAAGACTGCTGCCTTGTCATTATTCTTGATTCCTCCCGTTCCTTTAAAACACACATTCAGCACCTCTCACAGTCCTGCAGTTTCCAACTAAAAAATATTTGCAGCATCAGACCCTTTGTCAACAAGGATGATACAAATAGCACTGTTCACTCACTGGCCAAACACTTCTCTCTATTCCAATCCATATTCAAGGCTGCTGTCTGGCTCATCTTCTTCTCCAAATGTGAATGTGCAGATGGAGCTTCTCCCATTGAAGCTGCATCTCGCGATAGAATTGCAACCCACTGCCGTTCGCCAGCGTATTGGAAGGGGGAGCGTGTGCACGAGACGCTCATGCTCACCTTCATCGGAGCCCTACACCACCCTCCATTGGCTCCCCGCTGCTACCCCTTCACCACCCACTGCCCCCACTAACCCTGCCCATCGGAGAAAAGCAGGAAATCTGCTCCCTGCTGCCATGCTGACAGGGACACATGAGCATGTGAGATGCTCACACATCTACATCAGCCTGTGCTAGCTCAAGGGATCTGTTGATTTCTCAGGCTGGCAGGCGCTCCATCTGTACTATGGCCCTCATTCTGGTTCACTCGATAAACTGTGAACCCCGCCACTCTGCTGAATTGCCCCCCCCCCCCCCCCCCCCCTTGCCACCATATCCCCTCGCAACCAAGCGTGGGGATGTGTAAAAAAAACCTGACTCATTGAAACCTGTTTTTTTTTTCCATCTGCATCCCTGTTTTAGTACAAACATTGGGCTGGTTATGGGCATTTAGTTTCACCTTCAAATTGTGAGATAAATTAATATAGAATTGATGCAATATAATAATCATTAGTACCTCATATCAAATAATTAAATTTAAAGGATTATAGAAGCTTTGTGCAGTGGTGTAGTTTGGTGCCACAGTGCCCGGTGCAATGGCATGTTTTGCACCCCCCCCATTTGTAGTAGGCGGGGCCGTATGCGGCGAAAAGGGGGTACAGACTAACTTTATAGCACACACCGTAATGCCCATTACACATAAAGCCACATACCGTAATGCCAATTACACATACGGCCACACATGATGCCCATTACATACTATATAACACACCGTAATGCCCATTACATACTTTATAACACACCGTGATGCCCATTACATACTATAAAACACACAGTGATGCCCATTACGTACTATATAACACACCGTGATGCACATTACATGCTATATAGCAAACTGTGATGCCCATTACATGCTATATAACAAACCATAATGCCCATTACATACTATATAACAAACCGTAATGCCCATTACACATAAGGCCACACATGCCCATTACATACTCTATAACACTGTAATGGCCATTACACATCTGTGTAATGCCACTTACCTACATACTCATTGCTAGGAACTTCATGCTCAATGCCAGGGGCTTCAAGCTCGATGCCAAGGGCTTCACACTCGATGCCAAGGGGGACTGAAATAGCTTGTTGCTAAGGAGGACTGAAAATGCTCATTGCCGAAGGGGGACCAAAATTGCTCATTGCCAAGGGGGACTAATATTGTTCGTTGCCAAGGGGGACTAAAATTGCTCGTTGCCAAGGGGAACTAATATTGCTCGTTGCCAAGTGGGACTAATATTGCTCATTGCCAAGGGGGACTAAAATAGCTTAATGTTGCAGGCACTGTATGCACCGAAAGATAAAGAGAAATTAGGGGATGAGAGATGGAGGGGAGTGAGAGAGAGGGGGCAGAGGTTTGAAATGGATGTGAAAGCATGACAGGCATCACTGACAGGAGGGAAAGGGACAGAGGAAGGAGGGGGAGAGAGGAAGGAGAGAGAAGAGGGAGGGGAGAAAGGGAGCAAGGGGTTAGTTAGAGTTGTGACAGGTCGCAGAGCCAGGTCTGGGGGGGGGGGGGGGGGGGTTGGGGGGGCAGCACCAGGTCTCCTTGGTTATAGAGATCAGTTTGTTTTTCGTGCTGGGGCTGGTCACTAGAACGGGACATCAAGCCCCAGCTACTGTCTACCAATAAGCCCTGAAGTGGCGGCAGCCTTTAAATCTCCCTGTCAGCTTCCGCCACAGTCACTCTGTAGTCTGTGCTGCTGACACTCGGCTGCCTGACCTGTGTGCAGGGGGAGGCTGTAGTAGAGTGGCAACCTTGCAAAAGCAGCCGGAGAGCAACCGCAGCCTGCCTCCGGCTTTCACAGATCAGAGGGAGCATCACAACCCTGTGCCCCTCATGTCACCAGCTTCCACCGAGCAGAGCAGAGAGCAGCTGGGGGAGGGAGCGGGGGAGCAGGCTGCACGGCTCTGGCGCCCTTTGCTGTCCTGGCACCCGGAACTCATGCTCCGCCCTCCCTATGCCCCTAGCTTTGTGAATAGTTTTGATAGTTTGCCTTCTTTATTTTCCTAACCATTTTTCTAACTATTCCTATTTAACAGAAAGCTAAAAAATATTTCCTATTTACTAATTTATTTACATCAGGAAGATGTATTTTTGAAAATCCAGTTTACATACTGTACTTTCTAACATTTGTGATGTATGTGTGCATGTACATAAATTATATGTAAAAATTCCTCTAGGATTATTCAATTAGTAAAATGAAATCAACATCTGCTTTCTCCTGTTTGTGTAGTAATTTATGAAACGGAGTTTTGATATTCTTTTTGTATGGATGAAATGAGGCTGATGACCCATAATCCATCATGTTGATGTCATACTATATGTTGTGTATTTAATCCCCATAGTAATCTAAATAGGGTTAGGTACAGCACAATTTAAGCTATTGTCCAGCTGGTGGAAATGTTTTAATGAAGGTCAATGTGATCTCTTACTGTGTCTATGAAAGGTTTTCTTGCTTTAGGCCAAAGAAAACATGAACTAAAAATCTCGGGAATATTAATTTTGAACTAATGCACCTAACCACCATTACAGTCATTTTACTGACAAAAAAGTTTTATAAAGCAGACTCAATTAAGATATTTTATTTTCTAAAATAAAAAAAATGCATTTTACATGTTTAACTCTATTTTATTTGTGTGAGTGTCCTTGTTAATTAAAAATTTCATATAAATGTTCTATCGGAATTTTTCAGATGGGAACCAGCCTACAGGTAACTTAATATTGCTTATATTAAATTATCTAAAATAAACACACTGACAACCATATGGTATTAAATTTAATTTTAATATCCCCAAAAATATTGTGGAAAACAGGGTTAAAAAAGGGGGGTATTAGAAATGGATACAAAAAGGGCGGGATCGCCATGCTCAACCAGTCTCCCTATTTTTAGATGCAGTTGTTTCCGGCGCCTCTTTGGCTTAAGATACATTATATTATATTAGTAATGATGTACGGTATCTGCATTTCTTCATTTGTATACAGTTGTCATGACAACCATCCTGGATCGCCGGGACTCACGTGACCTAGCGTCTTCTGACGCGGGTCGTGCTCTCTGACGGCCTGGTCCTAAGGTCCACAGCGCATGATTAAGGTGCTTAGTTGCACCGAAACGGCCGTCGTGCTATGACCTTAATGGAGGAGGACCGGATTCCCTTATGCTGCTAAGTATTTTTGTTTGCACTTGTTTGCACAATACCGGACTCCTCTTTTTGTGTACTGAAATGTACCATTGTCACTGTTGCACTTTATAATATACCATAAAAACTTTTTTTGCATTTATCTGATGTTGCTGGCTATCAGTTTGTATATCTATATAATAAGTTGAAGAATCTGTGTGCGTGTGTGTGTGTGTGTGTGTGTGTGTGTGTGCGTGTCCGGCGCATTGCGGACACACCGTGGCACTCAGAGACACCAAATTCAGCAACAAGATAAAGGGTCCCAAAAGACCACCTGGACCCCAATTGGGAATCCCCCTATGGTGACACTGTGACCGTGACACTGTAGTGAAAATCCCATCAATTGAGGGCCCCCTGTAGGTGTAACAAACACCAATAGATTTGTTTCACAACCCAACCCATCCAAACAATTATCAGTTTGAATCAGAACTTATTTTGTAATCCTACTTTCATTTCTTGATTGTACTTCTATGTACACTTACATTTTTTTCACGATTTATTGAGTAAATTGTACACTTTGTAACATGGCAATTCTTTTTCTCAGTCTTATTCTTTAACTTCTTAAACTCCAAACCTTATCAATGCATCCATTGATGATTGTGATGGCTGGATCAGTGGATTGGCCCGGTGGGTGTAGGGAAGAATTTTGCCCATTGCACCCATTCCCAGTGGTGCATTACAGTGGTGCGGATAGTGTGCATCGCGTCATGACATCATTTGGCCAGGCCCGCGGACCTGCTCCCACACTCAGGGGCTGCCCCACTGTTTGGTAGAGATGCTCGGTGCATGTGCTTTACAGATCCCCAGACCTCAGAGACTGCTGCAGGCAGGTTCGGTGAGTGGCAGGGAGCAGTGAATTTTTAATTAATTATGGCGCGGTAAGTAACGCCCACCCCGGACCCCACGCACTCAGCGCCTGTAATTACACACCCTAGAAACTGTACCATTGAAAGTATAGAAATTGAGGTGTGGACATGTCCCTTTCTGATTTTGTACCGATTTCTGACCCTCAGAAGGTAGGTGCTAAATCTCAGGAGTGGATGTGGATGTGGGTGCTAAATCTCAGGAGTGGATGTGGAATTCATCAACACATACAAGTTTTCAACTCAGGAGCGTTGTGTTTCAAACAACAACACCACACCTGATTTCATTGCCATCATTGAGTATCAATGCAAACACATTCTAACATTATGGTGGAATCTATAACAAATTACAATCTTAGGTCTTTGTCACAGCATACTGTAAGATGACATTTTTCAGCAATTTTGGAAATAAAGAAACCCCAAGGTTTTCCCGGGCAACGCCGGGCGGGTCAGCTAGTATATATATATATATATATATATATATATATATATATATATATATATATATATATATATATATATATATATATATATATATGTGTGTATATATATATATATATATATATATATATATATATATATATTAGTTTACTGATGCTTCTGCTCTTTTTGTGTGTGTTGGCATCCAGCATTTACATAAATAGTTACACATAGTTACATGGTAGGTGAGGCTGAATAAAGACTTGCGTCTATCTAGTTCAACCTATGTTTATAATAGTTTATCCCTTTGTATAGTATGTTCTGATATTTTGAAAAAAATCTGTACTATAATTTGGTTTTCCTCAATGGAAGCTTCATAACACGATTGCAATACAGATATTTTATCATGTAAACGTTTGTATCGTAACACTTGTTTTAATAGAACAATATTTCATTTCCATTTGTGAAAGAATATTGCTAAAATATATCACTAAAAGTAAATGAAGTTTTCATTTAGCATTTTCATTTTGTAAATGTAATGTAATTACGTTTTTGGCACATCATTCATACCTTTTAAAGTCATTCAAAGAGCAGATTTAAATATTTGGATTACATCATAACAGGGTATCCATTATAAAGGATAATTGTAATTATATTCTAAAATAAAAAAAATCCTAGTCTTTAATAAACTTAAATTGTAATGAAATACTACTGGATAAGTCCAGACGATGTAAAGGTAGAGTGTATGGTAACTTATTTTGTGAGGTGTGAGTATTGTGTAAATTATACTTATTATAAATGATCAAGGTAAAATTAATAAACTATGGTCATATTATCAAAATTGTTGTTTACACTGTTATTCTCTTTTTCAGCTCCTTATACAGTACCATAGAAAAACATTCATATATTCTAAAAACTACAACTTTTTTATCATTCCAACAGCTAAGAATTGCCAGTGAATTCAGTTGAATGCCTATAAATCATATTATCAAAACAATATTGAAAAACTATATGCACATCTTCTAATCTTCTTTTCACCCATCCCTGAAACTTAAGAACTGAGGGTTAACATTTCAATAGACTTAACCTCTGGATCATGACAACATTTTAAAAATGTATGATAATTTATCTTCACAGAAATTAACCATTATGCATATTATAAGTACCATATATAAATAAATCATTGTTTTTTTAGTCTGACCTTTATACATATGTCATACAGTCATGTTTCATAGGTCTGTACTTGTTTGTGAAATTTTGAAAATACAGTTAAATCAAACAATTCGTCACCTTTGTACTTTTATAAAGTTGTTGAAAAGTTATTACATTTTACAAATACTGAATCATGTATCAGTCAGTCAGTTTTATTTTACTAAAAGTATTGAAAAACAAAGATAAATTGTTAATACAAATGAATATGATTTAAATATGATTTAAATATGAGTGATTTTAGCATTGTTCTGTGCATACACTACACAGAGTTAATTTCAAAATACTTAAGTTATATTACGTTAAGTTTCTGTTACAGGTACAAGAAGTGTATGCTACAGTCCAGGACCAGACAATATTATTTATTTAACATGTCAAAGATAAGTACTGATTGTAGTAAAGAACAATTGTTACACTACTTCACATAGCACATACAAGTAATGCAATAATTGATGTGTTGTATTTTGTGCAGGATCAACTGGACTATATAAGTGCAAGCTTTGCAATGAAAGAAACTAGTACCAGTCACTGCAAGCAAGTTGATTTTTTTTTTTAAATTGTGTAATTTTTATTTAGTAGTTTTCCATATAAAAAAGAAAAAAACATTACATTACATTTAACATTTAACATTTAACAAGACATACAATGTACATGCGACGTAGTTGCTTAATAATAGTACATCATTTCTTACATTATTTGCTTTAACCTGTGTTGCCCATACCTTTCCGATTCAATAACCCTATTCATTTATTGGAGGTAATAGTGAAAATAGGAAAAGGTAGATGAATAAATCCCATATACAGTAAGACAAGTTCTTACTTTGTGACCCCCTTTTTTTTCTTTTTTTTTTTCCCTTTTCCCTCCCCTTCCTTTCTTTCCCTTTTTTCACCCTACAGTTGCATATTCACTATCTTGTAATTTAGTGTTGTTTTCTTTTATACTAAGATGAAAGAGATCTATATCGTAGTTCTCTTATATGTGGTCAAGTTCATTATTTGTGCTAATTTAGTGGGACTCCACTCATTGTGTGTCTTTATACCTATATATATAATTTTCTTATACGTGAGAGAAAAAAAAAAAAAAAAGAGAGAAAAAAAAACAAAAAAAAACAAAATTAAGTGCATAGTTACATTAGGCCTTCCCTCCATCGATTCCTACTTCTCACCACTCCCTCCCATTTTTCCAGCTTATTTAATCATTTGTTTTGGTCGTTTTTACTCCCCTCGCTGATAGGTTCCCATAGCTGATACATTCCATCTATCCCATATCTCCCTATATTTCTGGAGTGTTTCTCTTGATTTGTGCGTAAATTTTTCATGTCCTGACGTCTCATTTACTAGTGCTCTCCATTGATAAATAGAGGGTGACTCAGGGGCTAGCCATTTTCTGGCTATTAGCACCTTTGCTAGGGTTGTAAGACACAGTATGTATCGGTAAATTGATAGAGAATGTGTTTCTCCTAAATCTAGTCCAAACAAGCATAGGTGAAGCGTCATTTCTGGAAGGGTAGGTTCTGTATGCACTATATCTTTCCATATCTCCTCCCAGAATCTATATATTTGGGGGCATAGCCATAGCATTTGAAAAAAGTCTGCATTTTCTGCTCTACATTTTGGGAATGAGAATGAGTCCTTAAGTTTGCTTTGTGTAGAAAAGCTGGGGTTCGATACGTTCTATGTATGATATAGAAATGTATTTGCTGAAATTTAATAGATGAGGTGGCATATTTAGTGGAGCTTAGTATTTGATTCCACTGTTCATCGGCCATATTGCCCAAATTTGATTCCCATTTTCCTTTTAATTGATCAAATATCTGCAAATCTATTTTTGTATTTAGATTATTATATATTTTAGAAATTTGTCCTTCTGGTTTTATTGTTAAGAGAAGTTTTTTAATTGGTGATGACATAATGTGTATCCATTCCTTCCCAAACTGTGCCTGCGATGCGCATCTCAACTGCAGATATCTGAACAGTGCAGTATTAGGGAGATCAAACTCTATTTTTAACTGGTCAAACGATTTTAATATGCCATCCGCATATATCTGCTGTAAGCTACTTACTCCCTCTCTCGCCCAGAATCCCTCCTGTGACATTGGCAAAAATTCTTTGAGTGATGGATTATGCCATAAGGGGGTGTCTTCCTCGAGATTCTGCCACTCAATTAGTTTATGTGTGGTACGCCATATCATTATAGTTTGTTTAAGGAAAGGCGGGAGTCCGCGAACTGCCCTTCCAGACATTAAAAATTGTAATGGTGTATGTGCTCTGTTCTGCCATTTCTCAAAGAGGCCCTGGAAAGTAGATGTGTCTCTACCTTTTAACCAATTGGAAATATGTACCAATTGCGCAGCAAAGTAGTATTGGCGGATATCCGAGAGGGCCAGTCCTCCATCCATCTTAGTTTTTACCAAAGCCCTTATAGCCACTCTCGGGGTTCCACCCCCCCAGACAAAAGAAGATATAATACTGTTGATGGATGAGAACACCTTTTTAGGTATGTATATAGGCGAGTGCTGTAATAAATATAGATACTTGGGTTGAATAACCACCTTGATTAAATTAATACGGCCAGTCATTGATAGTGGTAATTTCTTCCACACATGGATCCTAGATTTTAATTTTTGCGTTATTGGTTCGATATTTTGGACAACAAAGTCACCTGAGTTGGGAGTAATCCATACTCCTAGGTATTTAAACCTAAGAGTCCACTTTAATGGGCAAAGCGGGTCTATCTCCTTCGGGATTATTCCAGATATTGGAAGGATATTGGATTTAGACCAATTTATGCTTAACCCAGAATACCTCCCAAATGACTCAATTATCCCCAACACCGAAGGCAACATTGACCCTGCATCTCGGAGGAATAAAAGTATGTCATCAGCATATAAAGATATAGTATCTATGGTGCCGCCCATTAATAGACCCCCAATACTCGGAGACGTACGCATATAACTCGCGAGAGGCTCAATTGCCAAGGCGAACAGGGCAGGGGAGAGAGGACACACCTGCCGTGTTCCTCTTTTTAAGGGAAAGGGCTCGGATGTGCATCCATTGATTGATACACGTGCAACTGGATCAGAATATAGTATCTTGATCCATTGTCTAAATCTTGGGCCAAAAGCAAATTTATCCAACACCTTCGCCAGATATTTCCATTCTACTGAATCGAAGGCTTTGGTGGCATCCAAGGATACCACCGCCGCCCCCGATCCAGCACTTTTCCCACTCTGTAAATGGCAGAACAGCCTTCTTAGGTTTTGTAATGTACATCTGCCTGGTATAAAGCCCGACTGATCTGTATGTATAATTGATGTAATGACAGAGTTTAGCCTAGTCGAAAGAATTTTAGCTAAAATTTTAACATCTGTTGATAATAGTGAGATGGGTCTATACGATTCAGTGGAGGTGGGATCCTTATCTGGTTTTAAGATGACAATAATAATAGCCTCTAACATGGAGGGGGGCATAGTTTCGCAATTAAATTGTGTGTTAAACAAATTCAGTAAATATGGACAAAAGTAATCTTTAAATTTTTTATATAATTCTATGGGTATTCCATCGCTACCTGGAGCCTTGTTATTTGGAATTGCTATTATAGCATTTTCCACCTCTTGTAGTGTAAATGGAGACTCCAGTGTTGCTACTGAATCCATAGATAGGGTAGGTAGCGTAATCTGTTGAAGATAACTGTCCAGTTGTTCTCCCCTATATGTCGCCCTTGAGGCGTATAGATTTTTATAATATGTAACAAACACCTCCAGAATTTCCGGTGATGTATTACATAGATCTCCTTCTAAATCATAGATTTGTTTAACCGTTGTATTATTTCTATCCTCCCTCGAGAGATAGGCCAGATAACTTCCCCCCACATCATTTTGTGAATATAAATTATGTCTAGAGAATAGCAGCCTTCTCCTAGATTTCTCCAGGAGATAGTCTGTCCATCTCTTCCTAGCCTCACTCCATAACTCTTGATCTATCGGGGATCTAGACATCAAAAAAGCTGTTTCTAATTGGCAACACTCCTTCTCCATTTTAAGCTCCTCCCTTCTGCTTTCTCCCTTAATCCGGGCTACCCTCTTAATTAAAGTGCCTCGGACTGTTGCTTTAAAGGCATCGTGTTTCACTGCGGAATCGGGATAAGACATATTATGTTCTTGAAATTTGTCCCATTCAGATATTAATTCATCCCCTTCCCCCATTAATGACAGCCAGAAGGGGTTCAATTTCCAAAATCTCACTCCTTGGGGAACTAAACTTTCCAAAATCAATGTTAGTGGTGAGTGATCGGAAATTCCCTTTCCTAGATATTTCACCTCTATAATTTTGGGAATCAAATCAGGTGATACAAGAGCCATATCTATACGGGAGAATGCCTTAAAAGATGTTGAATAGCAGGAATATTGGATGTCCTGTGGGAATCGAAATCTCCATATGTCTATTAACCTTAATTCTGATATCGTTTTTGCGAAGGGTGTTGGAGAAGTTCCCTTCGCATTAACTTGTGTATTGGGTCTCCATCTGTCCATTGCAGCATCTAAAATATTATTGTAATTTTCAAGACAAATAGTAGGTGTTGTAGGAGACAAGGCTATAAAGGCCAATGCTTTTCTCAAGATATCATTATTATAAAGGGGAGGGATGTATATGGCAAGTATATGTACCAGAGTCGAATCAATAAATGCCCTCAGAAACACATATCTGCCATACTGGTCTACTTGGCTGTAGTCAAGGCTAAAAGGAACAGTCTTCTTAATCAGGACTGAGACCCCTCTTGAGTTCTGAGAGAATGTAGAATGAAACTGCCATCCTACCCACGGTTTCTTTAGGGCTAGTACTTTACTTCCAGTTAGATGGGTCTCAGATAGGCATGCAATATCTACTTTATGCGTTTTGATTTGTGTGAGAACCAAGGCTCTCTTAATCTTGTTGTTTAGCCCTCTTACATTCCACCCCATCAATTTAAGGCCCTTATATCTAGTCGCCATGCAAGCAAGTTGATTTACTATACATGTTGGTCCCAAAGAAGTCACTATTGTTGGTTACTCCATTAGTCAATATCCAGTAGCTCAGAAGTAGTAGTATATTTGTTGCCAAATGTTAATGCTTGTTAAGCAATCCAGTTACAATGAGCCAATGAAAGTATATGCAATTAACATGTATAGAAAATCCATGATTATTTCTATATAAAATTGTTTATAATGTAATATGGTGACAGTTTATGATTGTAATAATTTTAGGAATGTTGGCTTCTAAAAAAATGTGAGCTGTGGCAGCATTTTCTTTCCCTGAGGAAGTGCTATAATTTTAAAATGCATAGGCTTATACTGCTGGGCACAACTGATGACTTGCAAGGGAAATTTCACATTTTCCAAGCTGTACACTTGTGTTATTATTTCTTTATTCAATTATAAAAGGAGCTTACAGTACATTTGTGGATTCTTAAAAATAACCTCCAGATAAACAATGAAAAAAATATATTTATTTCAAGTATGTTTATTTTATTATTGCATTGTTAAAAAAATTTCAACATGATACAATATGCAGGTCATCTTTCTCTTATTTTCCTTTGAGGCTCATGTTAAAAACGTGTTTTGTAACAAGCCGGCCAAAGAACTTTGGAATGCTCTGGCCATATTGATACTCTGCAATATGGAATCTAGAAATATTTAATACTGATTTTTTTCAATGCCACAACTCTGATTTTCAGTTTTTTTTTCACCTTAATGTATTTTTAGAATATTCTTTATTTATTGCTGAAAGGGAATACATCTCTTTTGAATTTATTGAGTTATGAACTTAATAGACAAACAGTATAATATGGTGATTTCTTATAATAGTGCCATTCATTATGAAGAGGCTGCAATGAAAAAATATGTTTTGCAATTTGCAATATACAATATTGTATCACTTTCATGTGATTGAGATTTGTATGAACTGACAGAAGTGCTGGTGCTTCCATAATGCAGTATAATGCAGCTGACTAATGGCAGCAAGACCTGAGGGGGCAGCATGCTAAAAGAAAAATGAAGGAAGTCTGTGAAAGAAATATCGGTACTCTTTACTTAGAACGGCGCCCACGATTTTGATCGTGGGCATCGTTAGTAAAAAATCGCGTGCATCACGGGCATTGAATGCACTAAAAAATCGGGTGCGATGCGACCGACGCGATGCCCGCGATTTTCCATAGGGAACAATGTTAAATGTCTCAATTGACCCGATTTTCCTGTTCAATGCCTCAATTGACCCGATTTTTCCATAGGAAACAATGTTAAATGGCCCACAGAGGCCAAATAGGCACCCTGAAGTGTGAAATGGCCCCCACAATTGTTAACGCCACCCCACGATCAACGTGAACCCGAAGCGCGGCGAGCGCAGCGAGCCCGCGAGGGGCGGCGGTACGCGTCCTACTACCATTTCATACCCCCACTATCCACGTCGGCGTGGAGTTGAGAATAGAAAGTGTGGCGAGCACAGCGAGCCACCGAGCCCGAAGCGTGGCGAGCGCAGTGAGCCCCGCGAGGGGACGCGGACAGCTGTGAAGCCCGCGAGGGGACGCGTATACCTGTGAAGGTATACGCGTCCGCTCGCCAGGCTTCAGGCTCGCCACACTTTCTATTCTCAACTCCACGCCGACGTGGATAGTGGGGGTATGAAAAGGTCATAGGACGCGTACCACCGCCCCTCACGGGCTCGCTGCGCTCGCCACGTGGGGTGGCGTTGACAATTGGGGTGGCCATTTCACACTTCAGGGTGCCTATTTGGCCTCTGTGGCCCATTTAACATTGTTTCCTATGGAAAAATCGGGTCAATTGAGGCATTGAACAGGAAAATCGGGTCAATTGAGACATTTAACATTGTTCCCTATGGGAAATCGCGGGCATTGCGTCGGTCGCATCGCACCCGATTTTTAGTGCATTCAATGCCCGAGATGGCCACGATGGGCGCCCTTCTAGGTAAAGAGTACCGAAATATCCTTCATCACCTGATCGGCCTGTATAGGGGTCCCCACATCACCTAATTTATCCTGTGGAAGGAAAGTGAGTATTGGGTGGGGCAGTAGGCATAAGTTGTGCATAGTGTGTCAAGAAACCTTGCTCAAGTCTTGACTTGCAGTTCTTATCTTAACTATGAACTTTTGAAATATGGAATATGTTAACATACACTTAAACTAGACATAACACCATTTTTTTAACCTCACATACTGTATTATATTGGAACTGAACACCTGCATAAGAATGTTCAATGAACTTTTGATTAATTTAAACTTTGAGTCTCCAGCTCATCCAATTTGAATGGGAACCAGCCAAAGAGCAAAATAAGAATGTGGCTTGTTAGAGACCATGCTACTCACATGATCACTTCATAGTATATACAGTACCATATGAATTTTAAATGTGAGAGAGGTACAAGGGCCGTTTCTTACACTGGAGTGTTGTTAGCATGGAACCCACAATTAGGGGAATGCTGGTATAGCAATGTGTTACTCTTCAAAATAAGTATTCCAGTGTTATAGATACTATATACTACAGTGATATAATACTTGAGTAGAATAGTACAGGCAATATGTAACACACCTTTAAAAGAGGACGTGAGAAAGGTATCCATAAATACCAATCAGTCTTAGTTATCATTCCATCAGATGGTAATTGATTTCTTTTGACGAAACATTACACAATTCAAGAATCTAGTGCAAAATTGGATCAAAATTAATTTAAGAAATTCCATACATTGCCCATACAGGCATGAAAATGAAAACAGCATATAGCAAAAAAAATATATATTTAATTTCCTACCAGCAGTCATGCATAATAAGGGGGAAATAACATGTGCTGATATTACAAAAAAGGGGGGGGGGTTAGTGTAGCGCTCCGCTCCTTGGGTGTGGGGTGTGTGGCTGATCCCGATTTGAAAGAATGTGCAGTGGGTTGGTTTAAAACAATTTTACTTCAAATGGTGCAGTCACATATAAAAATTAATTACAAATGAAACATTTGCTGTCACAATTATTCCAGTCAATTGATACATACGCTGTTACAATAAATATTACAGTTAAACAGTAACACAGTGAGTGTTGCGGGAGTTGGGGGGAGAAATATATGGGGTTTGAGGGTTTTCCCTCTGATGCGGACGGGTTCAAGGGGGGGAGGGTTTTTCACAGTACAGTCCTGGTGTTCCCACGGCTGCGGCGTCCCGCTGTGCCATTCCTTAAGCTAACTGTGCTGGTGCCCGGCTGCTGAAGGCTGCCCGTCAGTTGTTTTAGGCTCGGTGGGTGGTGGGGAGTTCTGTCTCCTCGGCGTGAGCGGTGTTCTGGCTTGCTTGGGTAAGGGGGCTGTGGTGGTGGGTCTGGGCGCTCCGTGTGTTCCCTCTCCCTATCCAGCCGGCAGCCAAATAAATAAATATTTTATACAAGAAATTTTAAAGATTCTTTTATACGAGTGAGATAAACCTTTGCACCGTGAGTACGGGTATGCCACCCACCATCAAAATTCATAAAAGATACCTTTATATGTATATTATCACCATATGTTGTGTAAGTTAGGTACGCACCCTTCAGCTGTGTACCATACTGCTAAGAGAAGATCTTGTGGCAGATGTACACATTGTTGTTTTTCAATTTTATCTTTATTCACATATCTTGGACGTCAAAGTTCCTGAGGAACCACCATCAAAAATCATAGACATTGCAGGTCTTGATCTTCATAAAAAGAAGTATTATTTTATTATTCTACACCTATCTGTTGTCCACACAGGGGAGGCGCTAAGCTTAGGCGCACTATTCTCCTTTTCTCACTATGGCCCTTATTCTGGTTGGTGCGGCCAGAGCCGCACACGGTGCTCTGGCCGCACAAACCAATCCCCGCCCACGAGACGGATCGCCACGGCCGTCCGTACACGGACGGCTGGCGATCCGCACGAAAATGGTGGGGCGTACGCCTCCACCATGGTGGGAGCTGCCCCCTGCATTCGATGGTCGGCGACCATCGAAGGCAGGGCCGCACGCCCCACCAGGTCCCGCAAGCTGAGACCACACGGACAATCGTCCGTGTGATAGCTTGTATGGGGGCTGAGAGCTGACATCCGGCGACGTCAGCTTTCCGCCCCCATCACTGGCGTCATACCCTCATTAGCATGCGTACGCCCCGCGTTTGCATGGGAACGCCCATGAAACGCGGGGCGTATACATAGGGAAATGAGGGCATGAAGCCCCTCACTCCCCTATACGCCCCCTTTGCGGCGTAGTAACGTTATGTGCGGCGAATTCGCCTGCACATGCGCAGATTGACCTCTGCGCATGTGCAGACGGAAAACATCGGTGGTACGGCCGCACGCGGGCCGTACCGCTCGAATCAGAATAAGGGCCTATATGAAGTCTTAAAGGTTTGACTTCAATTAGGTTTGCTAAACAAGCAGCCCCCCCAGGAGTGCATGAGAAACATCGCACCCTTCCAAAGTCCTTGTTTTCCTCATATAACAATTTAGCTGTGGAATTGGTAATAATGTTCTCTTTGACCACCCGTTCCAGAATTTGTAACAGTTCTGCATTGAAGCGTGTAGTGGAATCGGTGTGTAGAATAGTATAAACCTCCGTGTGACGGAGTTGCCTCAGCAATTCCAGGCTGTATTCATCTATCCCTTGTATAACTACTCCGCGCCCCTTATCGGCAGGGTGGATGATGATGCTTTTATCTGAACTCAAATTCTTTAAAGCAGTAAATACATCCTTGGATAAATTACAGTGTTTGTTGTTGTTGATTTTGCAAATCTTATTGGCTTGAAAGTCCAGAACTTCATTGAAGCTTTTAAGAGTTTTATTATTAGTGATAGGATCAAAACAGGAAGCCTTTTTCAAAGGGATGTTGCTAGGCAATAAAGTCCCAGACTTGGAGTATACACAGGGTTTTTTGTCAAAGTATTCATTTAGTCACAATTGTCTATTAAATCTAAAGGAGTCCACCTGCCATTGGTACTCATCATACCCTTTGGTGGGCACAAAGTTCAAACCCTTACTCAAATCGTCATCTCTGTGTCTGAGAGTACATGGTTTGAGAGATTGAAAACTATTTTGTTTTGTTTTTCCCTCTTTTCCTGTTTTTTGTAGTCCATGAGCCAATGGCAGCCTCTTCTGATTGGTCTGTGGCTTCCAATTAGAGAAACCTGGTCTTTTTCAGACACTGATGCTGAATCAATCCGATTTAAGGAGAATCAATCCCAAACCAAAGGTCAAGAGACCAATGAACAACTATTTTTAAAGTTACTTTGGTTGAAAAAGAAAGAAACAGATTTTTATCTGCACAGCATCACCCTATCAGATTACCACAAAGTTGGGCAAATCCCAAGAGGGTTTCACATTAAAAACACCCCCACAATCGGTAAGAATAATCTTGAATTCTGCCGGAAGTGGGTGGCAATTTTAAATAAATGCAGCCTAGATCTTATTTTGCTGGTTATACCAGAAGCCACAAGGGAACTGTCTAACATTAAGGAGAAGTTCACTCAATTTGAGACTGCATACATTGACACACTGAAGGACGACACACAAACTGATTGGCTGGACAAGCTTTCAAATCAGGTAGATACAGTATGTACCGTAGAGAGTTAGTAGAGAGTTAGTAAAGTTTAAGAGAAACAAATTGGAAATAGAAATAGGGACTACACTGAAAACAGTGTTTATGCATGGGTTCATAACACATTAGCAGGGCCCACAAGACGTGACAGGAGGAACTGGCGAACTCGCAAAGGGTAGGATACAGAGACGTCCAGTGGTGTTTTTTCCACCCAAAGTGAGTCGGAAGACACCTCCAAATTGAATAAACCCCCTATAGGGTTGAAAACCCATGTGTGAGGTGCCGGGGTAAACACAGACCAATCAGAAGAGGTGGCCAGTGGCTCAGAGACTACAAAATCCAAGAAAAAAGGGAAACACAAAACAAAGAAGTTTTCAATCTCTCAAACCATGTGCTTTCAGACACAGAGATGACAGTTTTGAGTAAGGGTTTTAACTTTGTGCCCACCAAAAGGTATGATGAGTTTCCAATGGCAGGTGGACTCCTTTAGATTTAATAGAAAACTGCGACTAAAGGAATACTTTGACAAAAACCCCTGTGAATACTCCAAGTCTGGGACTACATTGCCTAGCAACATCCCTTTGAAAAAGGCTTCCTGTTTTGATCCTATTACTAATAATCAAACCCTTAGAAGCTTCAATAAAGTTCTGGACTTTCAAGCCAAAAAGATTGGCAAAATTAACAACAACAAACACATTTATCCAAGGATTAATTTACTGCTTTAAAGTATTTGAGATCATTTAAAAGCATCATCATCCGCCCTGCCGATAAAGGAGGCGAAGTAGTGATACAAGAGATAGATCAATACAGCCTGGAATTGCAGAGGCAACTTAGTGACATGGAGGTTTATACTATTCTACACTCCAATCCCACAACACGCTTCAATACAGAAATGTCAAAGAGAACATTATTACTAATTCCACAGCTAAAGCGTAATATGAGGAACACCCTATGGCACCGGTTCTATATTCCTTTCCAAACTCCACAAGGACGCCTCCAACCCACCGGGAAGGCCCATTATAGCGGCCCGGGACTCAGTGTACTACAACGTATCAAAATTTTTGGAAACTTTTTCCAGCCATCTATTCAAATGCAGTAAACCTATTTAAAGGACACCACCTCCTTGTTCAAAAAATTGCAAAGCTTTCTAGACATTTTTATGTATTCTGGACGTGGTGAGCCTCTACACCAGAAACCCACAAGATGCTGGTGTGGAGGCCGCATGTAGGTTACTATCATCCTGTCCGGCATACAATGGCCCAGACCTTACTTTTTTTTCTAGAGCTATTATCTTTGACGCTGTCAAACAACTATTTTCTGTTTGATAGCAAATGGTACTTGCAGTGCCGGGGCTGCGCAATGGGCCCCAGCGTTTGTGAACTGTTTTATGTTTGAAATCAGGCGTTATTTTTTTTTTTTAGACAACATTGTGTCATCGAACATTTTCTTCCTAACCAGATACATAGATGATTTACTCTATATCTGGATGGGATCAAAACAAGAGTTTGAGCAGTTAGTCATGCGGATTAATACATTGGATAGCACGATCAAATTCACATTCAAGACGAGTTCTGATTCTGTGCACTACCTAGATTTTACTCTAACATTGGATGGTGGCAGGATAAGGACTAATCTATATAAAAAACCAACTGATCGCAACACTATGTTGCATTGTACAAGCCAGCATCCTATTTCCACCATCAGAGGACTTCCCTTTTCACAGTTCCTCCGGGCCCGTCACATTTGCGAGGACCCTGGGGAGGTGGAAAGGGAGATTGACCTTATGACTAAAAAATTCCTTGTGAGGGGATATAAGTACAGTGAATTGCTTGCGGCAAAGGCCAGAGCAATGGCCACCCCTAGAAACACCACACTTTCAAGAAAAAAGATCACGCTCTCCCTGAGAGCGAGAACTTCCAGCCTGTCCGACCTACAGAGCCTTGTGGAATACGCTTATGCCATCACTTATACAGCAAAGAAAACAAGGCAATTACACCTGTGATTTCCACCTGCATATTCTCCTGCCTGTTACATCAGGCATCTTCTGAGTACTCCACAAGATGTGTAAGGGAACCTGGCGTCTGTGAGAGAGACGCTACCGCATAACATCAATAGCGGCACGGGTCTGGAGGGTAAGAGCGGTGACCAGTCACAACATCCATCTGTTCCGCTCCCCACCAGCTACAGTTCCGGGGGGACACTCAGATCCAAAAGCCAGCAGCGCACGGAGGCACAGGTGAGAGACGCGACACCACGCGTCCATATATACAAGTCTGTATCTATTTGCATTTTAAAAACAGTGACTGTATCTATACCGACCAACTAAAAGTGGAAACTGCGAATGGAGACAGGACCAATTTCATTTAATTATTGAGTTTTATTTGCAAATTTAATGTGCACATCAAACACCTTTTAAAGCTAAAAATAATACGCATATTTTTATCTGATTGCATTCTATATAATGTGTATTAATGTGTTTTTTTATATATGTCAATAGGTGGCCACCTAAAAAGTATATAAATAACATTTTTATTCTATCTCTAAATTAATATGATTATATACATTTAATCAATATAAAAAGAACTATCTGTGTAAGTGTATTTTTCCATGGTGCTTGATATATATTAATTAGCGCAGCTATCCAATCCTTTTTTCTAACTATATTTTCTTCTGATCCTCATCTGGCCATATTATATGTCCAGAAAGAGGTCAGTTGTGGTGTACCTACACTTGTACACTTTGAAAGCTGCAGCTGAAATTTATATATACATAAATAATAATAACAATATCTTCCTTATATAAATAAAAATATATATTTTTGTATCCCTTTTTTTTTGCTTTAATTGCACACAGCGCCCTAGAGCTTTTTTTGCCCTATCCAGACACAATACAATTGGTTCAGGGAATTCTCTTTTATTTATCCCTATTTTTCTTATTGACAGGCATGCTTTTGACATTATCTGCACCTAAGATTGAAGATTAAAAAACCATTGATGCGAAATAAACCCTTACACGGTATGTATTATAAACTATAAATAATTTGGTACTTGTGTAATATCTGGGTGCCCAATTTTTTTTATTGTATTGCATCGCATCGCATGCAATATAGTGGCATACAATTCAGCAAACCCCGTGAAGGGACGCAGATTAATTTACATGTATTCTACATCCCCTCGCGGGGCTCGCTGCGCTCACCACGCTTCGGGCTCGGTGGCTCGCTGCACTTGCCACACTATATAAAATCAACTCCATGCGTAGTTGGATAGTGGGGGTATGAAATCACCCATGGGTGACTATACAATTAAAAATCGGGTCTTTACAATGAAAAATCGCATTGCATCGCATCGCATGTGGCATGCGATTAAAAAATCGTGCGCCCAGATAATACACAAGTACCAATAATTTTGAAAGGAAATACATTCTACTTGCAAGTGAATTAAATTAAGAACATTTTGGAAATATTGAATGGCCATTGCCTTACATAAAGGCAAGTTTGACATTTCTCATTCACTTCATAGTTGTTGTCAAAAGCTTTTATTATACAGATTGAATTTCTTTGAGTGGCTACAGGTAGTTTTTAGCCCCACCAATTTAATTTGCCTAAACACTGACTCTGCAACTGAAGAGATGCAAAATGCAAAAATACATGGCAAAAAATAGTAATACAGTAATACCATTAGAAGTAGTTAAACAAAAGAAGAGTTGTTAACAAAGTTTTAATTATGCTAAGGATGTCTTCTTTTAAATATTACTCATTGATTTATATTTTTCATAATAAACAAAAGCATACATTTTTATTTATAATGTGACTGTAAATAAAAAAAAAATATTATACAGTCCATGACACTTCAAAGGTTAGCAAGTTTAGGTAAGAACTTTGTTTAAACATGATTTCCCCCTTGGTTTAGCTGCAAAAGAACAAAATATTTATCATTTTAACTAGATATCAAAACTGCCTACCTATTGCGATTAATTGGCACAGTGCTGTGCCTACTGCCCAGTTCCCAACAGCTGGCCACACTGGCTCATGGCAGCATCTCAACAGTCTTTGAGATAATGACTTTGGCATCTGCCTATGAGTGCTTGCTACTGCCCACAGAATTTACAACTCACAAGTGGGAGACGGAGGCTCCAACAGAACTTTTTTTTATGCAAGGTCTTTGAAATTTATTAATGTAATGCAAACACAAGCCTTCCAACCCATTAAATTGTTGATGTTATGCGAATCCACTCTGGAATTGCAGATCCTCATTAACATTATTTGCATGTTAATCTGCATCTTTTTAATTAGTGATATTATTTATGCACATAATTTTTGACTACCGGTGCCAAGGCTGAAGCGCATTAATTAATCTACTGAGATGCCAAACTGTTTATTTTCTCCCATACTTTTATTTGTTTACATGGTGTTTTGGATTCAGGGAAAATAAAAAAGAGCCTGAAGAATAAAAGCAGAAAGACAAGATTAACTAAAAGCTCTTTTTGTTTTCATAATTTAAATTGTAATATTAGCCAAATGTTGTGATTCTTCCCTCAGAGATCGGTTATTCAGTTACATTACCTTGATGTATTATTAAAATTTATAATGGACTCTAGAGGCTTCTTTTAGTTCTCTCCTTCATTTACAGAATATACTCAATGTTATTTTAATCTTCCTACAACGCTCCCATGCATAGGCAATGAGCAGTCCTCCCTTGTGAATCTCCAGGGCTGCTCCACATCTCACAACTGATAAACATTTAAATAAGCCTTTATATAAAAGAATAGAATGCTAAAAGTATTAACCCATTCTTGGCGAATAAGTGTTTCAATGACATTTTTACTTTTAAAATGTAGCATCCTAAAGGAAGGCATATTTTTTACCATCGTTTGAGTAAGATCATTTTACAGACTTCATGTATAAAGCACATTTCCATGAATAAGTCTATTTTTCTAACCCAAAAAAAATCATCAGGCAGAAATTTTATTTTGCTTAATTGCTTTTAAGAAAGGCTTCCATGGTATTCATTATTGGGTTTAGTATCCTCATTCTTTCTTTCATTTTATAATTGTTCAAAAATAAATATGTTCCTAACACAAAAAAAATATAGATTGAAATGTTATATATGTAAAATGGGTCCATTTAACACCATGTTATATTCTTTTAGATTCAAAGGGGTCCATTAACTAACATTCAAGATCTTAAATTATATGGAAATTCATACACCTGGTATACATATAATATAGGCTATAACAGAGGTCCCTAAGCTAGCATTAGATACTTTACATTCATGGTATGCTGCTTATACATACAATGCTAATATTGTAGAGCTTATATGGTACAGATGCATCCTTGTACATTTGTCCTCAATATGCTATACAGCGTGATATGCCTTATGGGACTGGATCGCTGGGTTCCGTGCAACTCTGCTAACATTGGACATCTTTTTTTGGGAGGGGGGGCAAAAATGCATTAGACGCATGAGAAGACTGCGGTAATTAATTTGATATATGACATCTGTATATGAATGAGGACATATCTTTAGCTAAATATATAACTTTCATATATATATATATATATATATATATATATATATATATATATATATAATGTCAGGTTGAAGACCGCACTCTCACTGGGGAAGAAGTATGTCAGCGGTGGGGTGTCCTGTGATGGGGTGCAGAGATTACTCCGAACTCCAGTTAATAGAAAGTAGTTTCTCCGGGGAAGAGACACAGGCACTCGCCACTTTATCCAAAAATGACTCAGATTTTTGGTAAAAATAAATAAAGTTTATTACTCAAAAGAGTCAGCAAGGCAAAGTGGTAAGACACATCACCAAACTCCGACGTTTCGGTCCGTCAGTAATGGACCTTTATCAAGGAGCCTAATAGAGCACAGAAAACAATGTAAACTAGTTTACATTGTTTTCTGTGCTCTATTAGGCTCCTTGATAAAGGTCCATTACTGACGGACCGAAACGTCGGAGTTTGGTGATGTGTCTTACCACTTTGCCTTGCTGACTCTTTTGAGTAATAAACTTTATTTATTTTTACCAAAAATCTGAGTCATTTTTGGATAAAGTGGCGAGTGCCTGTGTCTCTTCCCCGGAGAAACTACTTTCTATATATATATATATAGATATAAAATATAAAGTTTAATATGAGTTATAATATAATTATATTAGAAAGATTGATTTTCAGTTTAATCAACGGTAAGAGAAATGTAAATCCTATCAGAGGTCACTATGATAATAGGCAATATATATACCCAAGGGTATATCAGGCACAATAAGAATATTTTTAAATAGAGGTAATTATTTAATTAAGCCACAGCCTCAATTAACCAATCTGCTGCTCCTAATATATTAGAACCAAAGTAGACAAAATACAATGCAAAAGACAGCGCACTATATTTATATTTATCTTCTGAGGAAACCGGAAAGGGAAAGCGAGTTCCAATTTGTGTCTGCCTGTTTCGGAATCACCTTTTAAACCTTTGGCAACCCAAATCCAAAGACTCCACCTGGAGCGGCAGTGATTGTGGGGCGAACAGAGCGTCTGGCATCTGCCTCCCATTGCCAGGGAGTACAGGAGACCTGACCATCTCAGTAGCAGGAGACCTGCAGTGATCCCAGCTACCTGTCCGCCTATCACAGAGCCTGTGCTGCCATGTGGTTAGAAGGTAAACCATCGCTGCAGAAGTTGCTCCCGGCGCTGGCCCCCCTCACCACTGAGCCACGCCGGTTGTTCGCGACTTACTAGATTACATGACGGCAGAGGTTGCTCCCGGCGCAGGCTCTCAGTACAACAGAGCAACGCCGGTAGCGACCTACACCTGAGATCTGCCACATACCTTCTCCCTGCCTGGCTCTAGACCAACTGCTCCCCTACACGTGCCATTTACCATCAAACTCCTGTCTGTGGCATCAATCAATCAGCCACTCCGGGACTTATTGGAATCCGTCCGCAAGTGACAAATTGGAAAATCTATCAGTTCACCTTCAAAAGGGTTTAATCAATACAATTTGCTTCAGGATATAATTACCAATTGGTTCCAATAACCAAACCTAACACCATCTCTATAGAGACTCCCCACTCCTTCAATCTACCCTATACTGGACTCAAGTAGGTAAGAACATTGGGGAAGATATATTAATATCAGTTGATAATTGATATGAATTATAGATAGGTATGATATCAAATTGGTCTGAATATTATATTGTATTTTAACCTTGTTTTTTAAGATTCTAAACAAATGAAAACATTTATAGATTAATATAGTTCGCTCTCTTTTGTATTGTATTTTGTCCACTATGATAATAATTTAGATCTAAAGAGGCATACACAAGAGGTGTGATTCCATTTACTTTAATATACATTTATATGAGAAGCAATTAAATTTAGGCACCCCCCACTATCCACGCCACCCCAAAGCATGCAGCGAGTCCCGCATGGGGTGGCGGAACGTGTCCTCCCAACATTTTTATACCCCCACTATCCACGTCAGCGTGGAGTTGATTCTATATAGTGTGGCGAGTGCAGCGAGCCCCCAAGCCCGAAGTGTGGCGAGTGCAGCTAGCCCCGCAAGGTGCCGCGTAATACTTGTAATATAATCTGCATCCCCTCGCCATGCTTCGGGTTCGTTGGCTCGCAGCACTTGCCACACTATATAAACTCAACTCCACGATAGTGGGGGTATGAAAAGGTCGGGAGGGCGTGGATAGTGGGGGGGTGCCTAAATCTCATTGCATGTCATAGAAGTATATAGCAAAGTAAATGGCATTGCACCCTATAAAATTGCATGCGGTTGCATGCGGTTTTGCATTTGGTGCGATCGCATGCAATGCGATGCAATGGCACCGCCCGAGGGTAGAAAGCAGTGAATAAATTACATAGGAAATGTGATTTTCCTATGTACATTTATTCACTGCTTTCTACCCTCGGGCGGTGCGATGAGATCGCATCATATCCAGTGGTGGGATTCAAATAAATAAACAACAGGTTCTATGTCCTAATGCCCATTGCGCATAAAGCCGCACGCCGTAATGCCAATTACCCATAAGGCCACACACCGTATATCCATTACACATTGTGCTACACACCGTGATGCCAGTTACACATTATGCCGCACACCTTGATGCCCATTACATATTTAAAACATAAGTGCCACTTACCTACAGGCTCATTGCTAGGGGGAGTTTGGTTGATGCAAAGGGGGCTTCATGCTGGATGCCAAGGAGGCTTCATGCTGGATGCTAAGGGGGCTTCATGCTGGATGCCAAGGGGGCTTCATGCTCATTGCCAAGGGAAAATACATACTAGTTGTCGAGGGGGAGTAAATTGATCGTTGTCAAGGGGGAATACATGCTGGTTGTCAAGGGGGAGTAAATTGCTCATTGTCAAGGGGGATTTAAATGATGCAGACGCTCACAAGGTGCTGTGACAGCTGGGCAGAAAGCTGTGTGCTGCCCGGCTGTATACTGAAAGCAGGTCCGCGGCTATTTTGAATTCTCCCACTGGACCGCGAGCCGATAGGAGCTCGCGGTCTGGCAGCCAATAATGAGCCACCACTGCCGTTCCTTATTGGCTGCTGGACCAGCAGTAGCATTCAAAAAAAGCCGCAGACCTGCTTTGTGTATACAGCCGGGCAGCACGCAGCTCTCTGCCCGGCTGTCATAGCTGTTTAAAGTACCTTGCGAGCATCCACGGCAGTCCTTAGCAAATGGTTCTGCAGAACCGATCGTATATTAGGTATCGGTTCTGCAGAAGCGGTGAGAACCGGCTGAATCCCACCACTGATCATATCACATGCAATCACACCGCACGCAAAATCGCAAGTGATTGCATGCAATTTTATAGGGTGATATGCCATTTACTTTAATATACATTTCTATGAGATACAATGAGATTTAGCTACCCCCCACTATCCTCACCACCCCGAAGTGTGGCGACCAGCGGCGGAACACGTCCTCCCGACATTTTCATACCCCCACTGTCCATGTCGGCGTGGAGTTTATTTTATATAGTGCAGCGAGACACCAAGCCCGAAGTGTGGCGAGCACAGTGAGTCCCGCAAGGGGACGTAGATTACTTGTAACGTAATGCGTGTCCCCTCACTGAACTCGCTGCGTTCACCACGCTTCGGGCTCAGTGGCTCGCTGCACTCGCCACACTATATAAAGTCAACTCCATGCCGAGGTGGATAGTGGTTTTATGAAAAGGTTGGGAGGACGCGTTCTGCCGCCACGCTTCGGGGTGGCGTGGATAGTGGGGGTACCTAAATCTCATTGCATGTCATCGAAACATATAGTAAAGTAAATTGCATGCGATCGCACCGAGGGTAGAAAGCAGTGAATAAAGTACATAGGAAAATCGCATTGCATCACATGCAATCACATCGCACGCAAAAAACTGCATGCGATGCGATGCAATTTTCCTACGATGCCGTACGTATGCAAATAGGGTGCAGTGCGAATACATAAGTACCGGCAGGGCTATTTTTCAGTAGGCTCCAGCAGGAACTGAGGCCCTTATTCTAGTTCACTCTTTCTGACAAAATATTTCTTAGATGGACAAAACCATGTGCACTGCAGGTGAGGCAGGTGTTACTTGTGCAGAGATAATTAGATTTGGGTGGGGTTTTACACCTGCCTCACCTGCAGGTCCATCTAAGAAATATTTTGTCAGAAAGAGTGAACTAGAATAAGGGCCTCAGTTCCTGCTGGAGCCTGCTGAAAAATAGCCCTGAGTACCGGTAAATTTACTATAGGTGGATCTTAATCTATTTAAACTTATTTAAAATCAAGCTGAATCCATCTAAATTGTTATTATGTTTTAAGTACTAAAACACATATTTACAGATGGAGCCCCCACTCCTGCCGCCAATGTGCCAGATTTCACTAGCTCGCAGAAACTGGTGGAGGGCGGACCTTAGTGTTGATAGTGAGCGCATGAGATGCGCACTCATCCAGTCTGCCAGCTGGTGGCATTGCAGTGTTGTGGATGGCATGATGGGAGACGCTATGATGTTAGTAAACTTATTAAATGTATCCCCTGAAACACAACTTTTATTTAGATTTATATAAATTTGATAAAAATAGACATTGAGTACATTTATTACTACATGCAAATTTGAAATTGGTCTAAGCTGTCCTTAACAATTTCAACAATATTTATATTTTCATAATGAAAATTAGTAATTATAATTTAAGCATTTTCTAATACATTTTTTGCCTCCTCACTTGCTCTAGATTTTATTTTATTTCCACATAAAGAGCTGAAATATCTCTAGTGCAAAATTACATACTTGAGAACTTTAGAGGTTGTTTTGTATAATTTACTTAGATTCAATTATTTCATATTTTGTTTAGTCCAAATTTCCAAAAATAATCAGCACTCATTTCCTACCACTTGCATTTTAATTTAGTTGTATAATCATTTTTGTTTATCAAAATGTAAATGACTAAAGTAGAATGATGCATTAAGCCCACTCAAAGCATAGTTTTAAATTGAGAAGGGTTTACATAATAAAGTGTTTTGGGCCAATTTGACATGTTTGGATAATACAATAATAATTATTCTTTGTGTTATTACCCAGATTGTTCTAATGTGGATTTTTTTTAGACTGTATGCCAATTAGACTAAAACTCTGTTTATTTTAAAGATGCAAATTTATCTTGGTTTAATGAAAAGTTGACATTAACCAGTTTTTTAAATATAATTTCCAGAAAAGGAATATAGGGGAAAATGTATCAAGCGTGCAATTGTTCTTTTTTTAGCGAATTAAAAACTGACAGATTTATCAAAAAAAAAAAAATCACTGAAAAATCACTGCAAAACCAACATTTTCAAACACAACAGGACAAATGTTTACACTCCAATTTCTTGCATGTTCTCATTACAAATCTTATGACTTTAAATACAAAATTATAGAATTTTTAGAGTTAAAGCTTCACAAACTGCTAAAAAGTCCATCTAGCAAAAATTGTGTTCTGAAGAGATGACTTAATCACAATTGGATTACGAACAAAGAGAAAGCCAATATAAACCTACATATAACAATTACATATATAGTGCAGCATATTCTGTTGCGCTTTACAATTGGAATCAACAGTAAGAAGACAAACTTGGTGATTACAGACAAACATAAAAGGCCCTGATCACACGATTACAATCTATATGGAAGGGATTTGGTCATTGGGTCACCAGCATGAAGGTAGACAAGCATTAGGTCGACACCATTAGGTGAACATGCATTTAGGTCAACATGACTTAAGGAAGACATGCAGGAAGTTCGACATGACTTAAGGTTGACAAGGTAATTAGGTCAACAGGTCATTAGGTCGACATATGTAAGGTCATCAGGGTCTGTAGGTTTTTTACTGTTTTTTTTTAGCAAAAATGTGCCGACAAGCGGTATTTCATGCCCTACCATCCACTAGGGTGTGGTAGGAGAATAAAATAATGCCCAAAGCATGGTGAGTGCATGGATCCATGTGAGGGAACACGGCGGTGCTACATTTTAGTGTTTATGCTTACTGTGTTGACATTCTGGTTGAAAAACAACATGTCAACTTTTTCAATGTCGACCGTACCAACGTCAACCTAATGACCCTGTTGATCTTACCATGTCAACCTAATGACCCTGTCGACCTAAATTCATGTCTACCTTCCTGCATGTTGACCTTAACTCATGTTGACCTAAATGCATGTCGACCTAATGGTGTTGACCTAATGACTGTCTAACAACTTGCTGGTTACCAACTGATCCACACCCATATGGAAATAGGAAGGATACACAAGGATAGGCACTGTCTATAGCACATGTCTTCAACCTGTGGCCCTCCAGATGTTGTAGAACTACATGTCCCAGCATGCCCTGACAGTTTTGGTATGCTCTCATAGGAAAAAATGTGGCAATGCATGTTGGAACATGTAGTTTCACAACATCTGGAGGGCCACTGGTTGAAGACCCATGGTCTATAGTATAGCAGTTCCAGTAGATTCCAAAGAAAAGTCCGGATGGGATGTAATTAGAAATAAAGCTTTTGAAGGTTATGTAGGCAGTTCAGGAATTTGATAGGCTTGTCTGAAAATGATCATTTTCATGGAACGCTTTAAAGTTTGGAGGCTGGAGGAGAGTCTAATTGTGCATGGGAGGGTAATCCATAGGGTGGGTGCTGCCCGTTGAAAGTCCTGCAATTGTGAATGAGATCTAGTAATGCGTTTGGATGAGAGATGCAGATCTTGTGAAGACTGGAAAGGTTGAGTTGAGAGATATTTTGAGATAAGTGAGATATGTTGGTGTAGCTTGGTTAATAGCTTTACATGTGAGTAGAAGTATGTTTAATTGAATGCAGTAGAATGCGGGAAACCAATGAAGGGACTCATAGTGTTGTGACAGAATTTTTGCAGAGTGGATCAGGAGAGTATAAATGCCTTGCTAGGAAATTAGCCTTGCAGCTGCATCCAAAATGGATTGTAGCAGTGATAGTTTTTTCTTGGGAAGACCGGGAAGGAGGCTATTACAATAATCAATGCATGAGATAATAAGTGCATGGATATGAGTTTTTGCAGTGTATTGTGTAAGATATGGTGGTATTTTGCATATGTTTTTTAGATGCATGTAACATGATTTGGAGACAGATTGAATATGAGGAAAAAGGGACAGGCAGCAAGCTTGTGGGGTAGGGTGGAGAGTCAAGTTTTAAACAATAATAGAGATATCAGTTCAGTAGCTAGTCTTGGCTGGCAGAAGAATAAGTCATTCTGTTTTGGAAATGTTGAGCTTGAGGTGGCGAGATGACATACAAGTTGAAATGGCTTAAACACATTCAGTGACATGCTCCAATACAGAAGGTGACAAATCTGGGGAGGATAGGTAGATATAAGTATCATCCACATACAAATGATACTGAAAAGCAAAGGAGATTATTAGTTTACCAAGAGATGAGGTATAGATTGTGAAAATCAAAGGACCTGAGACTGAGCCTTGCGGTATTCCAACTGATAGAGGTAGGGGAGATGAGGTGGAAGCAGAGAAGCGAACAGTAAAATAGCAGTCAGATAAGTAGGAAAATAACCTAGAAAGGGCAGAAACACTGAAGCCCTAGGGATTGCCATGCTTGTATGAGAAGAGAATGGTCAACAGTATCAAATGCATCAGAGAGATCTAGAAGAATATTAGTGAGTTATGACATTTTGATCTGGCAGTGACCAGACCCTCATTACTTTATTCATTGCTGTCTCTGTGGAATATTGCATCCAAAATTCTGACTAAAGTGGGTGAAATAAGGTGTGAGAGTTAAGAAAGTGTGTGAGGTGAGTATACACAAGTCTCTCAAGAAGCTTGGAGAGTTGTGGGAGCAGAGAGATGGGATGATAATTAGAGATAGGGTTTGAGTGAGAATTAATTTTTTTTTTAGAATATGCGCAATCACTGGATGCTTGAGCAGAGAAGGAAATACACCAATAGAGAGAGAGAGAGATCACATATCTTAGTTAAGGTTGGGATAAGCACAGGAGACAAATGTTTGTGAGTCTTGAGGGTATAGGACAGTGGTTCCCAACCTGTGGTATGGGTACCCCTGGGGGTACGTGTCCACCCGCTCGGGGGTACGCGGTGGCCCGGCCTGTAATGGCAGCCGCGGCAGCCAGACAGGTTGCTGGAGGGGAGGAGAGTGCATTGCGCATCTCTCCTACCCCTCAGTGTGCTTCCCTGTGACTGGCCGCCCGTCCGACAATCAGAGCTTGCGGGCCGGCAGCCAATCAGGAGCCGGCCCACGAACTTTGATTGGCGGGCAGCCCAGTCACAGTGAAGGGAAGGAGAGATACGCAGTGTGCTGTATTCTCCTTCCCTGAGAGAAGCAGCGGCAGCTACACGGCAGGGGGACACTGGACTGTCCTCTCCCCAGCAGCAGCATCAATGGTGAGTGTGCTGCTGCTGGGAAATACTATGGGGGCATTGCTGGCACTGTTTGGGCATACCATATTGCTGGCACTGTGGGGGCATATTTATTGCTGGCACTGTGGGGGATACTTGTTACTGGCACTGTGGGGCATTGCTGGCACTGTGGGGCATACTTGTTACTGGCCCTGTGGGGCATGGCTGGCACTGTGGGGCATACTTGTTGCTGGCACTGTGGGGCATTGCTGGCACTGTGGGGTATACTTGTTGCTGGCACTGTGGGGCATACTTGTTGCTGGCACTGTGGGGCATTGCTGGCACTGTGGGGCATACTTGTTGCTGGCACTGTGGGGCATTGCTGGCACTGTGGGGCATACTTGTTGCTGGCACTATGGGGGCATACTTGTTGCTGGCACTGTAGGGGCATTGTTGACACTGTGGGCGCATACCCAGTACCATGGGGTCATACCTGGCACCATGGTGGCATTCCCGTTTTTGGCACTGTGGGGGCATACCTGGCACCATTGGAGCATATGTGTATCTGGCACTTTTGGGCGCAAATGTGTATGTGGCACTATTGGGGCATATGTGTATCTGGCCCTTTTGGAAGGCTAACGTGATCCATTGGAATGTCTGTTGATTCAGTAATAGAGATTTGACAGTGTTCTGTTATTTTATATGCTGTCCGCAGAATGGGCTGAGCTTATATTGTGGTCAAGTAGTTGCACTTTTTTTTTTCTCGTCATTGCCAGTATGACTTGCCCCTGTTAAGCCACACCCTTCAAATGAGACCACACCCCTTTTTAGGCCACGCCCCCTAAAAATTTCACGAGGGGGTACTCATAAATGAAAAGCCTATTCAAGGGGTACGGGAGACTAAAAAGGTTGGGAACCACTGGTATAGGATCAAGAGGAGAGGTAGTGGATTAGGAAAAGGAGAAGCATGTTGATACTTCATCTTCACTTGTGGGATCAAAGGAAGAGAAGGTGCCAGAGGGTAAATCAGACAGGGAGTTAAGCAGGTCACTAGATCAATTAGAGCATACCATTTCAAGTTCTTGTGCACTGATAGTAGCTAGTGGGGGGATAAGGGAGGAAAATAAATTATTTAAATGTAAGAGTTGCTTGGGGTTGGTAGCATGAGGAAATGAGAGATTGGTTTAGCAGTGTCCAGGGCATGTCGATAGCAGTGGTAGGTGGTTTTATGTGTGAAGTCATTTGAATTATTAGATTTGCGCCACTGACTTTCTGATTATGTTTTGTTGATTTAGAGTGCCACGGTTGGCATCAAAGCCTATGTGGAGTGTAAGCGGTGGCTGGTGTCACTTTGTCGAGGGCTTTTTCTAAAGTCTGGTTCAGGTGGGATACAGCAATCTCAGGAGAGGTACGTTTATAAATTGGTGAGAGAAATAGTTGCTGAGAGGTGGAAAGTTTTCGAAAATTTACATTGTTATTATTTCTGCAGGTTAGAGGAGGCTTGCATACTTGAAGATAGCAATACTGATACAAGATACTGTTTGCTATCTTCAAATGTTTGAAATATTAGAAAAAATACATCAATACTGTCTGGAATATTACCATCGATGTTTGAAAAAGAGACTGTTTTAATACATTTTTTAACTATACAGACTTCCATTGTACGCTTCTAAGGAAAGTGAATGTATAAGGCTATATTGATCTTATTATGAGAACAACAAGAGGGGTGCCATCTTACAATTGTACTTCATATATAACCATGTGCACTGCAGGGGGGCATATGTAAAATATGCAGAGATAATTAGATTTGGGTGAGTTATTTTGTTTCTGTGCAGGGTAAATATAGACTGCTTTATTTTTACACTGCAATATAGATCTCACTTTGAAGTAAAACCCCACCTACCGGTAAATCTAATTCTTTCTGCACAAGTAACATCTGCCCCACCTGCAGTGCACATGGTTTTGTCCATCTAAGAAGGATTTTGTCAGAAAGAGTGATCCAAAATAAGGCCCTATGTTCTCTGAAAACAGTATATACCCCCGTGCTTGGTGTTTTTATGTACAGTATATAGTGTATATGTTTGGGTCCAGACCAGCTGTGTCACAGTACATGTTAGAATTAGTCAAACACCATTTGAAAATTGCTGCCCTCTTAAAAGCAGTTCCCTGCACCCTCTTGGTTCTTGCAATTAGTGACGTCCACCCACTTGGTTCTCATCTGCCCTATCATTATCTCCAGTATGCTCCCAATCAGAGTTAGCAGCTCAGATCCTTTCTAGGTAACCATCTCAATTCACTGAGTAATGCTAGTAACTGTCACACTCTTTCTGTATGTATCATAATTGCATGGTTTGTTTCTTCTGCTTCAACCTTTCTATATAGTATTATTTGTACACTTTGATTGTTCATATTATTGTAATACACTTGAGTTATACAGTAAATGGAGAACAATTAAAATAATATTAATAATATATTTTTATTAAAAAGCGGCATTACTTTGGTAACATTTTCTCTTACTCTAACTGAACTTTAGTAAATTTCTCCCTATGAAGCTTGTTCAGTAATCCCTAACAAATGTGCGGAAATCACTATACTGTATTTTGCAATCGCATCACAGGGAGGGACCCAGCATACAAGGTGGCCTTGCCTTTTGCTGGGCAGCCCTTGGCATGCAAGTGGAAGGAGTTGCAGTTTTGTGAAGTCTCGCAAGTACAACTCTTGCTGATTAAGGCCCTATGTCTGTACTGCAGTTATTATTACAAGTTAGGTAAGTGACTCCAATGACATTAGTCAAATGATTCTAAAAGATTAATTGGTCTTTCCACTAAAATAACCTAAAATCAAGATATAGTTTGGTTTAACCCCAAATAAATGTTGTACATACCAATCAAATGTAGACTTGAGCAGCAAATATCAGCTGACTGTAAGTTTCATATTTTTAATAGCTGCTCATGAAAGCAGTAGTGAATGATGACACTTGCACTTTGTATTTTAGTTTATAACCCTTTTTAATTATAAGCAGACTATAAAGTATTCACCCAGTGCTCTTAAATATAGCTAAACCTTTTTATTTAATTCTATCTGCCTGTTAGTGTTTGGATGGTATCCAGAAAAGCACTTCAGTAAATTCAATAATGTGTGTGCTATAATTAATATAAAACACAATAAACCTGCATAGAAAACAATATTCTTCTGTTAGATCTGTGTCATGACATCTTCATTTGTTCATCAATATTGTATAAAAAGGAAGATAAAAATAGATATGAAATGTATAAATGCAGCAGAAATCTTTATTAGTATGCAATACATACTATATTGTCAGACATCACAATAGAACTTGAGAGCTTATACAGTTAAAGAAAAGAAATTCATTAGATAATAATACAGATATACATTGTGGCCCCATGTTTTGGAGGTCTTGTGTATAAAGATACATTAAATCATTGACAACTGTCCCTAGTTTTAAGGGAAATTCTTTTGAAATGTCCTTGGAAATGTCTGATTTCCAGAATGACCTTTTGTTGTTTAGTGGATGGTCAATGTTCAAATACTGCTTCTTTATTTTTGGTGGCCTTTATAAGATAGTATGATATATATATATATATGTGGGTTAACCTCCGTAGTGCGCTAATACTATAAAGACAGCAGCTCCTCCGATAAGGTTCTCCTGTTAGTGAGAGCATGGGGTGTACAGAGATACAAAGTGGGGTTATCGGAGTGCGCTAAAGTGAGTATCACCTAGCCAATTCACAATAATGCTGCATTCTCATTGCCGCCCCTGCAAAATCCTGGGTTTTTCTTACCGGATTTTTGATGGGGCACAGAGCTTCTCAGCTCAACAGACCCCCTTCATACTGCACCTCAGACCTGGGAATTTCCAGTTTCTGCCCTTTTCACACTGCTTTCCATGGTCTGCCTTCCAACAAGTGTGTGGAATTTGATTGGGTGTTGGGAAATTTGTACAAATTGCTGTGATTGGCTGTTTAAAAACCAGCTTTTATTGGCTGGCTGTCACATATCACATGATTGCATCCCACAAAGAACTTGCTTTTTGCATTTTGTGAGAAAAACCCGGGTCTGTGCTGTTCACAATGCCGTACACCCGTGTATTACCCAGGAAAAACCCTGCAAAAAACCTGTGTCTAATTCCCAGGGCACAACACCCGGGAATTTCACAAAGACCCTTTCACACTGAGACAGGACACGGGAAAGTACTGCTTGCCCTGGCAAATACCCAGGTTTTTGCGGCAGTGAGAACGGGGTATAAGTCCAAACAGCTTGTATTCATATCAGAATTTGTAAAGAGCAGTTCTTTCATCCACTTTTGAAATAAGAAGGAGACTCCTTTTAGGATATGTGATCCTTTATTCATAAAATATATATATATATATAAAAAAAAAAAAAATACAAATTATAATTATAACCAAGTCTAGTAAAAAAAGTAATGTCAGCATTTAAAGAACACCAAAACCCTGCTTAGCTGCATGCACTAGCTCAGCAGCAAAGTGTACAGTATTATGAAATGTTGTTAGATGTATATTGCAGTCCCTGTCAGTTATATTGGGACAGGCTTAATAAAGCCTTAACAAGAGATAAATACAAGGGTGATAAAGAGAGATAAATGTCCAGGCAATCACCTGCTAACTGCCATGTTACATACTGTGTTTGAAAAAAGTCAGTAAGGAGCTGATTGGCTGGACATTTATCTCTCTTTATCACTCTTGCATTTATCTCTTGTTAAGGCTTAATACATCTGCCCAATTGTCCTTTATGTCCCATCGGGTATATAATCAATGATCATGTGTCTGAAGTTTGCTAGACTATGTCTAGCCTCTGCATAATGTTTGGCTAAAGGTTGATCAGCAATTATACCATTGATCGCTGCTCATATGACTGACCTGTGCATAGCCATATGCTCTTTAAAAGAGCATATGGTTTTGCCGACATAGTTCAGCCCACACGGGCATTTGACCAAATAAACAACATACGTAGTGGAACAAGACTGATTAAAATTGATAATATATTTGTAACCCATGTGGGGATGGTAAAACTGTTTGCCCACTATCATATGGTCACATGTAGTACAACCTGTATATTTGTGACTTCCCCTGATTTTTTGGGTTATCTGTCTGTGATCCCTCATTTGTCGAGCGACATCAGTGTGTACAACTCCATCTTTAATATTTCTACACCTCTGATAGCAATGTCTAACTTCTGTGGGTCTATGGCTCTTAAATTCCTTCTGTTTGACCAGCCAATTTTGTTTAGTGATCTTTTTAATTGCACCTGATGTGGTGTTATATTTGTGTATCCAATTAACATTGGAATCTGTGGGATTGGTTTTCTTGGGCTGCAAAGTTTCTTGTCCGGATATTGCTGTTACTTTATCTCTCGCTTCAGCTAAAATTTTGCTTTTGTATCCTCTATCTTTAAATTTGCTGGTCATTTTGTCTAGAGTGGAATCGAGCATTTCACAGTCGCTGGTTATTCTTTTTGCTCTCAAGAACTGTGAGAAGGATAGACTTTGGATAGTAGAGATAGGGTGAAAGCTATCTGCTCTTAGAAGAGGTTTTTTTTTTTTCCAGTGGGTTTAGTGTACACACTGGTCACTAACTTTAAATGTTCTACTTTGATCAGGACATCCAGATATGCCACTTCGGTACTTTTGTAATATCTGGGCTCCCGTTTTTCTTTTGAAACCGTGTCCGCTCGCCACGCTTCGGGCACGGTGACTCGCTGCACTCGCCACACTATATAAAATCAACTCCATCCATAGTTGGATAGTAGGGGTATGAAAAAATGGGGTGCATTTAACATGGGAGCCCAGATAATACATAAGTACCGCCACTTCTTCTAAGCTCATTTTAAAGGTATATTTAATGGGGCAGTCCTCCGCATTTACTTTTACCAGTAATGTCTGGAAATCTGCATAGTTCCCAGTCTAAAAAAGAATCACATCGTCCATATAACGCCGATAGAATAAAATTCTATCTCTAATTTCCCTATTCAGGGAGAATTTTTGTATATACACACACACACACACATATAATATATATATATATATCTAAAATAAAGCAAACGGGCGCTCCATAGTGTGTTACCACTTTAAAATTTGGTTTTATTTAAATGAAAAGAACGTCCCCATTCACATAGGGTAACGTACCGCAATTGGCGGTATAAAACACCGCAGGAATATCAGCATAAAAGATTTTAGTGCACAGCACTATTACCGATACGGAGCAGTCTCTCACTCTTCTGGGCTCTGGTCTCAGCGACGCTAGGCCACGCCCCTACGTGTTTCATCACGAGGACTTCATCAGAGGGCTGACAAAGTCCTCGTGATGAAATGTGCAGGGGCGTGGCCTAGTGTCGCTGAGACCGGAGCCCAGACGAGTGAGAGACCGCTCAGTATCGGTAATAGTGCTGTGCACTAAAATCTTTTATGCTGATATTCCTGTGGTGTTTTATACCGCCAATTGCGGTACGTTGCCCTATGTGAATGGGGACGTTCTTTTCATTTAAATAAAACCAAATTTTAAAGTGGTAACGCACTATGGAGCGCCCGTTTGCTTTATTTTAGATATCTTTCAGCTATTGGATTCAGGTACCTGTTGGTTTTTTACGGAGCAGCCGGTATATAATACCAAAAGTGCCTTTTGAAGAGGATTGAGAACCCTTCTTTCATTGGAATTGCCCTTTGGACTTAATATTGGACAGATAATATTATAAGACTGCTGTGAGGCAATTCTGTCTTTGCTTGGCCCAATTGGGTGTATATAGGTTCAACCCAGTGCACATTGTTTATTTTTTTCTTGGTAGGTATATATATATATATATATATATATATATATATATATATATATATATATATATATATTGACCCCAAGGACTTCAACTCGACTATTTGTGTCATTATTGCATGGAGTGCCATCCGCTTATTGGACGTATATATATATATATATATATATATATATATATATATATATATATATATATATATATATAAAAACAATGATAATCCACCATTATTCCAACAGTAACTGTTTCCGATGCCCCCATATCCAAGCAAAATACTTTAATGGACACTATATAATTTACAAAGCATGCAGCACTCAGAAAGAAATTAAGAAATACACCAAATGCATTGTAATAGAAGTCTTCTATTTTGCACAATTTCCTATGGATGACATACTATCTATTTTGCACCATTTCCTATGGACAAAATACTACGCCAGCCGACCATCCTAGTAAAGGAGTGAGAGGGACACCAAAATGGTATCACCGTAGGAGAAATGGCTGTGGCAAAGTAACTATTCATCTCATCTGTATAAACATTGGTTTATGTATGTACTTTTGGATATTTTAATCTAAAAACTTTTTAAAGCAAGCAGGGGAAATCTATATCGAATGGAATCAGAGCACGCTGAAATTTAAAACCATAAGGCGAGTGCTGGATTAATTGGAATATAGATAGATAGATAGATAGATAGATAGATAGATAGATAGATAGATAGATATCCTTTCTTTGGATAGGTAACATGTTTTAATCATTATACACTCTCTGTCCTATTCTTTAACTTGGAGACCCTGGTCACATTCCCAATCATGTCACACCACTCCCCTAATCTATTGTGCTATGAGTGAATTATTACTTAATTAATATTATCAGGAAGGTGCATGACAGAACTACAGAGGATATAATGAGATTATGAAATACAGATGAGAAAAATGACACTTAAGCCACGTACACACGAGGGGATATATCGCTGTGCGATATATCGCTTGCAATGAGCGATATATCGCTCAGTGTCCAGTCTGCATCAGCAATCAGAGATGGTCGCTGATGGGGGCGTGGCCTGGACGTCCATGGAGTAGGCAGCAGATCCCTCGTGCTCCTTCTAAAAATCCTGTGTTATATCCTGATCTGCTGCCGCCGTCCACCCTGACCTTTACTCCAGGCGTGGGACATCCTGCTGACTACCCTGCTTTCACGCTGGAGCACTCCTGGGACCACCCGGTTATTATCTGAGGAGTTCGGTGATTGCGGCCTGCGCTCCTGCCGAGCCCTGGGTACTATTATCATTCATGCCGCTGAGGCTTTGTTGCTTCCTCTCCGGGAGGCGCAGCGGGCGAGAGAGACAGGTGCCGGCTGCTCTCTGTTTGTGAGCGGAGAGAGCGACAAGCGTTCCTGTCTGGGGCACGCTGCCGCGGACCGCGCAGGGACAGTTGGCGCCATCTTGCCCGCGTACCTCTCTGGTTGGGGCTGCAGCGCTCGGCTGTTGTAGATCTCCGTGGATCCGACTGGGGCTACTGACACATACCTGATATTGGCTTCTAAGATCCCCTACGATTATTGACAGTGCGTGCGGCGGCGGTCTGGAGACTCGTGGATGCATATATATCGCTGAAAGCAGTTCTGGGCACGGACTCCATATCTTCCAACTACAATATCTGGCAAGTACACTGGACTTTTTTTCTGTAATATTATACTACTTGAAATATCCTGACGACCTACAGCTACCTTCTTATATACACTATTGGGGCGTGCTAGCCGTCCCTGTCCTTCTATGAAGATGTACTGAAGCTGTGGGACTGGTATTGCACTTCTGCCTCCCCCGTATACTCAGCTCAAGGTGAAAATGGCACTGAGTCAGATCCTGCAGGCTATCGCCTCCGCTACAGACAGACTCATCAACAAACTTGATACTCTGCAGCAGGTTATGGGTCACACTCCCTACATTGATGCTCCTTCTGCTGTAGTGACAGAAGTTATTCTACCTACCCGCTCTGCCACTGCAAGCTACATGGCTTACACTTCTCTAGACACCTATGAAAAACACCCACGAGATCCTGCTTCATTTATCAAAAACAAGCCTGAAATCCTGCTTTATTATTCTATGTTTGCTACTGCTTGCCCAGGACTGCCCCACTCTCCTACATTGTACTTGACAACGGCCTGGAATTGCATGCACTCCTATTATGGAACTTATCCTACTTTTACTTCTGCTGATGAAGAAGATCCTTATTCTACAATCCTGTTCTCTCCTGGTCTGGAAAAATGGCCAGACTGATGCTGTGTGTCACATTATAACTTCAGATATCTCTTGATGTTTACTATGTAATCTCCAACTTTTTTCTCTTTCCCAGTAGATACTTTTTTCTATTTAGCGTTGTAAGCTTAGAGCCCTCAGTATATCTCCGCTGAATAATACCCTGCTAAATTTATATTTTTGGGGGGGTGGGGGGTGGGGGGGATAGCTCTTATAGTTAGTAGGTGTAGACTAGTGGTTTAGAAAGGGGAATGTTAGGTTTAGGGCTCCAGGTATTCCCAAGTTGGGGGTGGGACATACAGGGTGGGGGGCTTACTGGGGGGTTGATTTGGGTCCTTATGGGTATATATATATTTTTTTTTCTTTTTCTGTTCCTTAGTTAATCAGGCAGTAACTGGCTCGGGTAGCAATCTCCTTATCTATCCCTGCTGACGTGTATATTTTCATGTGCTCGTGTGGCGCCTACGGGCACTTGAGATGTCATATCTTTAGGTTAGAAATACGATAAACCTTGTATTTACCTTGTAATCTATATACTATGACGGACCACTACGAAGACATTGTAATATAAGCCAACTGTGCCTGCCGAATATGTATGTTTTTCTTTTTTTTGGGGATATGTTTATGTTTAATCTGCAAAACTCAATAAAAACTATTGAATTTAAAAAAAAAGAGATGGTCGCTGATGAAAAAGAAACTGCCGGGGGAGCCCAGCAGTGGAAATCAGCTGGTCGCAGGAGCATGTTCATAGGCGTGCGCAGCCCATTTCCTTAGGGGGTGCACAATTGGAGGGGCGTGTTCATTACGCCTACTGGGCGTTCCCATTACACAGTTCGTAGTGATGATCCATATTCACATTACACAGCAAAAAACTGACCCTATTCACATTATACAGGGGTTCGGCAGGCGGTGCTCCACTTGCTAAGCAGCAAAAGATTGCTACTTAGTGAACGATCCTGAATCAGGCCCCTTGTTCCCCTCACTGCATTCTCACACACAGCGTACTATTCCCTCACAGTATATGTCACACACAACCTTATTCACTTGTCCCCAGTCTCTGCACACATTACCTGCAGGCTTCAGCCAGGAGCCAGCCTGCCACAGTTCACTAGGTAGGCTGCAGCTTCACTAGTCCTCCCGAGCACAGGACATGTCAGGGGCGTGGCCTAATCACGGACCTCCGTGGCCACGCCCCCTTTTAAAAAAACTCGTGCTGAAGGAGCCCAGCCACTGCAGCCAGGACAGCGCAGGTACTGCTAGCCAGCCGGGGAAGGGGGCACTGTCGCTGAGGTCATTAGCAGGTGCTGCAATTGTGCAGGGGGTGCCGGTCATTAGGAGGTGCCTGTGCACCCCTGGCACCCCCTGTGCGCACGCCTATGAGCATGTTCCTGCGACCAGCAATCACTACGGGGGAGAAAACGGGAGCGCGCACCCGGCGATATATCACCGGTGGACACTCCAATCGTGGGCAATATGGTGCTCAGCGACCATATTGCCCGCGATATTACACAAAAACGCCCCCCGTGTGTACACAGCCTCAATTGAGTGGTGAGATCTGGTTTAGTATCACCTTCATAGAAAATAGGTAGTCATATAAAAAGCATATCATTTATTATATATTCTTCTTAAAATATTTTCAGACATTTTACAAATGACACAAATACAAATTACCAGTAGAATAATAGGGTAAGATTACACTTAAGGCAAATATATATCATATTTATTTATTATCTCCTTTCTATTACAATAAATGGTATAATTGTGCTACAAGCACATTCCAGGTCACCATGGGTACATATGGACAAAATAATTATTGTACATTCAAAAAAGCATTGAATTCTTGCTAGATAGTCTGACACTTATTTTTATTGTTTTTTATTTTCAGGATATATGTATGTTAAGTAATATAATGCAGAATAAATAACAATATAAAATAGTATTGTCAATGTAAAAAAATAAGCAGTTTTATGCAATTTAGTGAATATCTTGTTTATAAATACCTATAAGGGGCATAGTTCTCAATGCTGATCCGCATTGCCAAGTTCAGTGTAATGACCTATTTAAACCTGGTGTGAGTAGTGCATAAAACAAGGAAATCTGTATACTGAGATATAAACAATAAACTCCACACAATCAGCTTGTTTTCTGGCTACTGTCAATGTCATTATTTCATTAATAATACATTTTTGCTTGTCAGAACATATCAACATCGCATTTCTTTCCAGGATACTGTTTATTATAAATCACGTTGCAACACTTAATTTATAGGGAATGAGAAAACGAAACCTTTGGCAGATTCCTGGAATTAACTGTATAAAATAAACCAGATCATTTGTTAGATTTTGATAATTTATTTACAGAAAAAAATAATAAATAGATACCATTTAACAATAAGATGAATTTTAAAGGGGAAACAATTGACTATACATAATGTAATTGTCTTATGGAAAATGTAATTGGAAACAAAACACTACTGTATACTACCATACACTACCATGTATAGTTTATGTTATTTGTTAAAAACTGAAATGCACTTTTTAAATATTTACTTTAAAAATAATTGTAGATTAAAATGTATGCCAAAGTAATACAGTACATTTTGTGACAATTCATGCATTAGTAAATATAAGAGTTTAAATGTATTTGATTCCTTTGTAATAAATCCTGTAGCATGTTAATCAAAATATGTTTTTTAGCAGATGCAATGCAACTGGTGACATTGGGGTAGATGTATGAATCAGCGATAAGGGAGGAGAAGTGGGCAATGGCAACCAATCAGCACTTAAGGAACATCTATAATTTAACATTTTACAGAGCAGCTGATTGGTTACCATGGGTCACTGCTCCTCCCTTATCACGGTGTCATACATCAACCCCAATTGTCATTAATTTATTTAATCCTCACAAGAAATAATAAAATACACAATTTCATCTAGAGTTGCCAGAACCATCAATGCATACTTATCTAGTCTCCTGGACTTTCCCCAAGGATCGCATGATTTTTTGTGTATTCCCCACACCAAAGAAGGTTAAGCACTCCTCCAACAGCCACCAAGCAAAGAGGGTGGGGCCTAATTCTTTGCTAATTGCAACATTTTTGCCCTGCCTCTATGTATATTTGCCCAAATCGCAATATTGCACCTGCCTGGGGGTGGGGCCCAAGGATGCAAGTAACACAGCCCTGCCATGTAACTTCCCACCTGCTTCTCCTATCAATGCATCCCCTGAAGAGGAAAGATTTCAAGTAGTTAAGTATGCATCATCATCAATGTGCATAACCATTTTAATTGTCAAAAAGCTTATAACATGAAATAAAATATTTTCGTAATTAAGACCAGGTATTGGAAAAAATTTCAGTGGTCCTCACTGCCTGTGGTCCCACCTCCACCTGTAAGGATCTGCATACAGACTGAGCACTTGAATTACACATTATATACAGTATATGTTACCTTATACTGCACAGATATATGGTGCATTTACTACATTACATTTCTATTATTATTATTATTATTATTATTATTATTATTATTATTATCATTTATTTATTTATATGGTGCCATAAGGGTTCCGCAGCACCCAATAAAACATAAATAAGAAAAAAAAATATTACATGCACAATCCATATTTACTATATATATTTATCAAAAGGCTCAGACTAGGTACTTTATAATGGATTGCCAAACCTCTGTGGTGGCTGGTCACATTCCCTCTACAGACTGACCACCCCCCTAAACATGGACCCCTACTATTGCAATCCCTTGGCATCCCTTCATGCCCCAATCCAACCCTGCTTGAAAGACAGGTGTAAAATATTCAGGATATTTGCAACTAACAAATACTAGGGGCAGATATGAACATTGTCAAGGACAAGGAAAACAGCTCCCTACCATGTAACAGGCTGTGTTTGAGAAAATACAGCTAGGAGCAGATTGGCTGTTACTTTATCAATTTTTATTACCCCACAATTTATCTCCTGTAAGGCTTAATACATTTGGACTCTGGTATGATATATTTCATCCCATGGTTTCACATTTGTGATTTAATTGTGCACATCCTTTTGTTCTGTGAAGATGTTATCCACAAAATTTGGGCAGGCAAGGTCTTTAAGTGAAACCATGTAGTAGGGACATTTCATTAGCCTGGTTCAGCTCAAGACTGCAACAACACAATGGTCTAATACAGGGGCAGGTCCAGAAGAAAATAACAGGGGATGTGGCACCATGATAGTGGAATGGGTGTGGTTATTGATGCCAGGATGCACATGCTCTCAGAAAAGGAAAGGGATGTGTCTCAGAATAGTGGATGAAAGGGAGGGGCAGTGGGTGATGGGGCAAGAGAGAAGATAATAAGCAAGAGGTGACTGACAAGCAGTGGGTAAAATGTAGAATGTAAAATGTAAAAGAGGGTAAAATGTAGAGCAGTGGTAGCCAACCCTAGCCCTCGAGAGCTACCAACAGTTCACATTTTCCAGACAACCTAGCTGCTGCACAGCTGTACTCATTAATCACTGACACATTTTAAAAGATACACAGATGGAGCTAATTAGCTCACTTGTGATTCTGTGAGGAGACCTGCAAAACATGCACTGTTGGTAGCTCTCGAGGACTAGGGTTGGCTACCTCAGATGTAGAGGAATGGAAGTATTTTCTCTTAACCCCTTCATGACAGAGCCAGTTTTTGCCTTCCTGACAGAGCCCTTTTTTTCAAATCTGGCAGGTATCACTTAAGTGGGGATAACTTTTTTTTGCTTTTACTTATCCCAGTGATTTTGAGATTGTTTTCTCGTGACACATTGTACTTCAAGTTAGTGGTAAATTTTCGTGGATACAGTCTGTGTTTTTTTGTGAAAAATACCAAAATGTCGTAAAAAAATGGAAAATTTTGCGATTTGCAAAATGTTAAATTTTCTGCTTGTGAGACAAATAATCTTACCACTCAAAATAGTGAATAACTAACATAGACCATATGTCTACTTTATGTTGCCATCATTATTTCAACCTCATTTTCATTTTTTTGGACACTAGGAGGCTTAAAATATGAATAGCAAATTCTCAAATTTTCAAGAAAATTTCAAACTCTGATTTTTTTAGGGACCAGGTCAGTTATGATGTGACTTTGAGTGACTTGTATGTGAGACACCCCCATAAATGATGCCATTTCAAAAACTGCACCCCTCACAGTATTCAAAACAGCATTTTGGAAGTTTGTTAACCCTTTAGGTGTTTCACAGGAATTAAAACAAAGTGTAGGTGAAATTTCAAAATTTCTTTTTTTTTGCAGAGTTTCAATTTTAATAAATTTTTCTAAGGAACACAGTAGATTTTACTAGAGAAATGTGACTAAAATTTGATTCCCCCAATTCTTTGGTTTTCATAAATATCCTATATGTGGCCCTAGTGTGCACGGTGACCAAACCACAGGCTTCATAATAGAAGGAGCACCTACTTGATTTTGGAGCCTCCTTTTTATGAGATTATTTTTTAGGCACAATGTAGGTTTCTAGGCACCATAAGATGCTAAAAGTTAGGTACCCCCCCACAAGTGACCCCATTTTGCAAACTACACCCTTCAGGGAATTCATCTAGGGGTATAGTGTACATTTCAAACCCCCAGGGGTTTCACCAATTGTGGTACAACTGGGCAGTGAAAATGAAAAAAAAATTTTTTTTCATTTTCACAGCTCAGTTGTATCAAAATTGGTGAAACCCCGGGGGGTTTGAAATGTACACTATACCCCTTGATGAATTCCCTGAAGGGTGTAGTTTGCAAAATGGGGTCACTTGTGGGGGGGTTCCACTGTATGGGTGTTTCGGGGGTCATTCAACCAGAATCTGTGCTGCAAAATCCAAAAATCACTCCTTCCCTTCTGAGTCCTGCCATGCACCCAACTGGTATTTTTTGGTCACACATGAGGCATTGCCGTACTCGGGAGAAATTGGGGCACAGATTTTGGGGTGCTTTGTCTCCTTCATTCCTTGTGAAAATGAAAAATTTTGAGCCAGATCTGCATTTTTGTGTAAAAAAATGTAATTTTTTACAGAAAAATGCAGTTCTGGCTCAAAATTTTTTATTTTCACAAGGAATGAAGGAGACAAAGCACCCCAAAATCTGTGCCCCAATTTCTCCCGAGTACGGCAATGCCTCACGTGTGACCAAAAAATACCAGTTGGGTGCATGGCAGGACTCAGAAGGGAAGGAGTGATTTTTGGTGGTGGAATGAATGGTGGGTGCTATGTCGCATTAGCAAGACCCCCGAAGCACCAATACAGTGGAACCCCCCACAAGTGACCCCATTTTAATCACCAGCTTTGGGAGGGGGGCTGGCGCTGCGGCTGGCGGGGGGGTGGGAGGGGTGCTGGTGCTGCGGCAGCCGGGTGGGAGGGAGGGGGGCTGCCGGGTGGGAGGGGGGGGGGGGGGGCTGGCGGTGCGGTATATACACACACACACACACACACACACACATATATATATATATATATGTGTGTATATATATATATATATATATATATATATATACATACACACACACATATATATATATATATATATATATATGTGTGTATGTATATATATATATATATATATATATATATAGTTTTTTAGTGCATATATTTATTTTTTTTACTTTTTCTGCAGCTTGATGCTGCTGCTGCTGCTGCGGGGGGGAGGGGGGAGGAGGTCAGCGCTGCGTGCGCTTCAGACGCTCCGGGGGAGCCGCTACTGCTGCCACTGCTGCCGGGTGAGTGCCCGGCGGGTTTGAGGGGGGGGCTGCACATCGGAGGTGATCGGTGCTGTACTTGACAGCACCGATCACCACCGATCCCTGTGTTACCGAGCGGCTTAGCCGCCGGTAACACAGGAAACGCTGTGAATGGCTGTTCAGATTTGAACAGCCAATCACAGCGATCGCCGACCGGGGGGGGCACCCCTGCCCCCCCTGGGCGGCGAGGGGGGATGTCTGCTGTCAGGGACAGCAGACATCACCTAACTGTCACTGCGTCTCTAGACGCAGTGACAGTTAGAAGTCATGACGTATATATACGTCATGTGTCGGGAAGTACTTCCCGACCATGACGTATATATACGTCAAATGTCGTGAAGGGGTTAAACTGAATTACACCCATTCAATCTATTTTCACTGAATCACTTGCTCCCATTCCAAGTTGCAGGATTGTTTCCATGCTGCATCTAACCTGTGAAAAGAAAGATTTTGCTCTAGCCTCCAAGGTCCCTAAATATTAAATTTTCAGCCAAGTTATCAAATTTAAGAATCAACTATATTACAGCCATAAAATGCTCTACTTGCAGTACTTAGCTTAATTTTAGACATTTCAAACTAAGTTTTTAATGAGGACAAGTTTCATATTGACATTCTTCATATTGCTGGGCAATATTGTTGCCAATATTGCTGAATGACCACCAGTGGTCGCTTCAGAATTGGGGCTGCAGTTCAGTCCAAAATTTAAAGAGGGGAGCCAAACCAACTGCCACTCAGTTCGCTGTCAAACATCGCTAGCCAGGACTCACAAAAACTCTATTAATCACCCATATATCACAGCGATTGTAGGCCTCATTTAGATTTGCAAATTAGTCTAACTCTAAAATACTAAATTCTGCTTTTGTAATGTGATGCTTGTTAGTTCATAGCCATGTAGACCTGCTTGTAGGTGATGATTGAGGATGTTGTAATGCAGTAATAGTGGTTTGTCAATGGTAGATGAAATGACATGACCAGAATCCTTAGTCAGATATTGGAGTGCATACCAGATTTTAACTGTTTGGTCAAGAATTTACAGTATATGGGATTATAGAAATGATAGCTATCTAACAGGCAAAATGGTATCTCAAAATGATAAAGAAAGAGTGAGGCTAACATTTTGGGAGGAGTACAGTAGTTATAGTATGTATTAATTAGACTAAAATGAAGATTGAGTATGAATTAAGTTTGGTGTGAGTACTGTATTGTTAAATACTGTAGAGGACAAATAGTAAAGGGATTTAAGGGAGTGGAATGTGAGATTATTATTATTACATTTAATTTATAAGGGGTCACAAGTGGATAGGAGTGCTGTACATAGGTCACATAATTTGAGCAACACAGGGTACACAGGACAAAACATAACAAAGCACAGGTAACAATTAGCATCACAATTCTTAATAAACAATACTGCTGAGATTGGCTGACCAGAGAGCTGGATCCTGTAGGGGAATGGGACTTGGCAGAAATGGAGTGTTAGCAGGGCCGTAACTAAGGGGGGGGGGGCTGGGGGGGCACGCGCACCGGGCGCTGGAGGCAGGGGGGCGCTGGAGGCAGGGTGTCGCTGGTGTGAGCAGCGGCAGCAGCGGGGAGCTAGCGCCGCAGACATAGATGTATGTCTGCGGCGCCGCTGCCACATCAAAGATGGCCGCCGCCATGAAACAACAGACAGACACTAGAGGTGCGCTTGACTTCTAGTGTCTGTGATAAACGCAGTGCGCGCCCAGCGATACGCGCTGGGGCTGGAGTCTGGACAAGCCCTGCCTGTCTCTTCATGGGGGAAACTACATCTCCCTCCTCCTGCAGCAGGCACCCCCTTCGCCCTGTCCCTGGATCCACTGGCTACCTGGACACCCTGCAGCTCCCCCCACAAATTGGTGAGTGCCCAGGGATTGACCCCCCTGACCCCCCTGTACTCCCTTCCCCCATGTGTGACCCCTGTTACCCCCTTCCTCTGTGTCTGTGACCTTATCTGCCCCAATTTCCCTGGTGTCCCTCTTCCCCATATGTGTGTGTGTGACACCTTTTACCCAAATTAAAATGTGTAATGGGCATTACGGTGTGTGCTATAAATTGTAATGGGCATTACGGCATGTGATATTATGTGTAGTGGGCATTACGGTCAGTGGCATTATGTGTAATGGGCATTACAGCATGTAATATGCGTAATGGGCATTAGCGTGTGTGGCATATGTAATGAGCATTACGGTGTCTGTCATTTTGTATAATGGGCATCACAGTGTTTGGTATAATGTGTACTGGGCATTACGGTTTGTGGTGTAATGTGCTCTGGGCATTACGGTTTGTGGTGTAATGTGCTCTGGGCATTAGGGTGTGTGCTGGAATATGTACTGGGCATTACGGTGTGTTCTATAATGTGAATTGATACTACTATGTGACCCCCCCCCCAAAAAAAAAATGCCCTAAATTTTTAGCGCGCGCCTTCGGCGCGCACTGTCCCAGTTTAATGTCCCCCTTCTGCTGTCTATAAGCACACATAAATGGCTTCTGATTAATGTGTACTGGGCATTACGGTGTGTTCTATAATGTGAATTGATACTACTATGTGACCACACCACTCCCCCCTCCCCCCCAAAAAATGCCCTAAATTTTTACCGCGCGCCTTCGGCGCGCACTGTGCCAGTTTAATGTCCCCCTTCTGTGCTGTCTATAAGCACACATAAATGGCTTCTGATTAATGTGTACTGGGCATTACGGTGTGTTCTATAATGTGAATTGATACTACTATGTGACCACACCACTCCCCCCCTCCCCCAAAAAATGCAAAAATGCCCTAAATTTTTAACGCGCGCCTTCGGCACGCACTGTCCCTGTTTACTGTCCCCCTTCTGCTGTCTATAAGCACACATAAATGGATTCTGATTAATGTTTTTCTTTCTGTGCAAAACCAAATGCCAAATGTGTGCCTGCTTCTGGAAAAAAAAAAAATATATATATATATATATATATATATATATATATATATATATATATTTTTTATTTTATTTTTTTTTTGGGGGGGGGGGGGGGGGGCACTAAATGTATGTCTTGCCCCGGGCACCAGAAACCCTAGTTTCGGCCCTGGTGTTAGGAGAAGAATATAAGTCTAGCAGCAGAGTTGTGACAGGCTGGATTGGAGCATGTGGGAGGCCAGTAATGAGAAAGTAGCCTCCTCACTGCAGTAGTTGAGCTGTGAGATGACCAGTGAGTTAGATGCACTCTAGGAGAGAAAAGGCCTGATCCGAGCAATGTTGTGTAGCTGTAACTGACAGGATTGAGCCAGGCATTGTATGTAGGGGCAAAGGAGAGGAGGCAGATAAGAGTAACATACCAGCAGTGGAGTTGGGGTTGTCAACAGTGATGGCGACATTGGGGGTAGAGATATTGGATGGAGGAAAGATGATGAGTTCAGTTTTGTCCATGTTGAGCTTCGGAGAGTGCTCAGACATCCATGAGGTAATGGCTGAGTGGCAGCTGGATACCCAGGAGATGACAGATAGGGAAAGGTCAGGAGAGGAGAGGAATAATTACATGTCATCAGCTATTGAAGGCCAAATGAGAGTATGAGAGCACCCAGGGAAGAAGTATACATGGAAAAGAGAAGGGGGGCCTAGGACAGAACCCTGGTGGACCCTGACAGGAGGATTGAAGAGGGTGAGATGGAGACAGAGGCAGACACAGAGTAGAATCATTTGGTGAGGTAAGAGGTGAACCTAGTCAGAACAGTGCTAAAGAGGCAAATAGTCTGGAAGGTGTGGATCAGTAGAGAATGATCCACAGTGTCAAAAGTAGCAGAAAGATTCAATAGAATACATAATAAGAAGTGACCCCTGGCCTTGGTGGAGAGCAAGTCACTGATGACTTTGACCAGGGCATGTTCAATGAAGTGGAGTGGGCAAAAGCCAGACTGAAGAGTATCAAGGATGGAATTATCAGAGAGGTAGCTAATAAAACGGCTGTATACAAGCCTCTCAAGCAGTTTGGACGCAAATGGGAGAAGAGAGATTGGGCAATAGCTAGAAGGTGAGGAAGGGCGTAGGTTGTGTTTTTCAAGAATGAGTGAGACAAGAGCATGTTTGAACATTGAGATAAAGATACCAATAGAGAGTGAAAAGTTCAATATGTGAGCAAGGTGAGAGCATGCAGTGGGGGAGAGAGGGTGAAGAAGATAAAAAGGGAAATGGGTCGAGAAGGCAGGTGGAGGGGGGAGAGTATAAGATTAGGAAGAATACTTCTTTCTGTGTTAAGGTGGAAGGAACACAAGGTGGTAAGGCTGGAGTGAGAGGATGGAGGAGGCAGCAGAGTTGCTGAGGTAAGATGGACAGAAAAGAAGGAGAAGGAGGCAAATTCAGTAGTAGTGAGGGAGAAACGGAGGGGACGAAGAGGGGGCGAAGGAGAGTGTTGAAAGTATTAAAATTATTTTAAAAAGTATTAAAAGTATTAAAAAGGGGGAAAACTGAGAAGTGATAAAGGATTGGAAAAAAGATTGCTTGGCAAGGGAGAGAACAGAGCTGTAGGAAGAGAAAATAAAATGGAGGAAATCTGAAAGAGAACAAGTTTTCCACCAGAGACACTCAGTGGCACATGAACATTTTTTCATAAACTGGGTAATTTCGGAGTGCCAGGGTTGGGGTTTATGATGACGGAGTGGAATAGAAGAGATGGGAGCAGCAGAATAAAGGGCTGAGGTGAGGGTTGCATTACAGAATGAGGCTGCCTGGTTGGGGCAGACAATGGTGGATAGAGGAGGAAGGAGAGTATCAAGTGAGGATAGGATTATAGTGGGCTCCAGAGCACTGAGATTGCATCTGGTAAGGGTGAGTCTGGGCATGGGGAGGAGAGAGGGGAATAGAAAGTAAAAGAGAGTAGATGGTGGACAAATAGGGGGAAGAGGGGGTTAGAGAAGTCAGAGGGGTCACTTCAGTGAGTAAAGACCAGGTCAAGGGAGATGGCGAGTTGGTGTGTGTGGGTGGAGGAGGGGGTCCATTGAGAAAGGCCAGAGGAAGAGAGGTCAAAACAATTAATAGATACAGGGTTAGTAATGTCAATAGGTATGTTACAGTTACCAAAGATGATGGAGGGGCGGTCAGAGGAGAAATAGTGGGGAACCCAGGCAGCAAAAGTGTCAAGAAATGGGGAGGAAGGGCCAGGCGGATGGCAGATAACTGCCACGTGGAGGTGAGTGGGGTTGAAGAGGTTGGATAGAGTGTACCTCAAAGGGGGAGAAATTTCAGAAGGGTTCAGGTGGGATAACCCAAAAGGTGCAGTTTAGGGAAAGGAGGATACCCACTCCGCCACCTTGGTGGTCATCAAGAGTGAGTAAAGGTGAAACCCACAAAGGAGCAGGCAGGAGGTGGAGTCAGAGGAGGAGAGCCAGGCTTCAGTGATGGCAAGAAGGTTAAGAGTGTTGGAGATGAAGAGGTCATGGAAGATAAAAGTTATCTTTGTGCTGGATCAGGTATTGCATTTTCAATGAGGTACATCCCACCTTTTAAAACCATATGAATAACTAATTAAGCAAAATACAGTTATTCAATATAAAGAGTTCCTACATATATTGTAAGCTTGGGGTCTGGACCCTCTTTCTTATCTGTGTTCCTAATAGTACCTAAATGTGTTTTGTTAAGGTGCAAAAAAAAGGAGGAGTGTACCAGTGCCAGCAGTTATTCAATGAATAAATATAGACCAGGGGTCCTCAAACCACAGTCTATTGCTCTGGGACCCCATCAGACAATAAAAATAATGATAGGATCCCAGCAAGTAACTGCAGAAGGTCATCACATATGTGTAGCCAGCAGACAGTCCATGCATGGCAGCATTGTGGAGGCACAAAATGATGGGAGGAGTCTAAAATAACAATGACAATTCAACAGATTGTTCAGACTCAAAGTTATAAACTGGGGGTGAAATGTAATAGGATGAGAGATTCAGAAAGTGAGAGATTTGGTAAGAAATCTCCAGTTTTTTTAAAGCGGCAATCATTTACACTGCAAAGCCAGTTTGATGTTGAATTGTAAATGATTGCCCCTTTAAAAAAACTGGAGATTTCTCACCAAATCTCTCACTTTCTGAATCTCTCATCCTATTACATTTCACCCCAGATGTCAGGAACATGGAGTTGTGACACCATACTGAGAAGGTCGGGAGCCACTTTGGGGTCAGGACCCACAATTTGAGAACCATTGATATGGACAATTAATCTATGTATAATGTTTTAATACAAAATTAAATATTAAAATGACATATTGAATTCCATAAATACACATAAAGTCATATACAATATAAAAACATATTATAGAGCATATTGCCACTCGTGATGTTTTTAATGGTAGGGTGAATCTCCTTTAGTTGTATAGCGACAGGTGATTGACCAGGAAGCCAGCAGTACCAATGGCTTTTTTGTGTGTGGAAGATGGAATAAGATGGTAATGTCCACAGACCCAGTTGGGGTGTTTTTGAGGTAAACCTGGATGAACATGCAGTTCTTGTGTGGTTGCATTGGATTAGCCTCCGGATACAATTGAAATAAGAGAATGAGGGTCAAATTTCCATTAATAAAGCAGTTCTTGTATAGAGATGGTATGTCCATGTGGATTGAATCACAAATTGTGGTGGCAAGATGCTCTAGTAAAGTCACTCAAAGGCTCAATGCATTTCCCTGAGGTAAATCTCCCAGCTTCTTCAGGAGCAGAATGAGGGCATGTAGTATTGGAGGTGTTTATATACCTCATCTGGTAATTACAGACAAGAGACATCTGTGTGTGTGTCTCACATGGTAAAATGCATATTATTTATAAAAACAAATATACATTTACATTGATAGGTAGCAAAGAAAGGCAGAATAATATGCATTCTCCATACATTTATATAAATATTTAATGACAGGTGTATACCTGATTAACCGTGACCACATGACTCTGCTCCGTTCACGTGGTCCGGAATTATCCCTGCAACCCAGAAGTGGTTGTATGTCCTGAGTCCCCTGTACAGTATGATCGGGAATCAGGTCACATTTCCTGTCATAGCATATGGTCCCCAAGTCCCGTGGTGAGCTTCCTCAAGGTGTGCACTTTGTGGGACACACGGGAGGGAGCGTGCAGCGATTTATTTTAAACTAAGCTTTGCACATATATATATACATAGGGATATCAACATATCCAGATTATGTCCATACCTTACACAAGACACTGCAAAAATTATAATCCATGCACTCATTATATCACGCATTAATTATTGCAAAAGCCTCCTTACCGGTCTTCCTAAGAAAATACTCTCACCACTACAATCCATTTTGAATGCAGCTGCGAGGCTGATCTTCCTGGCTAGATGTTCATCTTCTGCTGATACGCTCTGTCAGTCCCTCCATTGGTTGCCTTTATATTACCGCATTCAATATAAAATACTTCTACTTCCATACTAGTACTTCCGGTGGGGCCGGGGATGGTCACATACAGGAGAGCTCCCATCCCCGGCCCATGGAGAAGGCACAGGTGGTATTGCTACCTACCTGGCTGCTGCAATGACCAGTGGCGCCGCTGATGGCTGCGTAGGCGCTGTGCAGCTCGGCGGGTATGTGTTCCAAGTGTGATAACTGTATTTTCCCTGCTTATATTGCTACCTACCTGATTGCTGCAATGACCAGTGGTGCTGCTGATGGCTGCCTAGGCGCTGTGCAGCTCGGCGGGCATGTGATCCCCGCAAGTAATGTCTGAATGCTCTCAATGTAATGTGTATAATGTCTCAATGGAAGGTATGTAATGTCTCCCCCCCATTTCATCCCTGCTTGATGCTGCACTGTAATCCACAAAAAATTCTAGTGTGCGCAAGCATACATGGCCAATAAAGTTGATTCTATTCTATTCTATGCTATACTATACAAAGCCATTACTCTGACTACACCGACTTAGATCTCTTCGCTTATCTCAAAGTATATCCCCACATGACCTCTCCGCTCTGCACAAGATCGACGTCTCTCATCCACATTCATTACTCGCTCCCACTTCCACATGCAGGATTTTTGTTGGGCAGCACCCACCATATGGAATGCACTTCCACACACATTAAGATTCTCCTCTAGCATCCAAACTTTCAAGCCTTCCCTGAAAAATAAAAATGATCATATTCAGGACCCCCACACAACCTCCAGTAGCATTCATATCTAATTGCATCCCATCAGGACTGTCTTTTAATATGGTGGGACTGCTATGCTATGGAATTCTATCCTTATGTATCCCTCCTATTATCCCTACAGATTATAAGCTTGCAAGCAGGGCCCTCCTACCTCCATTTCGGTTTGTATCTACCCAGTTTGTTTAATGACTGTTGCTTCCAATTGTAAAGCACAACGGAATATGCTGTGCTATATAAGAAACACTAAATAAATAAATAAAATGGTTAAAGTGAGCTGCTTTCAGCTCAAAATCACCCACGTGTATGGCATAGTTGCCTACCCTCCCGCAATTTGCGGGAGTCTCCCGCATGTTGATTAATCCTCCCGGTCTCACGCGAATAGGCCTGATCCTCCCGGTTTTCTAAGCTATAGAGAGAAACCTGTGACTGCGCATGCGCGAGTCACAAAGTGCCGGGATTGGACTTTGTAAATGCGGTGTCATGACGTACCCAGTTATGTCATTGCGTCTGTCCTAGTGATTGCCGGCCGCCGCGGGGCTCTGTGGTTTGCGCTGTCCTCAGCAGCAGCAGCCACACAGGGCGGGGAAGGCAGCACAGCATGGCCAGCGGGAGCGGGAGACATTTATTGCCGTGCCGTGGTGTTGACTGTACTGCAGTGTACAGTAGGAACTAAGTAGCCGCACTACGCAGCGCAGCACGCCACGGGGAGCAGAAGCAGCAGTAGCGGGTAAGATTGATTGATTGGTGGATGGTGGTGGAGCTTGTGCATATTAAAATTTACTTCTCTCTCCGCTCCCCGCTGATGTAACAGGCTTCTTCACTCGGCTTAATTAAAATCCCCCCCTGGCTGCCCCCCCCCCTCTTCTACTTCATTAAAATGGTTTCTCTCCCCACTGCTTCATACATTTTTTTGGAAGCAGTGAGGAGGGGGAGATCAGCAATAATGAAGCAAGGAGAGAGAATACATTTTTATGAAGCTGCAGCAAGTATCTCCAAGAAGCAGTAGGGAGGGGGGCAATGGAATACTTGGGGGGGTTGCACAGTCATGATCACATAGGGGGGAAAGGGTACAGTCCCATAGCTGTCATTAGACACGCCCTATGGGTGGAACATGACACGCCCCCCTCATCTAAAATCTCCCTGAAACTTCTTTTCAAAAGTAGGCAACCCTGGTGTATGGGCCTTTACTGTGTTTATGGGCCTTGTAAAGTGCAAAGTAATAGCTTGGTGCATTATAAATAAATGAAATAATACTAATAATGCTGTTTGGTTTTTATTCTTAAGTGTACAAAGTTACATACACAGGAATAATGAAAATATATTTTAGCAAAGCTCTTAAAGCAAGTTCAGCAGGAGCTTTCCTTACATACTCAAGAGCAATGTGTGGCCTTAGATACCATTAATATTATTAACACATTCCAGTAGTACTCAACCTTTCTATCTAACCCTAGCCTCCGCTCAGCTCCTTCCCATATATTTAACAAACCTTGCACTCTATACTTACCATTACAGGTTGAGTATCCCTTATCCAAAATGCTCGGGACCAGGAGAATTTTGGATAACAGATTATTCAGTATTTTGTAATATTTTTATATTTCAATGATGTATCTTGAGGTATCTTGCATTTATGCTGTATAAACACATCAAACACATAAAATACACACAAATATATTTTATTTGTAAAAAAAAAAAAAGGTTTCAAAACATGAAGCAAAGTTTGTATACTATCTCAGGCACTGAATTTGAATGCCAAGCAATTTTTTTCTTGCACATATATAGTGCCAGTTATAAACTATGTCCCCAGTAGTGCTGTTACAGATGTCCCCAGGAAGTATTTAGCAAAATAAAAATAAAAATTTAACTTTCTGGAATGTATGGTTTTCGAAAAATTTGGATAACGGATATTCAGATAAGGGATACTCAACCTGTATAAACTTTACTTAGAACTGTTTGCCAATCTGTATCACTATTCATTTATTTTTAATTTCCAAAAAAAGCTAAAAACAGCTAATAATTAAAAAAAAATAGTTATAATGCTAGATTTGGAAACTAGAAGGCTAAGTTATAGTCAAAAAGGAATTTTGAAAACATCTAGGGTTTTTTATATGCTGTACACTTAAATGGACCGTGACTGACATTCCTACTAGTAGTTTCTGACCCAAGTTAATGGAAATTCATTGTATGTAATTTCTAAAAAGCATTCTGTAATAAAAGGGGATTACAAGTGATCTTTTCTGACATTAGGCTTGAATCAGCACAGGATGCTGTTTCTACTGCCCATGCAAATTCCTGATTATCAGGAATGTGCGCAAACGCAGGATTTGTTCTGTGCATGTGCAGAATAGATACTGAGTGATCACATGCAGTCCTCCTTCTGCTGCTTTCTTATTGACAGGCAGAGGCATTCAAGTCGCAGTGAGGGGTTGGGGGCAGCTGGTGTTTCTGGAAAATGGGGACACGTCTACCCCATTTTTTAGAAGTGGCAATGACAGGGTCTGAATCTTTGGACTCATACTTCCTGACCTCCTTCCGCATTTGCATTTTCAGTGGATGGATTTGCAAAGCTGTTTTGTGTGCAGCTTTGCAAATCTGTCTACTACTAAGCCACCTAGACTTTGTATGATACGCCAAGATTCCATGTGCACTAGTTATAATAAAGCACCCCAATGTTGGTGTAGGTGGAATTAAAGGTATCTTATTTAAAGAAATAAAGTTTTATAAGTAACATAAGATTTTACATCTCTATTGTAAACTGATCATGTAGCCATGACAATATCTGTCTTTGTAAATTGTATTATTTGTATGAGAATGTGTTTGCATCTCAGTAAATTCAATGGGATTAGCTGTGTTGTTAGAGAGATATGTGAATTAATTCCTTTATTGTGTTCTTTGGACAGCTAGCACAATATTTGATGCCCCCTTTGGGTTCTATTCAAAGTTGTCCTTTTGTTTGTTATATCACTAGCTGAAAGTCAATTATCATTTTTATTGTACATTAGATTTTGTATAAGAAAACAAGGGATCGTACATAAAATGTTTTTCACAACATTTGTCTCGCTCCCAGTGGTTTTTTAGTTTCATCCCATCCACAATAGATAATGATATAATGAAGAATGACATTTAACTACCACAGTCAAACATACTTTAAATATATTATATTTAGGAATTAATTATTTGAATCATTCTATTTTTTTCCTGTTATAAATAAAACAGATTTGTCAGACTGTTCTTTATGAGTATATAAACATTAATAATTTTTCCACACATTGTTGCAAGTTATATCAACATTCCTAGTTTGCAGATTTAGTCATACGGATAAACATTGTTGAAAAGTTGACAGGCAACATGTTAACATTCTCAGAATGTAATTATGTTTGTAAGGGATGCGGTCATTTGGTCTACTGCATTATGGTCAACAGTCATTAGGTCGAATCCATTAGGTCGACATGCTGAAAGGTCGACATGACTCTAGGTCGACATGGGAAAAGGTCGACATGATTCTAGTTCGAAAGGTCATTAGTTCGAAAGGTCATTAGTTCGACAAGGTCATTAGTTCGACATTGTCTATGTCGACATTCACAAGGTCGACATGGAGTTTTTCACTGTTTTTTGAGCCAACATGTGCCGACAGGCGGTATTTCATGCCCTACCATCCACTAGGGCATGGTGGGAGAATAAAATAGTGTGCCGAGCGTAGCGAGGCACCGTGCCCGACGCATAGCGAGCGCAGCGAGCGATGCGAGGGGATGCAGTGCACTTTAAACTGTGTCCATGTCGACTGTGTTGACATTCAGGTAAAAAAACAGTGAAAAACCCCATGTCGACCTTGTGAATGTCGACATAGACAATGTCGAACTAATGACCTTGTCGAACTAATGACCTGTCGAACTAATGACCTTTCGACCTAGAATCATGTCGACCTTTTCCCATGTCGACCTAGAGTCATGTCGACCTTTTAGCATGTCGACCTAATGGATTCGACCTAATGACTTTCGACCATAATGCAATAGACCAAATGATCCCAACCCGTTTGTAAACATCTGAAATGTTGACATGCAAAATAATGTACAGTACCTACAATCTTAGAATGTTGACAATAGGGCTGTGGGCTGGGATTGTTAGTATTAGGCACTAGAGGGTGCATTGGGGTAGGAATTAGGGTCAGAGACAGGGGGTTGGAATGGTCTATGGAATGCCATTATCAGAGTCTCTACTTATCAGAGTATTCACCAAAACTCTTCAAATTACCACAGCTGAATATGCTGATACAGCTGGGACCATTTAAGACACCTTAAGACCACCAGGGACAGTTCTATCATGTTGACATGACAGTCGTGTCTACATGAAGCATTCTGACATTGTGTCCATGTTGACATTCTCATGTCAATATTAAGAACTATGTGGTTTGGATGGTGTAAAGGTTAGCATTGATGCCTTAAAGTATGGAAGTTGTGGAATCAATTCCCAACATGGCCCTAACTGTATGGAGTTTGTATGTTCTCTCAGTACGTGCATGGTATCACCCCACATACCAAAAAAGGTAGGTCTACTAGATTAGATGGGCCAAGTCATTGTTATATGTCATCAAATTCTGTTTCTAACCAAACCATGCTTAATGTGGTTAAAATGAAAAACATTTTATAACCTTAAAAAAGCAGCTCCCAGGGACTATTTTTGCTGCTAATGTTTACATTTATTAACAAACCATTATAATGTCAGACTGAGGTATGAATAGCCCACCAGGGGATTGTCATCATGGGGGTTAAGAAAGAACTGTGATCTGTCACCAGATAAATTGCCAAGACATAAGACATGGGTGGCCAACTACTAAGCTTGTTATATTCAGTCTAACATAGGAAATTACACCTACACAAAATATAGACTGAACAATTATTTATAAAAATACAGCAGTAGGTTTATATATATGGCTGTAGGTTGGGGCTGAAGACGGGGGTTTAAATCCCTGAAACGTTCCCCATGTAAAACCTCAATACACTTTATTTTGCTTTAATTGCTTTAATTCAGTCTCCTGAGTGCCTTTCATTCGCATGTCGTACGAACATTGGATATATGCATTGCTTCATCTTTCTGGCACCGTGAGCGAGTTGTTTTTCTATTCCATTGGAACAGTATATATATATATTTTTTTTCTTTTTTTTCATATATTTTTTTTTTATTTATTTTTTTTTCATTTTTTTTTTATTTATTTTTTTATTATTTATTATTTATTTATGTATTTATTTATTTTTTCACGGTTTCACACTCCTGATATAAATATAAGTAGGAGGTTCATGTCTCCAATTAAGTTCCACATCTCAAAGGGTGGCTTTATAGCATTTTTTGAGACTTAGGATAATTGCACACACAGGAAGTGATGTAATCATGCTAGCCCCATAAATAACCTGAGAGGAGTTCAGGATTTCATTCAGCACTTTGGAATCCTGGTATCCACATCCGGTTTAGCTCCTGCTTGGTAAGTGCCTGCTATCATTATGAATTCGAATACTGTCACATATTTGAAAATCTTCTATGCATGCATTGAAAGGGGACAATATGTTTTTCATTTTATAGCCTGATTTTCCTGTTACCCTGTTTTGTGGAAACTTGGGGTAATCAATTCCCCCTAAAACCAACTCACCTGACTTGGAATACACTGAACAGCCAGTATTTATTGCTATACCTGATCATCAGGGGTATGTACCAACACCTGTCTCGGTCAAAATTGAGGTTTACAATGCACCTTTACAGCAAGGCTATAATTTTTCTGCTTAGGATTGCGAGTTGATTCTTCATTTGGGAAATCTGGTCCCTTAATTGCAAGAATCCTATCCACGAAATTTGCTTTCGGTATGATTAATAATCCAAATTAATTACTCCTCACTGGGTTCTTATTCTTTCTTTTTCATCCATTAATTATTGAATGGCAACACTACTGGTTTTAATCACCTTTTTTCCTGAATAAGGTCCTTTTTCTATGCACTACAGTTTATGTATTGGTGGTCATATTGATTAGACCTCTCCTAAGAAAAATTATTCTTATTTAATGACCTCTCCTTCATCCTCCTCGTCCTTGATTTTTTCTCCTTCCCTTCATCATGCTCTTCTCGTTTTATATATATAAACATTTTTGTATTGTATTCATTTTATGTATGTGTAAAATCACACTGATTTTATTATGATTCACAGTGTGAAATCTGTCTGTACAAATCTGCTATAATGCCCCTGAGGAAGTCAAGTTTTTGACGAAACGCGTTGGGTACCGACATCTTGCAGAAGACACTTTTGAATAAAAGTTGTTTTTTTAAAAACATTTTATTGTAACTCATTGAAGTATTATTTGTGATTGTAATTTGAGGCGCACTCTGAACTCCCTTCTATCTCATTTCTATTACTTTGGTTCCTGTCTAACAGAGGATCCCTCAGAGTTGCTGCCACTAGCAAACGTTAGCGCGGTCTGGGTACCTTTTTCTTTAATATATATATATATATACCTGCACTCGCACACAATTTTTTATGGCAACTGCTGGGGTGCACAAAGGTCACACCGAGGTGTGCCAAATATATTCTCCATATCCCTAAACAGGGAAAAAGAGCACTCGCCAATGTTTTTAAATGACAAATTTAGTTTTTTTATTTTTGTGAAAAAAGTAAAAAAAAGCACATACCAAGTGATGCAATAAGTCCAGAAAAAAATCTCCAACGTTTCGGTCCAAATGCCAGGACCTTTGTCAAGGAGTAAGTCAGCCGAGTTGACGACATCAAAAAAAGATAAATGGGACCCTAGTATTTGCTCCTACTGGACAATTGTTTCATTTTTTCCATTTTTTCATCTTTTAATTTTTATCATATATTCTATTTTTTTCTCATCTTTTCATCGTTGGTATGTGCTTTTTTGACTTTTTTCACAAAAATAAAAAAACAAAATTGGTTATTTAAAAACATTGACGAGTGCTCTTTTTCCCTGTTTAGGGATATGGAGATCACAGGATCCTCTTTCTGTCATCCTCACAGTGGCAAGAAAATACCACTAAGACATAGGCCCTTATTCTGATCGGTGCGGATATTCCCGCATGCGGACGGTCCGCCGATGTTGATCGTCTGCGCATGTGCAGAGGTCACTCTGCGCATGTGCAGGCGATTTCGCCGCACAGATTCTTTATACGCCGCACAGGGGGCGTAGAGGGGCGTGAGGGGCTACTTATCCTCATTACCCTATGCATACGCCCCCCGTTTCATGGGCGTTCCCATGCAAACGCGGGGCGTATGCATGGTAATGAGGCCGTGACGCGTGGGTACGGGGCGGGCATCTGACATCGCCGGATGTCAGCTGCCCGCCCCCATACAAGATTTCACACGGACAAGTGTCCGTGTGGTCTTGTGTTGCGGGACCTGGTGGAGCGTGCGGCCCTGCATTCGATGTTCGGCGACCATCGAATGCAGGGGCTGCTCCCACCATGGAGGAGGCGTATCCCCGTCCAATTTCATGCGGATCGCCACATATCCGCGTACGGACGGCAGGTGGCGATCCGTATGGAAGGCGGGGATTCGCCTGCACGGTTGCGGCCGCATATTCTGATCGGGCCGCACCGATCAGAATAAGGGCCATAGACTCTATTGCCAGCTAGAAAATATTATTTATTTCCTGATATGTCCTTGTGGACTAATGTATATAGGCAAGACTATCAGAACATTGAGGGAACGTATTTGCCAACATAAGTCTTCAATTAGACTTGCATACTCAACGGGAAAGACTGATAAACCAGTGGCTGCCCTCTTTGTGTGGGCGAAACACCAGATTTCTACCCTTCGGTATATGGCCATTGATTGGATACCACCTTTGCCTAGAGGTGGAGATAGGGGTCTGGCACTCCTCAAGAGAGAAGCGTACTGGATTCATTTTTGGATACAGTAGCCCCAAAAGGGCTTAATGAAAAAACTGTTTGAGTATTTTTCTGTAATAAACATTGAGGGAAGGATCCGGATGTCTAGGTATTGAATAGGATAGTGCCTCGCAGCTTGCACCTAGGGACTTCATTGTATTTACAGTTTTTAAATGTATGTGTGTGTATTGTCTTTATTGTTGTATTTGGTTGTTGTAAAGCCATATGCCTATGCCAGTGCTCATGTGCAGACCTGATACCATGTCATTACTATTATAAAAAATTTTTTTTTCGTGTGGTACTATAAAGTATTATAACAGTTAAGTGATAAAGGGAGTACAGTAATCCCGCATCGAGTATTCTGCACGCTTTATTTCTGTAGTGTAGAGGTAGACAATGGTGGAACACGGAAGTAGACCGTGGAAACAGATTGCGTTCCATGTCTTCCAAGCCCTGCACTTGTATCCACAGGGTGGAACGCGAAAGTAAAAATGCGTTCCAGGACCTGAAAGATCTCTGCCGGATATACGCAAGTGTATTGATGAAGTGATGGAACGCGGAAGTGCGGCGGACGCCGGCTCCTGCGTTCCACTGACACGCTGGATGTGTATGCAGACACATGAGATGGTGCCTGTGCTCGCTACCCAAACAGGACGACCCTGGTGGCTAGGTAAGCTTTAATCCACATGGTAGTTGATGTACATCAATAAGCTGAGCATATAAAGGAGTATATTTAACTAAGCGTGACACTTCCGGTTTGTGATTGGTGATTGGTTGGTGATTGGTTGCAGCTGGGCATTTGGCAGTGGTATATATTGGCTGGATAGACAGGGTTGAGTATTTCTGCTGCTCTCACAAGCCCCTTTGTATGTCTTGAGGAAGGGCACAGCGATGCCCGAAATGTCGACCTGCTACTGGTGACTGATGTTGGAATAAAAATACAACTATTGCTTTTCAAAACTTCGCCTGGTGAGTGCTCTCTGAGTATATGGAATATGTATGGTGGTTACCCTGAGCAAACTGGGAAACAACCTGAGATTGTCACACCCCAGCAAGATGTGGCTGTGATGGTGTGTGTGCCGTCCTGACCAGACTATATATATATATATATATATATATATATATATATATATATATATATATATATATATATATATATATATATATATATATATATATATATATATTATATATCTATATAATAAGTTGAAGAATCTGTGTGCGTGTGTGTGTGTGTGTGTGTGTGCGTGTCCGGCGCATTGCGGACACACCGTGGCACTCAGAGACACCAAATTCAGCAAAAAGATACCTCTGGACCCGGTGGTGTGCACCTCGAAGCCGTTTTTGGGAAATTTCACTTAGAAATTTAAAAAACACCAAGTTGTAATTTACCTTCATTGATGTTCTGGGGAAAAGATCGATGATCTGGGAAACCGTTTGCAAAGGAACAACTCCACACCTGATTTCATTGCTGTCATTGAGCATGAATGACACATTCTAACATTATGGTGAAGGCTTTTAACAATTAGGAAATAATTGAGGATATACATAGACCACACAACACACACACATACACATTGTACACGCACACACACACACACACACACACAGTACACCACATACGCACACATAGCACACAACACACACATTTATACGTAGAGCACCTCACACACTTACACATTGGACAGACACACACACACACACACAACACACCACATGCAGTACAATACAAATCCATGCACACTACAACACACACCCAAAAACAGTACAACACAAACACACAGAACACACACACTTAAACATTGCCAGGATACGCAAAGCACACTACACACACATATATACGTAGCACAGATCACAAACTTACACATTCGGCAGATACACACAACACTCACAGTACAACACACACCCACATTCACTACAACACACACCCAAAAACAGTACAATACACAAAACACACACTTAAACATTGCACAGATACACACAGCACACTACACACACACAGATTTATACATAGCACACCTTACGCACTTACACATAGGGCAGATACACACAACACACACACATAACATACCTCTAACAGCACAACACACACACACATTCACCACACACACCCAAAAAACAGTACGACACACACTTAAACATTGCACAGATACACAAAGACACAACAAACACATACTGTATACACGTAGCACACCTCACACACTTACGCATTGGACAGATACATACAATACAACACACACAACCACATACACTACAACACACACACAAAAACAGTACAACACACACAAGCACACAGAACACATAAAAAATAATTTGCCGTTTATTTAACCGTCTGTACCGGCAAATAAAAACTGTACCTAATGTACCGTTTCTACTTTGTTCCCCATATCCGTCTCTCCAGTCCTCCAGCCTGTCACTGCGCTCCCCGGCCAGTTGCACTGAGAAATCTTTGTCCTGGCCAATGCACCCATTGATCAATACAAAGTGGGTACACTGCACTCACCCTGTTAGTCAGTTGGATATCAGGCACAGCTCTGCCTTAAGGGTTTCTCAGACTCTTTTGGTTCATAGATAATGTTTGGTCGATGGGCATGAGCGCTGCATGCATTTGTTTGAATGTTATGAGTGTAAGAAGTTGAAGAATAAGACTGAGATAAAGATTTGTCACGTTATAGTGTACAATTTACTCAATAAATCGTGAAAAAAATATGTGTACATAGAAGTACAGTACAATCAAGAAATGAAAGTAGGATTAAAAAATTAATTCTGATTCAAACTGATAATTATTTGGATGGTAGTGGGTTGTGAAACAAATCTATAGGTGGAGGGGGTATGGAGATTGTGGGCATAATTGGTGTTTGGTACACCTACAGGGGGTCCCCAGTTGATGAGAAATTCTCACTAAAGTGTCACCGTAGGGGGATTTCCAATTTCGGTTCAGGTGGTCTTTTAGGGACCCCTTTACAATCCCATTGGTCTCTTCTCCTGGAGCCTACAGTCTCCCTCAGTGATTGACTATCATTAAGGGAGACTGTAAGCTCAAGGAGAAAAGAGCTTCAGGATTGTAAAGGGTCCCAAAAGACCACCTGGACCCCAATTGGGAATCCCCCTATGGTGACACTGTGACCGTGACACTGTAGTGAAAATCCCATCAATTGAGGGCCCCCTGTAGGTGTAACAAACACCAATTATGCCCACAATATCCATACCCTCACCTATAGATTTGTTTCACAACCCAACCCATCCAAACAATTATCAGTTTGAATCAGAACTTATTTTTTAATCCTACTTTCATTTCTTGATTGTACTTCTATGTACACTTAAATTTTTTTCACGATTTATTGAGTAAATTGTACACTTTGTAACATGGCAATTCTTTTTCTCAGTCTTATTCTTCAACTTCTTAAACTCCAAACCTTATCAATGCATCCATTGATGATTGTGATGGCTGGATCAGTGGATTGGCCCGGTGGGTGTAGGGAAGAATTTTGCCCATTGCACCCATTCCCAGTGGTGCATTACAGTGGTGCGGATAGTGTGCATCGCGTCATGACATCATTTGACCAGGCCCGCGGACCTGCTCCCACACTCAGGGGCTGCCCCACTGTTTGGTAGAGATGCTCGGTGCATGTGCTTTACAGATCCCCAGACCTCAGAGACTGCTGCAGGCAGGTTCGGTGAGTGGCAGGGAGCAGTGAATTTTTAATTAATTATGGCGCGGTAAGTAACGCCCACCCCGGACCCCACGCACTCAGCGCCTGTAATTACACACCCTAGAAACTGTACCATTGAAAGTATAGAAATTGAGGTGTGGACATGTCCCTTTCTGATTTTGTACCGATTTCTGACCCTCAGAAGGTAGGTGCTAAATCTCAGGAGTGGATGTGGATGTGGGTGCTAAATCTCAGGAGTGGATGTGGAATTCATCAACACATACAAGTTTTCAACTCAGGAGCGTTGTGTTTCAAACAACAACACCACACCTGATTTCATTGCCATCATTGAGTATCAATGCAAACACATTCTAACATTATGGTGGAATCTATAACAAATTACAATCTTAGGTCTTTGTCACAGCATACTGTAAGATGACATTTTTCAGCAATTTTGGAAATAAAGAAACCCCAAGGTTTTCCCGGGCAACGCCGGGCAGGTCAGCTAGTATATATATATAGTAGATCATATCCCCTGACCTGTGACCAGGATCCGGGGAAGAAAACAGCACTCATGGATTTTGTAATTCAATTTTTATGTAGTTCAAAGTGACATCATGTACAGCTTTACCGACGTTTCAAGGCTGGTCAGCCTTTTCCTCAGGATGCGCTGTAAAGTGCAAATAGTGCCTGTGCAGTGAAACACTTCACTGCACAGGCACTATTTGCACTTTACAGCGCATCCTGAGGAAAAGGCTGACCAGCCTTGAAACGTCGGTAAAGCTGTACATGATGTCACTTTGAACTACATAAAAATTGAATTACAAAATCCGCGAGTGCCGTTTTCTTCCCCGGATCCTGGTCACAGGTCAGGGGATATGATCTACTGCATCTTATACCTTAAGGGCACCGCGATCCATGACTAATTCGTCCGGAGTGCCAAACAACCCAAAAGACTATATATATATATATATATATATGTGTGTGTGTGTGTGTGTGTGTGTGTGTGTGTGTGGTGTGTGTTTGTTTGTGTGATCAGTGGGAAAGTGTGTCCTAAGACAAGGTGGAAAGAAGAAAATTTGTTAAGGTTGACCGATGTGTAATCCATATCATTCTACACAAATTACCACCAACAAATGAGTAACAGAAAATATGCAATATGACTGAACAGTATACGTGTCATTGCTGAAGAAAAATGTATTTACTGCTAAAACCATGGATTGATTTACATCTCAGCAGCAATAAAGGAAAGTTAAATAGTAATTTGCAACCAATCACGTTAGTGATTACACTCCCCCCTTTGATTTGCATCTTTGATTTGCATCTCATTACTATGTATGAGGTAGATGGTACTAAATGAGCTTCTGGACAACCTTCGGGTGGTCCTGAGAAAGCTTTTGGCGAAGCATTTGACGAAGCGTTTGGCAAAGCAGACGCTGACCACACACTTAGTGTGTTAAAACCCCACTATCCCCTCCCCACATACAATGTCATTTTGATCTGTAATTAGTTTAACAGCGCAAACAATGTGACCCACAGTGAGAGATGTGGTATCTGGCGCCAGATCCAGCATCCTCTCTGCCTCTACCTACCTAAGTGAATGAGGCAGGTGCACTCCTGCACTCCTTGCATTTGATTCACAGCTTTTTTTTTACTACAAATCAAAAAGGCCAGAGATTACTACATGGCGATGAGTGATAGAAGAGAATACGAGGAACATAGCAAAATGTGTTAAATATGAGAAGATGTGTTCATAACAGCTCACTTGATGTACCTATATTATGATGTCCTTCAACTTTTGCCATTCCTTGGAACTCTTCCGGTTCTTGTATGTTTGTTTGCAGCTTACAGTTTTGATATTAGTCATGGGGTATGAATGCTTTTAGTATCTTTTATAAATTAGACTTTCCTTCATAATATAATATTTTTGGCTGGAGGGTTATGTGTATCTCAGATGCAATTAGGGGTCTGGCGATAAAATGTACTCATGCGACTTTAAATTGACAGCTGCATCTAATTGTACTTTTAATCATTATCTTTGCAAGTAGTTTCTGAAGGTTGTATTGTCTAATGTTCTTCCATTTCATGAAGCTATGTCACTATAATATGCAAAAAAAGATACAGGTCGAGTATCCCGTATCCGAATATCCGTTATCCGAATTATTCCGAAATACGGACATTCCAGAAAGTTAAAAAAAAATTTTTTTTTGCTAAAAACTCACTGGGGACATATGTAACAGCATCACTGGGGACATGATATGTAACTGGCACTATATATGTGCAAGACAATGATTGCTTGGCATTCAAATTCAGTGCTGAGATAGTAAACACATTTTGTTTCACGTTTTGAAACCTTGTTTTTTGAACAATTAAAATATGTTTGTGTGTATTTTATGTGGTAATAAAATATATTTGTGTGTATATTATGTGTTTATACAGCATAAATGCAAGATACTTCAAAATACATCATTGAAATATTAAAATATTCCGAAATACGGAATAATCCGTTATCCAAAATTCTCCTGGTCCCGAGCATTTTGGATACGGGATACTCAACCTGTATTGATTTGCATTGTGCACAACTGACAAATAATTAGAAAAACAATATATTTTAAACTCTAAATAAGTTTGATGAGGGAGACAACATAAGCTTTCATTATCTCATAACCAATGACAGAGGATTGTTTTTTTATTATAAAACTAGCTGACCCGCCCGGCGTTGCCCGGGAAAACCTTGGGGTTTCTTTATTTCCAAAATTGCTGTAAAATGTAATCTTACAGTATGCTGTGACAAAGACCTAAGATTGTAATTTGTTATAGATTCCACCATAATGTTAGAATGTGTTTGCATTGATACTCAACGCTCCTGAGTTGAAAACTTGTATGTCTTGATGAATTCCACATCCACTCCTGAGATTTAGCACCTACTGTATGACATATCCTCCAACATCTGAGGGTCAGAAATCGGGGTACTTATGTATTATCTGGACTCCCATGTTAAATGCACCCCATTTTTTCATACCCCTACTATCCAACTACGCATGGAGTTAATCTTATATAGTGTGGCGAGCGCAGCGAGCCACCGTGCCCGAAGCGTGGTGAGCGCAGCGAGCCCCGCGAGGGGACGCGGTCTCATAAGAAAAACAGGAGTCCAGATATTACATAAGTACCGAAATCGGTACAAAATCAGAAAGGGACATGTCCACACCTCAATTTCTATACTTTCAATGGTACAGTTTCTAGGGTGTGTAATTACAGACGGAGTGCCTGGGGTCCGGTGTGGGCGTTACTTACCGCGCCATAATAAATTAAAAATTCACTGCTCCCTGCCACTGCCACTCCCCTCACCGAACCTGCCTGCAGCAGTCTCTGAGGTCTGGGGATTTGTAAAGCACATGCACCGAGCATCTCTACCAAACAGTGGGGCAGCCCCTAAGTGTGGGAGCAGGTCCGCGGGCCTGGCCACATGATGTCATGACGCGACGCACACTATCCGCACCACTGTAATGCACCACTGGGAATGGGTGCAATGGGCCAAATTCTTCCTTACACCCGCCGGGCCAATCCACTGATTCAGCCATCACAATCATCAATGGATGCATTGATAAGGTTTGGAGTTTAAACGGTTGAAGAATAAGACTGAGAAAAAGAATTGCCATGTTACAAAGTGTACAATTTACTCAATAAATCGTGAAAAAAATGTAAGTGTACATAGAAGTACAATCAAGAAATGAAAGTAGGATTAAAAAATAAGTTCTGATTCAAAATGATACTTGTTTGGATGGGGTGGGTTGTGAAACAAATCTATAGGTGAGGGTATGGATATTGTGGGCATAATTGGTGTTTGTTACACATACAGGGGGCCCTCAATTGATGAGATTTTCACTACAGTGTCACGTTCACATTGTCACCATAGGGGTTTTTCAATTGGGGTCCAGGTGGTCTTTTAGGGACCCTTTACAATCCTGTAGGTCTCTTCTCCTTGAGCTTACAGTCTCCCTTAATGATAGTCAATCACTGAGGGAGACCGTAGGCTCCAGGAAAGAGACCAACGGGATAGTAAAGGGGTCCCTAAAAGACCACCTGAACCCCAATTGGAAATCCCCCTACGGTGACACTGTAGTGAGAATTTCTCATCAACTGGGGACCCCCTGTAGGTGTACCAAACACCATATATGCCCACAATATCCATCCCCCCTCCACCTATAGATTTGTTTCGCAACCCACCGCCATCCAAACAATTATCAGTTTGAATCAGAATTTATTTTTTAATCCTACTTTCATTTCTTGATTGTACTGTACTTCTATGTACACATATTTTTTTCACGATTTATTGAGTAAATTGTACATTATAACGTGTCAAATCTTCATCTCAGTCTTAGTCTTCAACTTCTTACACTCATAACATTCAAACAAATACATGCAGCGCTCATCGACCAAACATTATCTATGAACCAAAAGAGTCTGGGAAACCCTTAAGGCAGAGCAGTGCCTGATATCCAACTGACTAACAGGGTGAGTGCAGTGTACCCACTTTGTATTGATCAATGGGTGCATTGGCCAGGACAAAGATTTCTCAGTGCAACTGGCCGGGGAGCGCAGTGACAGGCTGGAGGACTGGAGAGACGGATATGGGGAACAAAGTAGAAACGGTACATTAGGTACAGTTTTTATTTGCCGGTACAGACGGTTAAATAAACGGCAAATTATTTTTTATGTGTTCTGCGTGTTTGTGTGTGTTGTACTGTTTTTGTGTGTGTGTTGTAGTGTATGTGGTTGTGTGTGTTGTATTGTATGTATCTGTCCAATGCGTAAGTGTGTGAGGTGTGCTACGTATATACAGTATGTGTGTGTTGTGTCTTTGTGTATCTGTGCAATGTTTAAGTGTGTGTTTTGTGTGTGTCGTACTGTTTTTTGGGTGTGTGAGGTGAATGTGGGTGTGTGTTGTGCTGTTAGAGGTATGTTATGTGTGTGTGTTGTGTGTATCTGCCCTATGTGTAAGTGCGTAAGGTGTGCTATGTATAAATCTGTGTGTGTGTAGTGTGCTGTGTGTATCTGTGCAATGTTTAAGTGTGTGTTTTGTGTATTGTACTGTTTTTGGGTGTGTGTTGTAGTGAATGCGGGTGTGTGTTGTACTGTGAGTGTTGTGTTGTGTGTATCTGCCGAATGTGTAAGTTTGTGATGTGTGCTACATATATATGTGTGTGTAGTGTGCTTTGCGTATCCTGGCAATGTTTAAGTGTGTGTGTTCTGTGTGTTTGTTGTACTGTTTTGGGGTGTGTGTTGTAGTGTGTATGGATTTGTATTGTACTGCATGTGGTGTGTTGTGTGTGTGTGTATCTGTCCAATGTGTAAAGGCCCCCATACATTATGCGATTTTCGTCCGATTTCACCCGATTTCGGCACTTTGGGCCGATAAATCGGGTGAAATCGGACCAAAATCGCATGTTTGTGACATCTGATCCAATCTGATGCGCGTTCCCGTGCTCATCAGATTGGATCAGGTGGTCGTACCTGCAGAACATAAGATATATCGGAATCTGAGCCATCGTGGGTGCTTTTTAGCACCCACGATGTTTCAGATGCGATATATCTATATGTAGAACTCTAGGTACCTCCTTTAGGTGCGCGGCCATCCCCCAACAGTGTCAGTGACAGTAGCAGCAGCCGGCGTCACAGGAAGGGGCAGGCGCGATTGGAGGGAAGAGGGCTGAGGGGGCGGCAGTGACACTGTTCCCTGCTTCAAGCTGGAATGACAGAGCCCGGACTCTCTCTCTTCCCTGCTGCTGAATATAAGAACGGGGTTTCGAGCCGCCCCCCCCCCCCCCCCCCCCCCTCTCCTCTCTCCTGATTGTCTGCACGGGCTTTAGAGCCCGGACCTCTCCCCTGCTGCTGGACAAATGATACCACGGGCAGCAGAGCAGAGCCCAGACCCCCGTCTCCCCTGCTGAATGAATGAATGACACCACAGGCAGCAGAGCAGAGCCCGGACCCCCCTCCTCCTTTCCCCTGCTCGTGTAAAAGTAAATAAACTTTAGCTTGTGAGAAGTGTCAGACAGTGGTGTCTGTTATCTAGTACCTGTTTGGGGGGTGACACTGTCACTTTCTCCACACTGCCGCTGCCCATGTGTCCGTGTGTATAATGCCCACATGTATGTGCCACTGCCCATGTGTCTGTATGTATAATGCCCACATGTATGTGCCGCTGCCCATGTGTCCGTATGTATAATGCCCACATGTATATGCCGCTGCCCGTGTGTACAATGCCCACATGTCTGTGCCGCTGCCCATGTGTATAATGCCCACATGTATGTGCCACTGCCCATGTGTATAATGCCCACATGTATATATCGCTGCCTGTGTGTATAATGCCCACATGTATATGCCGCTGCCTGTGTGTATAATGCCAACATGTGTATATACCGCTGCCCGTGTGTATAATACCCGCATGAATATATTGATAATTTTTATATGGCCCCCGAAGGATTTTATAAATATCGAAATGGCCCTTGGTAAAAAAAAGGTTCCCCACCCCTGCTCTATGCTCTTTTTGTACGAGTGACGACACCCCCGAACTACATATAAATATACCGCCATTCTCCTTTCCTCAGAACAGTAATACCTGCAAGGTATAGCCCTGTTCAGGCCACTCCCTAGGGCCACCCCATCAGATAAATCTCATGGCACATCCAATTTGCGTCAGATAAATCACGTGATTAATCACATGTGATAAATCATATGTGATTTATCTGACACAAATTTGATGTAAAAAATGACACATCAAGTGTCAAATTGTATGTAGGCCTCCTGGGAAGCTGCCAGGGAAATTCAAGGGAAATCAGATGCAATTTTACAGGTCAGATAAATCTCATAGTGTATGGGGGCCTTAAGTTTGTGAGGTGCTCTACGTATAAATGTGTGTTGTGTGCTGTGTGCGCGTATGTGGTGTACTGTGTGTGTGTGTGTGTGTGTGTGTGTCTGTGTGTGTGCGTGTACAATGTGTATGTGTTGTGTGGTCTATGTATATCCTCAATTATTTCCTAATTGTTTAAAGCCTTCACCATAATGTTAGAATGTGTCATTCATACTCAATGACAGCAATGAAATCAGGTGTGGAGTTGTTCCTTTGCAAACGGTTTCCCAGATCATCGATCTTGTCCCCAGAACATCAATGAAGGTAAATTAAAACTTGGTGTTTTTTAAATTTCTAAGTGAAATTTACCAAAAACGGCTTCGAGGTGCACACCACCGGGTCCAGAGGTATCTTGTTGCTGAACTTGGTGTCTCTGAGTGCCACGGTGTGTCCGCAATGCGACGGACACGCACACACACACACACACACACACACACACAGATTCTTCAACTTATTATATAGAAGATGCAGCTTTTTTGCCCATACTATTTGTTAGTTCAGTTGACTATCCTTAAGCAATGAGATATTTTTTCTCAGAGGATGACTATCACATTGCAGTACTACAGTCTCCTGATTCTCATCCTCAAACTTCTATTAATAGTTACTAGTATATGTAATATTGTAAAATGGATGGAAAAAATCAGTTTATAAAGTCAGTGACTTTGAAAAAAAATACACCAATTCAACTAGTATTGTAGAAGAAGTAAAATACATAAATTAAATATTTTAGATTTATTACAGAGGTATATAGATAATACTAGAATAGAATGAATGATGAAAAAGTTAACTGAAATATATGAAAATTGTACCCTTAAAAAACTATTTATAGGGCTGCAAAATATTGTTAGGGATGAGTAAGATGTAAAAAAAATAGGCAAATGTACAGTTAGTAAGAATAAAATATAATTACTCTAAAGATAAATATTAAAACTGCTAGAGGCCAGGCCTCTGATTATTAAATGCTTTGGCTGCCACAGGGGTATACAAGTCCAAACTACTGTACATGGTCCTCTGCAGGATAGGGCAGCATACAGTTACTTGACACTTGATGAAATGTGGCAAAGCAGCCGCTTCATCACACATTTCTGTATTGGTGCCAAAGCTCTAGATGGGTAATGTCAAGGCAAAGATCACACATGAAAATCATGACACTCAGAAATGTTTTCCATTATTGTTGAAAAGAAGAAAATATTCTCCTTTTCAACAAAAAAGAATACCAGAGGGGCTGTGAGTTTTATAAGTCTATAAGCATGAGAGATGTGAAATTTGTTGGTCATTGTAACATTCTTCCATTCTTCCTTACATTCCATGAAAGGTGATTAGTCTGATTCTCCAGTAGAGTGAATTTTTACATCCATTTTGGTTGAATTTTGGCCAATTGGTGAAATATTTGAAAATTTCTGAAATCTGACAAATACCTGAACTGCTGGAATCACTGCAACATTCACTATATTACAGTATTCTGCCCATGAATGCCTCCTCAGCTTATATATAATTTTGAACTAATATTTACTAATGTGTGGGTTTAGAGGTGAAGATGTTGCCCATAACAACTAATCAGATTCTAGCTTTTATCTTCTAGAAGATAGAAGAAATGAAAAAAAAAAAAATATGGAATCTTATTAGGCATCTTCACTTCTAAAAACCCACACTTTAGTAAATGTAACCCCATGTGTCCAGTAAGAGGTGGCTAATCAGTGTAACAGACACAAGATAATGTGTAGCACTTCAAAGTAAAACAAGCATTTACTGTATTTAGTGTGTTAACTAGTCTGTAGTCATGCATTGGTCAGCGTGTTGTGGAATAAAGCTGGTATATGTTGTATATAAAGGTTTGTTGTTTATGGACCAAAATGTATCACTGCATTGATGCCCAAAATAAAATTTTCTGTAAGATGGTTGTGTAAAATTTGTTGAAAGTTACTCATGGTTTATGTGGGACATCACAGGTAGGATAGAAATTCAGGACATGTTACATCTATATGTGGAGTGTTGGTATTAAGGGACCTCTTATACATTGTAGATCGTGAATTATTGTAATGCAAAATAGACATGAAGGGGATTCAGTCTGTTTCACAGTGAAACTTAATTTTTCAACATATGGATGAGAATGTCATAAATGTTTTAATGCCATTTAATTTATGCTTGATAATTACACTTCACTATTTACTGTCTGAATTGGCTGTTATAGAGTTAGTGCCTAAATTAATGACCCTAAGAGTTGGGACATATTTTAATGTCACTGAAGATTTGGCTGACTTTCATATAGCACTCAAATCATAAACTCTATTATAGTGGTAAGATAAGTACTGTATGATATTGACATGGACTGTTCACTGGGCTTAATGTCCAACTCTCCATTTACTGTATAAACGAGAGATGTGTGCCAACAATTGTGCTTTAGTTTTGGTTTTGTATCTGTTTTAATTTTGTGTTGTGATTCCACTCTCATGTGTTTTGGATCTGTATTTAATTTGAGAAAAAAAGGTAATCGCATGTAAAACCATGTCATTTAGTTCTGTTTTTGTTCATATAGTATTATTAACCTCAATAGCATTGGTACTTGTTTCCTAGCACGGCGCCCATCTCGTTGATTGTATACCTTAAGTTTAAGGCACTTAAGGCATACAATCAACGCGATGGACCCGATTTTCTGTCAATCACCAGCTAATTTGCCAGTGAAAGACAAAATCGCGTCCATCGCGGCCCCTAATAAGATTTGGGTAAAAATAATATCAAACCCAAAAAGTGCCATTTTTGGTATTTTGCAAAGTTATCACAATGGCTTTCTTTTTATCATGGGTTATAACTGCTGCCAGTATTGGCTGACATTACATAAACATCATCAACAGCCTCATCCTCATCATCCCCGTCATTGGGATGGACCTCCCCCTGTAAAGCAGGGTCAAGAGACGCGCTGGGAAGACAAACTCCACCCTGGCCATAACTTTTTTCATATTCTGCCATCAGGCAGATGCTTCAGGTCAATCCCTGCCAAATCGTCAAGAACCGCAAAAAGCATCTTCCCGATAACTATTCAACTATTGCACAATGTACTCTAAGATGCCGCTAATCTAAACACCTAACTGTTCGGTCTTACCTTGCAAATCATAACATGTGAATTGTCACTTGTATGTGCAACTGATGCAATGTATGTATGTATGTATGTATGTACTATTATCCCTCTTGTACCATGCTTGAAGCTGTCCTGTATCCACAAAAAATTCCTAGCATAAGATAGTATACATGGCCAATAAATTGATTCTGATTCTGATCTTTACAATAATTAGATAGTATAAAAATATCTTCATCCTGTTGAACTTCAACACTATTTCACTTTTTATTACAGATGTAGCATGCTCATCCAGTGCCGGGGCCCGCCAGAACGCCCCCACTGGCAGGCGGATGCTACATCTGACTGGGATGCACAAGCATCCCTGTTTCCCGTCGGCAGGAGATGGGAACCCTGCCCATCTCCACTTCAGGGATATGGGCAGGGTTAGGGGGGTGTGGGGAGTTGGGGGGGGGGACGTGGCTAGGACTGGCGGCAAGGTAGAGAAGCTGTGAGGGGAGATCTGTTGTAAGGCGATAAATGTGCATCCCCTTGCGAAGTCTGGCGGGGACTGGCATGTGGCAAATCCACCTCCAGCCCCTGCAAAGACTAGAGGCACTCCATCTGTATGTCACCATGATGTTTTTCACTTGTATTGCTCATCCTGACATTTGCAGATGGTGCAGAAATGGTGGAGCTAGGTTTCTCTATGGTTTAGAAATCTCTGGATCAAACATAGCTACTGTGGACAGCCCTCCACTATACTCAGGGATTTGTGAACATAGTTTGGTCTTTAGCCTTAGTGTACCTTTTTGGTCACTTATTTGTTAGTTTATTATTTTTTTTAAATAAACTTTTTATTAAGGATTGAGCGTTTTTACAATTTCTTACACATTGTCATCAAGGCATTACATTCAACAAACATTGAACGGGTAGCAGTTTTACTTGTATAAAAAGGAGGACAATCACATACTTTTCTCTAATCTCCTTGATCTTCCCTTTTATATTTGTTAGTTTTTAAGGTGATACCTCTATCTTTTTTATAATTGTGAAATGTTTTGATTTTAAATGATCTATAGTTAACTTTCTCCCCCCTGGACCACTTTTAGTAGCTATTGTAGTATTATTATGACTGACAGCAACCACAGCACTTAGTTGCTGCCCCTACTCTTCCATTGACTGATTGTGACCTATACTCACAATGCTTATATTCAGGGCTTTTTTTGTGCAGGCTCCAGCAGGAACTGAGGCCCTTCTTCTAGTTCACTCTTTCAGACAAAATATTTCTTAGATGGACAAAACCATGTGCACTGCAGGTGAGGCAGGTGTAAAACCCCACCCAAATCTAATTATCTCTGCACAAGTAACACCTGCCTCACCTGCAGTGCACATGATTTTGTCCATCTAAGAAATATTTTGTCTGAAAGAGTGAACTAGAATAAGGGCCTCAGTTCCTGCTGGAGCCTGCACAAAAATAGCCCTGTTTATATTATTAATATGTTTGGTTGCACAGCACTTACTGAGCATTGTTGTTGTTTTATATTTATTTGTTAACAAATGACAATAACTTCACATGGCAACTCACTCACATATTATGAAAGTGGTGGCAATGCCTAAACGCATTTTTTTTTGTTTCTTTAATATTTTTTTTAGTCATGACATTTTGGCTGCTTAGCAACAGCCATAATGCTAGCTGGGCTGCCCAGCATCTTCCAGTTTCAATGCACCCAGCCGGCAGGAATACAGATGGCAGAAATGATTCACCATGCCAATTGCCTGGTGACCGCCGGGACCCTGCACACCACCCTGTCACTGATCAGTACCTGCAGCTGCCTGCTGGATCCTGGGGGCCCGCTAATGATGGCAGAAAGACGTCTAGATCTGTCGCAAATTTTTTCTCCTTAAAGGCTGCTTTCTCTAACATCACCCGAATCTCTTTCAATATTGCCCTAAGATGAGAGGTCAGGGCTAAGGATGATAAAGGAGTATATGAATCCAATGCACTAGACCTTGGGTGACAACCGATCACCGTGAAAAAAGGAGAAACCTCCTTGTATGCAGAGCCGTCTTTTCTTATGGGCTTAATGGGCACTTGCCCAGGGCCCCAGGTGTATAAGGGTCCTATGCTGATAGCTGAGGATACTCGCTTTCCAGGGATTCTAGAATTTTGAAAATCAGCCCTGGGGAACTGGAGATATCCAACTTCAAAGCAGCAGTCCACATCCGGCCTGTTAATTGCAATTCCTAGTCAGATTTCTCAGGGTTTTGTTGACTTAGAGTTTTTCAGAGAGTATATTGCAAAGGCTGGGACTCTCCCCTTTCTGTCTACACTAGCGGCTTGTCTCTTTCATGCCCAGAACCAGAGATATCAGCCTTCCAGTAGCCGGTCCCTGCTCCAGCTCCAAACCTCTGGTGTACAGTTTTATATTTTTGTCAATGGATTGCTCTGGCTCCTGATCTCTGATCCCCAAGTTCCCAGCACCTCCTGAAAGTTGGGACTCTAGGTTTTTATACTATTGAAGGCTAAGAAATCTATTTCCAGATAATGGTGATATCTACAGTCAAACAAGCTGCCCTTCCACCGGAAAATGACGAATATTAAGCCCACTCCATTATCAAACCCTCCCCTGCGTATAAAACACCCCCTACCTCCCTGGAAGTCATTTACAAGGGACACTTCATTCAGCTCAGTGCCCTTTCCACATGTTAGTGTTCTCCCTCCCACCACCTGTGCAGTAAAGGAGTAATTAGCAGAAGTTACTGCTCCAGGTCCTACATGTTGAATGGAAGATAGAGCGCCCCCTGCTACCCGTGGGACATCAAAGCTGCAGCTGATAGCACCCCCCACCCCTAGGAGGGGAGAATGGGTAAGGACCCCAGTGCATTGCTTTGCCCAGGGGCCCACACTGCTGTTAAGAGGGCCCTGCCTGTATGTAGAATGGCTAGCTTTGTTATATGCGAATTCTGCCAAGGAAAGATGTGCCGACCAATTATCTTGGAGTTTAGATGCGTAAAAATGCATATATAAGCCGTTCAGCCTGTCCATTTGACTGCAGGTGATACCCAGACGTAAGACTGAGTTTTATCTCCAAAGATTTTCAAAATGCCCTCCAGAATTGTGTAATAAATTGAGGACCACAATCAGAAACAATATCTGTGGGCAACCCATGTAATCTGAAAACATGGCGAAGGAATAAGCCTGCATGAATCTGAGCTGATGGTAACCGGGTTAGTGCAATAAAATGAACCATTTTGCTATACCGGTCCATAACCACCCAAATGACTTGAAAGCCAGAGGAAGGGGGCAACTCCACAATAAAGTCCCTGGAGATGTGGGACCATGGTCTAATAAGAGTTTCTAATGGATTAAGTTGGCCCAATGGCAAGGATCTTGATAATTTTTGTTGCGCACATCTGGACATGATAAAACTAACTCTTTAACATCTTTCAAAATACTAGGCCACCAAACAAATCGAGATAAGAGTTTTAAAGTTTTTGAGATTCCTGGATGGCTGGCCGGCAAATTTACTATTATGAAAGTGAAGCTATCCTGTCTCCAACAAGTGGGAATGACGATTTGCAGGAGTCTCATCAGGAGCTTGATCCTGAACTTGTTGCAATTGCGTCTGCCAATCTTGCACGAGACTGTCTCGAATAAATTTAGCCAGAATTATAGGGGCTAACGGAGACCGAACCTCCTGTGTCAGAATAAAACAACATGACAAAGCATCAGCTTTGATATTCTTTGCCGCTGGTCTATACATAATCACACGCAGAGGTAATCAGCTGATTAGAATGTGGCTGAAAACGGGAGCGCGCACCCAGCGATTTATCGCCAGGGCACACTGCCATCACTGGCAATATGGTCGCCAGCGACCATATTCCCAGCGATTTCAGCCCCTATCACCCCCGTGTGTACACAGCATTAGAAGTTCCACAGTCACCACCTGCATTAAGTACAACAAGGATCCTCATAGACATCCTTGATTTTTTGATTTGCAGACTTGGTGGCACCCCCCAGATCCCGGCGCCCTAGGCAGATGCCTAATGCTGCCTAATGGTAGAGCCGGCCCTGATTGTAATTTTGTATGAATGTGCAATGCATAAATACATAAAATATAAACATATTTGAATGTATTCAATTTCATTTTTTGGCAGATAATTCTATGGGCCATGTAGGTAATCAGGAATTATTTTCTGTAAAGAATAAATCATGCCTTACTTGTAAATGAAAAAAGTAGTGCTTTAATAAAATAAACTAAAATATGGGATATAATTACTATTTCAATTTGTACAGATAACCGTGTGACACCAATTACTGCAGTGTTAGGAAAACTAAAGTAAACTGTACAAACTGTTATAGATGATACAAGTTGCTATATGTTTTATGGCATTCACACTTCAGTTTTTTCAAAGTCTTCAAAGTTTTGTAAGGAAAAAAGTACAAAAGAAATCTAACAGAAGTAGACAAGCATGAGATAATTGCTTCTTTGACCAACTTTAAATCTAGTTTTCACTTACTGATAAGAATCAAAGGTTTTGCATCATAACTCTTAATGTTTACCATATGTGACTGCTTTCTTCATACATTAGAAAGCCTAATATTTACCATGTCAAGTTGGGTAGCACATTACTAAGTAAGCAATACAGATTAAACATCAAATAGTGCTTCCTTTCCACTTTAATGCATCACATATAGTTACATGCATTCCTATGAACATAACCATTAAACTATTTACCGTATAAATGTACTGGAATTCTTTAACATTTAAAAAACTGTAGTATGAATGGCACTTTTCATTTAAAAATAGACAAAGAACTTATTTTTCATTCAGAATTACTGAGCTGTTTTAGAAGTCTACAGATCAAATGCAAATTAAAGTTGATCATTGAGTGAAGGAAATTCTTCCACAGCAAGGTGCTCATTTTCCACTAGAAAGTACTTAGTTCAGGTAGTGTAACTTTGATGATCCCATGAGCACTTCAATATCAGTTCACTGTTTTGTTCATGTTATCGTAGTGAATCATAGAGATGTATTACTTTCAATACTTTAGCCTGAACTCACAGTTAACTTCCCTAGTCAAGAGGGGCCTTAATTGAATTTAATTGAATTTTTAATCCTAAACTAATCATGCAACATACAGTGGCTAGGTGAAAAGTTCTTTCTACTTCTTTATTATAGCAAGGCGAGTTAGGATGTAACCTGAATCACATGAAAAATAATGCTTGTCTACTGTATAGATGTTACAGGAACACAATAAAGCCCTTTATTTAAGCTCTAGCCTTTGCTTGGTCTTTGATGAAGTCCTAGAATGATAGAAAGCCATGGGCTATTTTGTTCTGGTTACTATGTTTCAATGCAAGGCTTGTCCTTTCTGTTTGTTTTTGGCTAATTGCCTCAAGATCTAATAAGTTAGTGATGATATGTGTTAAGCACGAGTGACCCGCTGCCAAAAGAGATATTCTGTTGCAACCTTGATGAGGAGGTTAGACCTTTTATCAGAAACTGATGTTCAAACTAAATGCTTCTGATTTCCATATTGTATCTCATTAGTAGAATGAGAACTATAATCACTTGTTAAGATGAGTGGCACTGAAAAAAAGGTAAAATGACAAAGAGAAAAGAGAAAAAATGTTGAAAAATTAAAAATTAGGTGATACTTCATAAATTTTTTCCTTTGTTTTAGGAATTTGCCTTGCAATAGAAAGTGTACATGTGCAACAATAAGAGGTAGTCATCTAAAATAACAGCTTTCTAGGTATGTAATAACAGTTAAATATTTGACACACAGGGTGAAATTGAATAGGATGAGAGATTCAGAAAGTGAGAGATTTGGGAAGAAATCTCCAGGTTTTTTTAAAGCAGCAATCATTTACACTGCAAAACCAGCTTGATTTTGAAGTGTAAATGATTGCCGCTTTAAAAAAACTGGAGATTTCTTCCCAAATCTCTCACTTTCTGAATCTCTCATCCTATTAAATTTCACCCACAATCTCTATCCCGGGAAATGGAAAAAAAAGGAAAAAAAAGTTCATCAGGTTTTACATTTTGTAGTGATTATTCTGCAAACAATACAGACACCCTTTGTATAAGTGTGCATATACACACAAACATATACAGTGGTTGAAGTGGAAATTTTAAAGTGGGGGTATGGAAAAGCGAAGTTTGTTACTATGTACGCACCAAAGGTGCGTGCCCCCCAGAAAAAGGGTTGTGGTCATTTAAAAGGGGGCATGTCCTTGAGTGTAGTGTGCCACACCATATACCTCTTATACAAATTATGCAACACCATAGTAGACCCCCTTATACTTGCCCCTTAAACATTATGCGACAGACAATGAGGATAAATTCAAATGGAATTAGCCAAAAATCACATTATACCACCCAGATGGAGCAAAAATTCACGTTAAGGTGCCCATACATGGTGCGATGTGAACTAGATTGCATCACATCTAGTTAAAAACGTATGCAATGTGCTAAAGCAGTGCCGTTTTGAACTAAATGTGATGCAATCGAGTAAAAAACATGTGCAGCTCATACTTTTTGTGCTTTGCGATGTGGTAGACTGCACATCACCTCACAAAACAGGATCGCTCTGTGTATGGGCACCTTATGCCAAAATGTAAGTGCCAAAATGCACATCCTGTTACATGGACTGAGCCAACATTCACATCCTGTTACCTAGATTGAGCCAAAATTCACATCATGCCACACTGAAAGAGCAAAAATTCACTTTATGCAACATGTATTGAGCCAAATTTCATGTCATTCCACCCAAATTGAGCCAAAATTCATATCATGCCATCCAGATTGAGCCAAAATTCACATTATGCAACCCGCACTGAGCCAAAATTCACATCATGCCACACGGACTGAGCCAAAATTCACATCATGCCTGTTAGAGGCCACATTAGCAGCGCTTGCCCAGCGGTCCCGGCAACAGTTGCTAGACGCTCAGCGCATCTCTCCCTGCCAGCACAACCTCTTCCCCAGTGGTTGCCTAGGTGATGGGGAAGCCAGGTAGCAGCAGGTAATTAGCCAGTACACCCGTGGCAACATGCAGCTGCTCTCTGTTACTAATCAGGGGTGGACACACAGGAAGCAGCCTTTATAAGGGATTCATTTGAGCTGCTCCAACACCGGATATAGAAGTGCTTGGAGACTGCTCTCACTTTTCTGGTTTATCTCTTAATACCTGAATCCGATCCTGTTGGTTATCTCCTGTTACCTGAATCCTGGGAAGTTACCACTGGCTACCTCCAGGCTGCTCATTCCCTTTCCCCTGCAAAGCAAGTACCATCTAGCTTTTTGTTATACTCTTTATTGGCAGGGAGATTAGCAGACATTCCTTATTAGCTGTGTGAGGTCAGCTTCCCAGTTAGGTCCTGTGCTTAGGCGGTGGCGTTAGGCCACACTATTCAGTGTATGTATATACTTTAGTTATCACTGTTTGCCCATGTCTCTGTATTTGCATTCATCCTTTTTATTAGTCATTGCACCTTCATTATCAGAGTTTATGTGTTCCAGTCCGTGCTTCTTGTACCCCTTCTTGTCTCTTAGACCTGTTGTTTAGTTTTAGGTTAGTTTTCTGTAGGCAGTGTAGTTCCAAGCTTGCTGCTCCCAACTGGTAGCTGCCCGGGGCCCTTGGGGTTAAGTCAACACTGCCACTTGCCGACATAAGACCAGGGGGCATACAAGTACCAGTAGATGTATACTGTCTTTTGGGAAAAGGGCTGTTATTGGAAAGAAGGCTCAGTTGTGTGCTCTGTGGACTTAGGCCTGGGTGTCCTGGGTGGCTACCCAGAATATGTCCAGAGGCCCCTCGGCTGAAGACCTGCAGGCCGGATTCCATAGTGGTCCTTCCCTTCCACCTTTTCCTACACACTCCAGGTGTTCCCCAGGAAGACCCTGCTAGGGTTCATTAATGCTCCCTGGTGCGTGTAACAATGCCACACTGAAAGAGAAAAATTCACGTTATACAACACGTATTGAGCCAAAATTCACGTCATGGCACCCAGATTGAGCCAAAATTCACAACATGCCACCCAGATTGAGCCAAAATTCACACCATGCCACCCAGATTGAGCCAAAACTCAAGAAATGCCACAAACATTGAGCCAAAATTGATGCAGAAGCTAGGGGGAAGCAGGGCCCAGGGAGGACGCAGGGGCCGGGGGAATTCAGGTGCCTGGGGAAAGTAGGGGCCAGGGGTCACAGGGAGAGGTGCCGGGGGGATGCAGGGACAGGGGCCAGGGGATGCAGGGCCAGGGGATGCAGGAACAGGGACTTAGGGATGCAGGGGCAGGGATGATGCAGTGACAGGGACCAGGAAGGATGAAGGGTCAGGGGCCAGAGGGGACGCAGGTAACAAGGAGGACACAGGGACCAGGGGGACACAGGGCCTGAGGAGGATGCAGAGGTTGAGATAATACAGGGGCTGGGGAAATGCAAGGACCAGGGGAATGCAGGGGCCAGTGGATGCAGGGACAGGGGCCGGGTGGAAGTAGAGACAGGGGACGGTGGATGCAGGGACAGGGGCTGGGGGATGCAGGGACAGTGGCAAGGGGAATGCAGGGGCCGGTGGATGCAGGGACAGGGGCTAGGGGGATTCAGGGACAGTGGTCAGGGGGATGCAGGGACAGAGATATACTAGGGGACCAGCAGTGATGCCCGGCAGATCTCCAGCAGCGGGGAGGATGAGAGCCGGGTGCACCCTTCTTGCATGCCCGGCACAGGGGCTCCAGCAGCAGCATAACCGGGACCCGGGCGCTCTCTATATTTGTGCCCAGTGGGGGGAGCTCCAGTGGTGGCTGTACTGTGAGCCGGGCACTTTCCATGTGTGCACACGGCAGGAGGACTTCAGCGGCACCCCAGAGCAGGCTAGCCATTTACCCTGTTTACTGCTACTGCACAGCGCTATGCTGCCTCTGCACAGTATTTTAATGGGAAAAAAGCACTTCCAGGTTCCTAAAACAAAGTGCTAGTATGCCATACTGCTGCAAACCGGCCCACTTCTACCACTGCACACACATACACACACACATATATATACAGGTTGAGTATGCTCGGGACCAGCATGCTCGGGACCAGGAGAATTTTGGATAACGGATTATTCCGTATTTCAGAATATTTTAATATTTCAATGATGTATTTTGAAGTATCTTGCATTTATGCTGTATAAACACATAATATACACACAAATATATTTTATTACCACATAAAATACACACAAATATATTTTATTTGTTCAAAAAACAAGGTTTCAAAACTTGAAACAAAATGTGTGTACTATCTCAGCACTGAATTTGAATGCCAAGCAATCATTGTCTTGCACATATATAGTGCCAGTTACATATCATGTCCCCAGTGATGCTGTTACAAATGTCCCCAGTGAGTTTTTAGCAAAAAAAAAATAATTTTTCACTTTCTGGAATGTCTGGTTTTCGGAATAATTCGGATAACGGATATTTGGATACGGGATACTCGACCTGTATATATATATATATATATATATATATATATATATATATATATATATATATATATATATATATTATTCTGTTTTGCTGACCTGACAAAGGGCAATAAAGCCTGAAAGCTTGTCGTACAAGGAGCCTGTGTGGTATGAGTATCATTTCATGAAAGTCCGTGGGTGCAGGATGTTGGAGATGCTGTGTTAGATATATCTTCCTAGCACCGCGGCATTAGCACAAGAGGGAGGGTGCAGGTCTGCTGGACTTATATATATATATATATATATATATATATATATATATATAATTTTTTTTTTACAGCCCAATATTACAAACTTTTGGTGAAAGATTTAACCCCACACCTCGCTTTTTTTAAATTATGTTTTTGAAAGTGCTTCTTTTGCACCTGAAATGGGATTCAGTACTGAATCCCGGCGGTCGGGATCCCGGCGTTCAGAATCCCGACGCCGGAATCCCGACAGCCAAAATCCCGACAAGGGGGGGACGTGGATCGCCCCCCCTTGCGGGTTTGCTGCGCTCGCCACGCAGCGGGCCCGGTGCCTCGCTACGCTCGGCACACTAATTTATTCTCCCTCCAGGGGTGTCGTGGACACCCACGGAGGGAGAATGTGTCGGGATTTCGGCGGTCAGGATCCGGCGTCGGGATTCTGAATGCCGGGATCCAGACCGCCGGGATTTTAACTGCATCCCCTGAAATGACCCGGGCAGACAAAGCCTGACAGAGAACCGACGGGCCAATTTCACTATTGAACATAGATCTGAAGATCTGTGCCAAAATCCTAGTTTCTCGTTTAGCCCTTTTACTCCCGCACCTGGTACACCCAGACCATGTTGAATTTATTCCAGGATGCCAAGCATCTGATAATACCGGATGGCTGTAAACTTGATATACTCTATTCAAAAACAGAAGCTTCCTTCTCTTGTCCTGGCACTCAATGCAGAAAAGGCCTTCAACCGTATATACTGTATTGGCCTTTTTCCTTGGCCATTTGCCTTCAGCTCAGGTCACTGTCAATGGTGCTATCTTTGATAGTTTTGGAATTGCTAACGGAACCAGTCAGGGTTGTCCCCTCTCGAAACTCATTTTTGCACTCATTATGGAACCTCTGGCGGCAAGGATACACAATAATAAAACTCTGGTGGCAAGAATACGCAACAATCAGGCACTTCTGAACACAAAATTTCATTGTATGCTGACAATGTTTTAATATCCCTCATGGATCTATCCCAATCCCTTCCCTCTCTTCTCACCTAACTGAAATACGACTTTATTCTCAACATTCTGATTATAAACTAAATGTAGATAAGACAGGTCCTTGATTTTCATATTCCAGACTCAATCAGACCGAATATTGAGGCCTTGCTTCCCTGTAACTTGCATAAAAACTAAATAAAATATCTCAAGATCTTTCTGACCCATCATCATCACCAATTAATTCAGGTTAACTACCCCCGCCTTTTGGATACCATTAAATCTGATCTCACTCTGTGGTCTACCTATTTTATTTAATTTATTGGATAGGTAGAATAAACTCCGTTAATGAAAATATGAATGAAAGTTCTCCCTCGTCTCCATTACTAATTCAAACCCTTCCAAAATACAGTATAACCATCCCTATGTTTTTAAATTTCTACAAAACCAAACCACCTAGTTTATATGGGACAAGAAACACCTGCAGATTAGACTGAAACTGCTTCAACGTCCTTCTAGGCTGGGAGGTTTAGGTATTCCTGACTTTTGAAATATTATTATGCTGCCCAGTTATCCCAATGCATTCAGTGGTGCAACCCCAGGGGTGCAGGGAAGGTCTAGGTGAATATTGAGGCAGGGGATTTGGGACTGGTCACGTCTTTCCTGCTATGGCTCCCGAGGATTAAATGTCCTCATGCGACACTTTCCCATGCAGTGGTCTCTCTCTCACTAGCTGTCTGGGATTTTGTTAATAAAAGTTTTAGTTTAGCTCCAAATCCATCATCTCTGATTCCATTGTTTCATAAGCTAGATTTTCACCCTGGTCTTTGTAAATGTTTCTTTACAATTGACCTTTGAGAATATTTATTATCTTAATGATATAGCCAGTGATACCAGTTTTCAGAAATTTGTGAATGAACGGCAATCCCAACCACATATTTCTTTCTATATCTGCAAATTTGGCACTTTTGCTCAAAAACTACACTAGTTCTCACTGCTATACCCAGTAGAGGATTAATGTCTATAATTTATACACTCTTGGGGGAGGACTCGGGTTCTACTCGAGATCCGCATGAGCTATCACGGAACATGACCTAGGACACCCTATAGATTTTGAAGAATAGGCTGATATTTGGGACAATGCCATCCCCAGCTCAATATGTGTCAGGATTAAGGAAAATATGTATGAACTGCTATATCGCTGGTACTATGTGCCTTCTCATTTAAATATTATGTTCCTGGATACTTCAGATAGATTTTGGAGGGATTGTGCGGCAGAGGGTACATTTGTACATATTTGTTGGTCCTGTCCAAAAATTATTAATACTTGGAAGGAAATGATCACCCTACTCTCAAGCCTATTTGATATTACTGATCTGATCCCAAATACTTCCTGCTTCCCTTAACCCTTACCTGCACCAAAAATAAACTATTCCATCATATAATATCTGCTATGACATGTCAAATTGATGTTGACTGCAAAAAAGCCATCCCCAGCACCTTTGTAAGCTCTTATGTCCCATATTTAGTATGTTTAATGGAGTATATAATAACTATTATATGTAACTCCTTCAAAACATTTAATAAAACCTGGTCTATTTGGTTGACCTCTAAAGTACTCCTCCCCCCTTAGTTTTGAAAATGCTTTCATCCTTAACATATCTGCACCCCCTTTTTTATTTTTTATTTCTTTGTTTTTTCGGTACTTATGTAGTATCTGGGCTGCCGATTTCTAAATCGGGTCGGATCGGGAGATCGCATCGCATCGCATGCGACCATGCGATTCGATGCGATGCGATGCGATGCGATGACCCGATTTTTCCATAGGAATCAATGTTAAAATGGACTGAGTCCATTTTATTATGGGATTCAATGGGAAAAATGGGTCCTTTTCATACCCCTACTATCCAAGTGGGCATGGAGTTGGATATAAACCTGTGGCGAGCGTAGCGAGCCACCGAGCCCGAAGCGTGGCGAGCGAAGCGAGCCCCGCGAGGGGACGAATACCGTCCCCTCGCGGGGCTCGCTTCGCTCGCCACGCTTCGGGCTCGGTGGCTCGCTACGCTCGCCACAGGTTTATATCCAACTCCATGCCCACTTGGATAGTAGGGGTATGAAAAGGACCCATTTTTCCATAGGAATCATTTTAACATTGATTCCTATGGAAAAATCGGGTCATCGCATCCGATATCGGATGCGATGCGATGCGATGCGATGCGATATCGCATCGCATCGCATCTGATTGTATGCCTTAACTTAAGGCATACAATCAAAAAATCGGCAGCCCAGATACTACATAAGTACCGTTTTTTCTTCTAAATTTAATACCTTATTAAAAACGTTTATTCCTTTTCATATGTTATCCTGGTTGGAGGTCACTCTGTCCCTCTGTAACTTTCTTTCATTCTTTCTCTCTTTCTCTCTCTTTCTATCTTTCTTCCTTTCTCTCTTCCTTCCTCTTTTTCCTGTTGGTTTTCTTTCTTACTATTCTCACTGTTTTTTCTAATTACCTCGCTGGAATGTTCTTATGGGCGGTCTGCCACACCGCCCCCGCGAGGTTTCTTTTCTTTTCTCTTTTAATTAAAAATTTTGGATCACTATATTGTAAGCTAATTTATCACTAATTTGCAATTGCCAAAGTATTATACTTGTCATTTATATGTGATTCGTTTAATAAACAGTGTTTTAAATATATATATATATATATATTTTGTATAGAATATAATAGAATAGAATCAAGTTTATTTGCAATGTATGCTTGCGCACACACTAGGATTTTTTTGTGGATTACAGTGCAGCATCAAACAGGGGTAAGGGGGGGAAGACATTACATACATTACATTAAGACATTGCATGCATATATGTTCTAAGAGAAGAAAAAGCACATGAGGAGATTGGGCCCTACTCGTGAGAGCTTACATTCTAAAAGGGAGGGGCAGACAGACAGGTAGAAGTGAGCATTAACAGAAGGTTAGGATAAGTGATGTCCTTTTTTATCTGGGTCATGGTCACCCTAGAATTTACTTCAACTATAGCCTGCATTTCTGCAAAATTGTCCATGATGATGGCAGACACAAGTATCACAAAGCCCTCCTTGTCTTTCAGGGACCATATACCATAAATCCATCAATCACATCTTATCAATGGCGCCGGAACGGGGGCCCCCCCCAAAAATTACTGAGGCGCTAAAGCAGCTGTGCGGGCGGGCTGCTGATTAATCAGTAATATAGGCGGGCGGGCGGTGGGCTGATTAAGCTTGATCCAGCCTCCCGCCCGTCCGCCTATATTACTGATTAATCGCAGCCGCCCGCCCGCACAGCTGCTTTAGCGCCTCAGCAAGAATCCGATTCCTATTCGCAGCCGTCCGCCCACATGGATGACTGCTGCGGGGAGATGTTGAGAACCAGCGCCCGCCAATCACAGTGGCTGTGGATGTGATGCGTCCACAGTGATTGGCGGGCGTGATGCGGGCCGTAGGGAGGGAGACTGGTCGCGTGGATCAGTGCATGGTCAGGAGCCGCGGGAGCATCCTACAACAGCCGCAGCAGCAGCCATCACGCTGTGCTGCTACAACTAAAACTTTAAGGTAAATGCTGCTCCTCTCACCCTCCCTTCCCCAGTGACTGACAGATCCAGGGGTTGTCATTTACCCCTGGATTCACACCCAAACAGGTTTATGTAATTATGTCTGATTATCATAATCAGACATAATCACATAAATCTGTTTGGGGGTGACACTGCCACTTTTTCCACTTTTTACGAGTAAATGACAACCCCTGGATTAATGTCAGTCCTGGTGTCTCTGGCCACATGTATATGCCGCTGCCCAGTGTATAATGCCCACGTGTATATGCCGCTGCCCTGTGTATAATGCCCATGCGTAAATGCCGCTGCCTTGTGTATAATGCCCACGCATATATGCCGCAGCCCTGTGTATAATGCCCATGCATATATGCCGCTGCCCTGTGTATAATGCCCACGTGTATATGCCGCTGCCAGTGTGTATAGTGCCCGGGGGTAACATATAGCAATTTAGGGGGCGCCAAAATGAGATTATATCTTGCCCCCCCCCCCAACCTAAAAACGTTCCAGCGCCCCTGCATCTTATGACCATATTTATAGGGTTTACAGTATTACTCTTCGGTTACAGATCCTTTAACACATAAACATTTATTACAGACTAATTTTAATAGATGACATACACATAGCATTAATACTTATAGGGGGTTATTTTGGTTCTGTCTTTCTGACAAAATTCTTCTTAGATGGACAAAACCAAGTGCACTGCGGGTGGGGCAGATATAACATGTGCAGAGAGAATTAGATTTGGGTGAGTTATTTTGTTTCTGTGCAGGGAAAATACTGGCTGCATTATTTTACAATGCAATATAGATCTCACTTTGAAGTAAAACCCCACCCAAATCTAATTCTCTCTGCACAAGTTACATTTGCCCTACCTGCAGTGCACATGGTTTTGTCCATCTAAGAAGGAATTTGTCAGAAAGAATGAACCAAAATAACCCCCATAGTACTGACACTATCAGCTCTCAGTATAACCTTCCTCACCTCCACAGAGAGCCATCTCACCCACAACCAATCCAAGAAAGGTACCGCCCCCATGAACTCAATAAAGCCAAGATCAAAATTATCCAAAACAACCCTGGAAAAAGGCCTATCGGCTGAATCACGATGGGACACACCTTACTCATACGCCTACTGATTTGATCGCTATTGCTACTTTCTAAACTCTATCACCGACCTTAGTGTTAAGTAAACTTACCTGCTCACTGATCACTTCTTTCTTCTCCTTTGGTGTACTTGACAGATCTGCTGAATCCTTCTAGTGAATAAAAGGGAGTCCCTTGTCATTGGTTCTCCCCCACTTACCATAGTCCTTTGTCCTTTAGTCAACCCCAATGGCTGAAATACAGCAGAATTTTACTGGCCCGGGGGGCGTGGCCTGGCACGCAAGCCGAGAGGACGCAGCCATTGTGAGCTCCTGCAGCACCTGAAGCCCTATAGCCTGCCCTGCTTCATTAAAGCCCCCCTGAATCTCCCACCGACTTCTTCTGTGCGGGAGGCACCCACCGCAACCCCCGGTCCACGGCAGCGGAGCCGGGCAGTCCTTTTAAGGACTGTCGCAGGTTGCGGCCTGGTCCGGGATCTGAAGCCGGGGCCTCGAGTTTGGAGCCGGAGGCGGCGCGTTGGCGCGAACGGAGGCGCGGCCACAGGCGAACCCCGCTCTCCCACCTTACCGACCACTGACGCCTCTGCCTGCGGCACGCTTGAGCCCAGCCCCGATAGCCGCATCCTCCCCACACGCAGCTTACCTGGGCGACGGAGCCAGGGACGGAGGCTGACCACGCGACGCCATCAGCGCGTCATCCCCCCCGTGGTGAGTCTCAGACGAAAGCGCTGTATCCCCACCACCCGAAGGGTACATATACCAGGGGTCACTCTCTCCCCTCCAGTCCACAAATCGGAGGCACCAGCTACCAGCCCCAACCAGCACAGGCGCCCACGGGGTGCCCGCCATCTTCCCCCTCAGATCCCTATCATTAACCTGGGTCTCCCACAGGTGGGGGCACTTAGACCTTCTCCCTCCCCAGGGCCCATACAAACAGGCCTCAATTTGTGCCCCAATACACCCTGCCTACCCCACAGACAGGGGGCCCACCGATTCTCCTATTTAGGTCTGCCATCACCAAGGGCTTTAGACCTACCATACACTACGGCTACTCGATCTCTCCTGGGACCAGACTCCACAAAGCTTAGCTTGCGCCCATCTCTTATCTTTGGACTCCCCCCCCCTGCCAAACCACCCACCAGAGCTTAATGTGACCACACTGACCGCATGGCGGCCCCTCTGTGACGACCTCGACAAGGCAACTCCTATGTGAAAGCACACCTGCAATAGGGACCCCCACAGTGCCCGATCTCTACTTCCCCCATACATTCAAACAGTGCCAGCTACCGCCATGCCTCCAAAGAGGCCTAGAGAAGTAGCACCCACCAAGATCAACATGTCTGCTAGAAAATCCCCACAAACCCCCCAACACCAACCAAGCCCTCTGAAACAAGTGTATAATCACCCAATTGCCCCATCAGAGCCCAGCCCCCCTCCTGGATTAGCTGGAATAGACGCGGAATCAGACGAACCAGTGACGGTGAAGTCACTATGCCAAGTCTTCTCAGCATTCCAGGCCGAACTGGCCAGAGACCTCAAACTGGCCATTCGGGAGGTTAAAACCGAATTGGTGGCAATAGGTGATAGAACAGATCATCTGGAAAAGAAGATGGAGGAACTGGTTACTTCTCACAATGCTCTCGTATCATCCTATGACCGCCAGCAACTTGAGATGGACCAGTACAAAGCTAAACTAGCAGATCTGGAAGACAGATCCAGAAGGAACAATATTAAAATGAGAGGCATTCCTGAATCGGTGACCAACGCTGAACTTGAAGGTTATGCCATAGCACTGTTCCGTAGGCTCCTCCCCTCAGTCGACCCCAAAGATCTCCTCATTGATCGAATACACCGCCTGCCTAGACCCAAAACGATCTCTACCGACCTACCCAAGGACACTCTGCTCCGAGTGCACTTTTATACAGTTAAAGAACGTATACTCAAGGCGGCACGAGACGCAAAGCTCTCAGACACGCTGGGGGGCCTCCAGGTGTTCCAAGACCTCTCCCCCGCAACTTTGGCCAGCAGACGGTCGTTCGCCCCTATCACCACGGCACTCCGAAACCATGAGATTCGGTACAGGTGGGGGTTCCCGGTGAAGTTAATCATCATGCATGAAGACACCACCTACACCATATCATCCCTAGACGCGGGTGTGAAACTCCTACTAGAATGGGATATCTCCATCACCACCCAGCAGGGGCAGAAGCGCCCACAACCACTTCGTAAGGATTGGACAGATACTTGAGTTCTAGCTGTCGTTTATCACTTCCTTTCCTAATGATGGACTTCCCATGCCAACGGACCTTCACCACCTCCCCACTGCGGGTCGAGGCTTCATTGCTAAGTATTATTTTTTCATTTATTTACTAATGGTGCGGGTTCTCGTGCACTGGGACTTTGCTGCTTACAGTTGTAGCAGCCCAATGTTAGTTTGTTAGCCTGTTCAAGACTTCGTTTTTCTATATAGGTCATTGTGCCCCACTGGCTGGGGTCCTGTTACTCCACTACTTTAAGTAGCCTTGACGGGATTCAACCCCCGTTATAGTATGTTGCTCCCCCTGAGCTTTGTTTTCTTTTTCAGGTGGACTGTTATACTTATATGCTATGTCTTAAAATATATATCAAATGTTTGCTTAGTTAATTATGTTGTTCCTGGAGGGGTGGCCAATATTTCCCCTAGCTTTATAATCAGAGTCGCCAGGCCACCACCCCCAATCTTTCCATATACTACTGCATGAAAATGTCTTTCTTTCCCCCTGCAGTAGTTGTGCGGGTCCTAGGTACTGGACCCTTTTGTTTTTTCCTATCCCTGCTCCCCCCCCCTGTCAATACACTACTCCTCTCAAGCCCCTCCCCCCCTCCCATGGACTGCGCTATTCCCACCTACCTCCTCCCTCACTGCGCTGTACCGGTATAGATACAGAAGCTACATCTCCGCATTACTTAACTCCATGCCATGCCTAAGTTGCTGTCATTGAATGTCAAGGGGTTGAACTCCCCTCACAAGCGCAGAATGGCATTGACATATTTTCACAAACAGAAGGCCGATATTGTAGCCCTCCAGGAAACTCACTTTGCCTCCCCCCGACCTCCCATATTTAAGGATTCCAACTACCCGACTGCCTTCTATGCCAATGGACCCTTTAAACGTAACGGCGTAGCTATTTTGTTCAATAGAAATATCCCCTTTATTTGTAGCTCCCAGACCGCCGATAAGAGCGGTAGATACCTGATTCTGACCGGCTCTCTGGAGGATAGACCTATGACAATAGTATGCATCTATGCACCCAATACGAATCAAGTGGCCTTCCTACGTAAACTTTTCACTCTGTTACAAAAAATCACAAAGGGCGCCTTAATAATACTGGGGGACTTCAATTTAACATTAGACCCTCGCCTGGATAAATCCCAACTTCCATCTAGCCACCAATCCTACACAGACAATCAATCGACAGCCTTCCGTAATCTTCTCTCTGAGTTCGATTTATATGATACATGGAGAACAACATATCCCACAGGACGTGAATATACCTTCCACTCCCAAGTACACAACACCTACTCGAGAATCGATTATATCCTCTGCGACAAGTGGTCCCTCCAGCACTCCGTAGGAGTTGACATTCTCCCAATCACGTGGTCTGATAACGCCCCAGTAGTATGGCAATGGAACTTCCACCCCTCTAGAATCCCCCCCAGACCCTGGCGCTTGTTCCCCCACTTACTCTCTAACCCAGCTGCTAAAAGCATTATCCAAAAATCTATGGATCTATACATGTCCAACAATAAAATATCAGACACCTCAGTAATTAACCACTGGTGCGCTTTTAAAGCGGTCACAAGAGGGGCTGCAATTCAGGCAGGGGCAACCCTGAAGAGAAATGCTGCCGCAACCCAAAAGGCCCTAGAAGATAAATTAGCGGAATTAGATGCCAAAAACAAAACTACCCCATCTAACTCCCTGAAAATAGAGTTGGCCTCAGTTCGGAGCCAATTACAGAAACTACTCCTCACCCGTACTCAAGCGGCCTTAAATAGAATAAGACATAGGTTCTATCTAGCCAGCAACAGATCGGGAAGAATGTTAGCTCGGAAGCTACGCGCCCAGCATGCCAGAAACTGCATTAAATATATCACAGCCCCCAACAAAGAGAAAATACTAAACCCCAAAGACATAGCCAACCAGTTCGCAGACTATTATTCTAACCTTTACAACCTTTCCAACGACCCCTCCACGCCGCAGCCCACCCCTGCCTCTATCCACAGTTTTCTTGAGAGCCTACACCTACCCACCCTCTCCCAGGACCAACTAGACGCCTTAAATGCCCCCTGGTCCCGTTTAGAGGTCCAGTCAATTATAAAGACACTCCCTAGCAATAAAGCCCCAGGGCCGGACGGGTTCATTACAGAATTCTATAAAACATTCAGCGATTTGCTCTCCCCCTACCTTACTGACTTGTTCAATGAACTATCCTCGCTCGGACGCGCCCCCCCTGAACTCCTAGAAGCCAGAATTATCACTATCCCAAAACCCGGTAAGAACCCTGCCTTGTGCCAAAATTATCGCCCAATAGCCCTCTTGAACAGTGATATCAAGATCTTCGCCAAATTAATGGCATCCCGAATCAACCTCTACCTACCCTTGCTGATACACCCGGACCAGACGGGGTTTGTCCCGGGACGCCAGGCCCCGGACAACACCCGGAGAGTCTTTAATCTAATAGACTCCCTGTCAGCTAATCAGGATCTTCTCCTAGTCTCATTAGATGCCGAAAAGGCATTTGACCGCCTTAACTGGCGGTATATGCAGGAAGTCTTGTCTCGCTTCGGCTTCAAGGATCGTATACTATCATCAATTATGTCACTATATAGCTCCCCCTCGGCCCGGGTGTTCAGTAATGGCTTTCTCTCCTCCCCCTTCCGTATCTCCAACGGCACAAGGCAGGGCTGCCCACTTTCACCCCTAATATTTGTCCTTTCTATCGAACCTTTGGCCACGGCCATCCGCAATAACCCCAATATCCCCGGCCTTCAGGTGGGCCCCAACAAGCATAAATTAAGCCTCTTCGCGGACGACGTGCTATTATTTGTGACAGACCCCATTCACACGCTCCCACACGTCCACGAGACACTTACTGCATACAGCGCCGCATCCTACTATAAACTCAATACTTCCAAGACTGATGCATTGCCAATTAACCTCACAGACCAGCTCCCCCAATTGAAATCCTCCTACACCTATAACTGGCAAACCACCTCCATAAAGTACCTAGGTATCCACACCCCACCCAATATGTCATCAGTATTTGACGTTAATCTTACCCCCCTCCTTGCCTCCATTACATTACTATCCAGATCCTGGTCGGCTTATGAAATCTCCTGGATGGGCAGGATGGCGGCATTTAAAATGTCCCTTCTGCCCAAACTAATGTATCTATTTCGCACTATCCCCTATGTTTTTCCTAAAAAAGCCCTCCAACAAGCGACCTCTATTTTGACAAAGTATGTCTGGGCGGCCAAGCCCCCTACTTTGGCCCGCTCCAAAATGACACTCCCGAGAGCGTATGGGGGGCTGGGCCTCCCAGACCTATCCCAATACCAATTAGCCTGCCTCCTTGCCCCTTCCAAACACTATTCTGAAACTCCTACTCATAGGGCATGGGTAGATATTGAACAACACCACTCCCCCGATATCCCCCTCCGTGACCTCCTCAAGATCCCAAAACACACCAGGCCCCCTTTATCTTCCCTTCTCCCTACAACGTCTGCTACTTTGTTCGCATGGGACCAACTACTGTCCACCTTGCGTGCCTCCACCTCCCTCATCAATACCCTCCCCATTACAACTGTGGCGAAACTAGTCCCCAACCTCAACCTTACCCTTTGGAAACAAAGGGGAATTACGGCCCTAGGAGATATAGTCAACGCCAACTCAATCCGACCGTTTCCCTACCTTCAAGAAGTATACTCCCTCCCCCCACATGAATACCTCCACTACCTCCAGGTGGCACACTGGTGGAATTCACACTTTGCTAACTCTCCCACTACAGACCCCCGCCACCAGATGATCCTATCCCGCCCCTCCCAGACACTATCCAGAGGGGACATTTCTTTCTGGTATAATTCACTGATAACCCCTGCAGAGTTCACCAAATCTCCGGCCCATAAAAAATGGGAATCTGATTTAGGCATTCAGCTATCTGGCCCTCAATGGCGGAAGATATTCCTATCTTCTTATACAATGTCTCGCTGCCTTAACCACACGGAGATGCATATCAAACTGATAAATCGCCTCTACTTAACCCCGGATCGCCTACACACTTTCTGGCCATCGTGCTCTAATATGTGTTGGCAACAATGCGGAAATATAGGCTCCATCTACCACATTTTCTGGTCCTGCCATAAACTCAAGGCATACTGGAGTGAAGTTTTTGGACTCATTTCGGTAGTATTACAACTAACTCTCGTCCCTGACCCACTCCTAGCTCTATTCCAAGTATATCCGCAGGAACTTCCGAGCGAGAAAACCTATGTCCTCGGACACATCCTCATAGCAGCCAGAGCAAACCTAGCACAACACTGGAAGCAGCCCGCGCCCCCCCTTTTATCCAGGTTATACTAAAAATAAACCACCATTTCCTCATGGAAACAGGCTTCCAGCCCCACTCCCCTAACCCTTCCGCGCCTCACTCCAAATGGGCCCCCTGGCTCACTTATATGTCTGCAAGAGAGAGCGCAAGACTTTCCGCCTCAACTCTGTCGGGACAAACCACCCTCTTCAGCCTGAATGAACCCCCTGATTCGGATTCGAGTCCCACCCCACCCCTCATCTAGGTTTAACTGAGGTTCCTGCATCCTAGACTAATTTTAACGTTATACCGATTTTGTATCTGTATGCCTGTTCTCAGTTCGCTCTGCGTAGCGTTCCTACATGTATGCTATGGTCATGTGTAATTCTTTGTATGTAAATTATTATTGTTCTATATTGTCTGTATTCTCCCCCGACGGCAGTCCATCCCCCCCCCCCCCTCCCTCCCCACAGTCTCCCTCCCTTTTTTTCTTTTCTGTATCCCATATATAAAATTTGTATCAATAAAAATCTATTGATGTAAAAAAAAAGAATTTTACTGGCCCGAACTCCAGCAATGATGGTAACTTGATCCAATCAATGGAGCAAAAGGTATGGATGGGGAAACTTTGAGTGGTATCCTTTCCTCGTGAGCACATAAAAGGTAGGACTTAGCAAATCCAGGTACAATGAATATACAAAAGATGTAAGGCTATAGAACAGTGAATGGTTTAATAAAAAAATGCTCATGTAAAGCTATATTTATTAAAACAGTGTAGAGAAAAGGGATTACACCTTAAAAGACAATGGCAATGAAACCAGTGATTACTTCTCCTTCTCCTCCAGTAGTAGCACCATTTCCAGCTGGGTACCAGCTGAGACACATTATCACTCTTTTAACTTTGTTTTCTCTTACAAATCTGCAGATGTTAGCTATTTATAGTATGTGGTTCATTCATGAACCAATACAATTATACTACAAATAACCTGGTGATGCCATGGTAAAGAGACAGATAATGTTTGCTGCAAGTATTAAATGTTTGGAATTAAATTAGTGAATTGCATTTTGCACCACAATCATTGCAAAGTTGAGAAATATACATTGTAGTTGTGACGCCACTCATATAGCCTGATTCAGCGCAGACTTTTTGTACAGTATATCGTTTACTAGTATTGCTGCTGTAATTTTATGCAAAATCCGCTAAGATACATTCCCTGGAGTATAAGCATGTATCTAAATGCTCAAGCCCTTAAGGTGCGTAGACACGGGGGAGATATATTGCTCAGCAATATATTGCTAGCAATATATTGCTGAGTAATATACAGTGTTGCTCAGTGTCTCATTTTCATCAGTGACCAGAGATGGTGGCTGATGAAAGGGAGCCTCTGCCGGCGACCAGCGATTAGACTGGGGCTGAAAATGGGAGCACGCACCTGGTGATTAATCGCCGGGACACACTCCCATCACTGGCAATATGGTCGCCAGCGACCATATTCCCAGCGATATCAGCCCCTATAACAGCCGTGTGTACACGGCTTTAGACACCCAAACTTAACATCTATAGCCACTCACGTACCACTTGGTATGTCTTTAGACACAATCATCCATATGCTAGGTGGAGATTGTCCATCAATGTATGGCCTCCAAAGAGAGTGATTAGGCAACTGTGTTCACAACCACTACAGCAATACCCTTGCAACATCCTCATATGCCCATAAGACCGGCCATCTATGTTTGTCCAGTAAGCCACTTTACTTTTACCTCCCAGTCACCGCCATGTTCAACACATTTTCAATAAATGTCTGAGATTGTGTGTCTCAATTGCAAAACCAACCGTGGATGCATGCACACTGTGACTTACAGTAGACACAGGAGCAGTAAAAAAAAAAATGCTCAACTGCATATAGCATCAGAATCTCTAGCAAAAGGTGAAGAAAATAAAAAATATATTACTAAAGCATTACAATTGAATGACATTATCCTATGAAAACTTTAAGATGTACTAGCATGAAACAATATCTTAAATACTAAAATAACTGGAGTGAAATGTGTGAAAGTTTAAAACATGCTACTGTACGTAGTCAATTAAGGCACTATCAGAGTGGGCTCTCAGTCAGATTGCTCTATTCCTTGTAATACCTTCTATAACTAATTGAGACACCAAATTAAACACTAAAGTAAGTAAGGGACACCTACTGTTTAATTTGACTTACGCCCCATATACACTACACATTTTTTTTTTAAATATATTGCTCAGAAGGGCTAACTATATTTGCAATACTGTGGAGAACACAATTAATGAACAATCCAACCAAATAGTAAGTAAAATTAGTTAGCCATGCTATATTGCAAAATGTACATATTTAGCTTTCATTTTTGCTAAATAGTTCTGTAGGGATGGATGGATGATTGGAGATTGGTTGGATGGATGGATGGATTGATGGACGGACAGACTATCACTCCCAATTATACATTTTTGTTTCATAAATGACTTTCCATAGAATGAATATTTCAAACTGAATTTAAAGTTTATTATTTACCTCTCCTCAACTATAGAATCCTGTGTTCCTTTAATCTAAACACACATGTATGCAGACACCTGCATATGCATTCATTCAAGTTATTTCTCTTATTAAACTTTTGTAAACTATACTGTATGTGACGCTATAAATAAATCTAAATTAAATATATAGCTTCTGACAAAAATTTTATTTGTGGCATTTGGAAAGTTTTCTGTGCTTATAGCATGGTTTTACCTTTATATCAGTACAAAAGATATGAATTATTTATATATACCAATTACCTATTATTATTTATGCAAAGCTTGTCTTATTATGCATGCATAAGGGGATTAAATCACTGTTAACCTACAATGCCTTAAGGGGTATTATAAGACAGGCAAAAGTTTGCTTATGACTATCACTAAAATAAACAGGTAAATGAAATAAAGAGGGTTAAAATAGTAAAAGCAAACAAACTTTATTTAAAAGTGTATTGTTCCATTACCACTGTTGCTGTGATTTAAACACACCACTTGGGCCCTCAGAATATGTGTTCCATATACTGTATTTAGTTACATTATTGTTTTGCAATATTCTATGCTGTACTAATATTCTCTGAAGGACACATTGTTGTCTTTATGCATGAAGAGAATCAATACATTTATTATGAATTAAACATGTTGATACATTATTATTTATTAAAAAGATATACATGTAAGTGTCTTTTTAAACATTTATACAGTAGGCATAATTATAAATGATATTAAATATGATCAATCATCAATGATTCCCTTGTTAGGAAATAATATTGTTCTCAGTTAAAAAATAAATCAATATGTTTAAATATGTTTCTAGTAATCGTTTAAAAAATTAAATTTTACAATTTTTTCCCCAAGAAAACTACATTTTAAGAGATGCCCTTGCTCTGAATTGTGATTTTTTTTAGTGCAACCTTTAAAGTTGTCCAGTAGCTACTGTATGAAGCACTAAAATTTAGCACTAAAATTTTGAATTTAAATATAATTATTATTATCATTATATCTGATACAATATTACAATGTTAATTGGCAGCTGGGATATTGTACTTTATATGTTACATTGTTAAATACATTAATTTTATTGGATTGCTTGTGTCCGATAAACAATTTACAGTCGATCAATGTAAAACAGGTTTGACTATCTTTTTTCACTAGACAGGTGTCTGCTTATCAAACGGTTCATGACAAATTCAAGGCCAAGGTTTGAATACATGCTTGTCAAAAAACTAACCCCCTCACCCTTCAGATTGTTATATAACAGCATGAGGTACATCAGCAGGCCTGTATTAGGGACAGTTAAAACATGGTCAACGTATTTCTCAGACATTTTCCATCTCTACACACTTACCATTCCCAGCTCCCAAACCATAAGCATATTTTTGTGTTCTTTAAGGAACAGCTAGAAAAAAATAACAAAGGATGAAATATTTAAACTGTTACTAGATTTGTAAGTAAGCATATATGGCTTTTAAATATGATTCAATTGATATAACAAAAATAAATTGAATTAAATTGTTCTGTAAATGATAAACCTCATGGTCTGGATAAAAATAGCTTATACAATTCATTAATTTAATTGGCTCCTAACAATAAATAACCCTAGAATGAATGAGTGTGCATGTACATATGGTAGGGTATATATATATTGTAATCTCCACTGGGGCAGGGATTGATGTGAATGTTCAAATATTTTCTGTAAAGTGCTGTGGAATATGTGTGTGCTAGATAAAAAATGTTAATAATAATAATAATAATAATAATAATAATAATAATAAGGTACTCTTTACTTAGCACGGCGCCCACGATTCTGATCGCGGTCATCGGGGGTAAAAAATCGCGGGCATCGCGGCCATCGCATGCACTAAAAAATCGGGTGCGACGCGATGCCCGCGATTTCCCATAGGGAACAATGTTAAAAGTCTCAATGGACGCAATTTTACTGTTCAATGCCTCAATGGAGCCGATTTTTCCATAGGAAACAATGTTAAATGGGCCACAGAGCCCAAATAGGCCACCTGAAGTGTGAAATGGGCCCCACAATTGTTAACGCCACCCCACGATCAACGTGAACCCGAAGCGTGGCGAGCGCCGGCGGTACGCGTCCTCCGACCTTTTCATACCCCCACTATCCACGTCGGCGTGGAGTTGAGAATAAAATAGTGTGGCGAGCGCAGCGAGCCACCGAGCCCGAAGCGTGGCGAGCGTAGCGAGCCCCGCGAGGGGACGCGGATACCTGTGAAGGTATCCGCGTCCCCTCGCCACGCTTCGGGCTCGGTGGCTCGCTGCGCTCGCCACACTATTCTATTCTCAACTCCACACCGACGTGGATAGTGGGGGTATGAAAAGGTCGGAGGACGCGTACCGCCGCCCCTCGCGGGCTCGCTGCACTCGCCACGCTTCGGGTTCACGTTGATCGTGGGGTGACGTTAACAATTGTGGGGGCCATTTCACACTTCAGGGGGCCTATTTGGGCTCTGTGGCCCATTTAACATTGTTTCCTATGGAAAAATCGGGTCCATTGAGGCATTGAACAGTAAAATCACGTCCATTGAGACTTTTAACATTGTTCCCTATGGGAAATCGCGGCCATCGCGTCGGTCGCGTCGCACACGATTTTGTAGTGCATTCAATGCCCGCGATGGCCGCCGTGCTAAGTAAAGAGTACCAATAATAATAATGATAATAATAATAATAATAATTAGTTCATTTAGAAAGCAGCAATAATATATTTCATAATGAACCCATTATACTGTATGGCACTGCAATAACTTTGGAAGTAATATTTACATTACACACATTTGGATTGTTAATGTAAAAATAGAATCTCACCTCAAATGGATTATCCCCATTATTCTACCCATTATTGTGATAGTCCTGTATGCAATATTCAGGATTGTATGTATTGTCATGCCTACATTTTCAATAAGGTCAATGCAATATGATCATTAGCTAAGCCCCTGAAACTTCATTAGATGTAATTGTGGATTCTATTATTTCGGGCTCTTTACACTTGCAGACTACATGGTTAAATAGTGTGTATAAAGTACCTCCTGCACTTGATACTGTATGTGAAAGTTGCATGACAAGCTAATAGTGGTTTTATGGATGTACAGTCCTTAAAACAGTTAGGATCTTGTATTGTGACAAATCCAGACATGTGGTTCTTGTAAGAAGTATAGGCTGTGGGAGAATTAGGAATCATAACTAGTTTTTGCCAAACATTAATTAAATGGGTTGAGAATATAATTGAAAAGAGGCAGGGCATAGCACTGCAGCGTGTAAAGTAAAGGGACTTCCCGTCCATACTGCTTCAGCTGCTTTCATCCTGGCCGGCACTACTGCCTGTCACACACTGTGATGTGCCTCCTAGCTTTGCAGGCTCTGTTGAGCAGGTAGCTCCAGCCATGTCCAACCCTTTCTTAAATGTATCAGTTGAGTCTGCCATCAGAACCTTCTCTAGCAAAGTATTCCATATATTAACTACCATAACTGTAAAGAAACCCTTCCTTTGCTGGGTGCAAAACTTCCTCTCATCTGAGGAAGCTGGCCATAGCCAATTTGGTGCCCTAGGCAAGATTTGGGCTGGTGCCGCCTAGCAGACATTCTCACCACCAAGCCTAAGTGCAATCAAGTTATGTGCGAAGAATTCGTAAGTGCAAATAAATTAGACTATATGCTGCCCTTAAAAACCTTTGACTCATGGATTTTTGTATGCAGCACCATAGGGATGCAAGCCGAAATCTGCGGGTCAGGAACTGGCCCTAAGTCTAACAAGCACCCTGTTCAATTCATTTTTGAGCGCATCCCTTCATTTCAACATACAGATGGAGCTAGCCTCCCTCTTGCTGGCGAATCGCCAGATTGTCTCCGCTGGCGATCCACCAGCGGCGAGGTGCTCCATCTGACTGAGACGCGCTTGCGCCTCACACGCATGCGCGTCTTAGTTTCTGGGTGGCGGGGCGACGGGAACCCTGTCCATCTCCGCTTCAGGGAGACGGACAGGGTTAGGTGGGAGAGCGGGGAGGCGGTGGGGACCCCGGGTGACCGCTGGCAAGCCGGCAGGGACCCGGGGGAAGCGCCATCGGAAGAGAACATGCACGCATCTCGTGCGTGCGCGTCCCCTTTCGCAGATCAGATGGCGACTGGCAGGGGATGGCGGCTGGCGATTCTTCCGCCATCCCCTGCAAGAGCGAGGCCTGCTCCATCTGTACATTATTAATACCATACATAAAATCATTAAGAAAAACAAATGTATACTGAGCGAGACACACTGTTGATGTCAAATGCAGTGTAGGGATACTCTGTTATTGCACATGAATTTAAGGCAGATCACCTCTGCGTCCCTAAAAAATAAAATTACACATGAAATATTTCTGTATTTCCAGAAATATATATAAATATATAGTAAATATATAGTAGAAACACACACAACAGATCACTCTTTTCCATCCCTCATGCATGGCATGCACTTTAACCTAACCCTTTTTGATTGATTGTAGCTGGACAACTTCTCATTTTGCAGAGGCAGGACTAGGAGGTGGAGCTCAGGAGCTGGATAAGGTCAGGTAGATGAAGGGGAGTTGAGAACAGCCAGACAGCCAGCCTGTGGCAGCCGGCTGCAGTTCAGGTGCAGAGTATGGAAGGCTGGGTGGTGTGACCTCACCTTCCTGCCTAGCCTAAGGGCCACAGCTATCGTTACTATGGCTGCAGGCATGAGAAGGGGAGGTGCTGTAATTGCCTAGGTAGGACGGGGAGACCATGCAAATGCAATGTTGCCGGCATCATCGTGGCTGGCTAGTACAGATTTCAGGCCAAAAAAATCAGACTGTTTCAGACTGACAGGAGGGGCATAACTAGAACCATTTGGGCCCCATAACAAAATCTTAAAAGCCACAATCACTACATTGTCACTACAATGTCCATGGGGTGGGAGGCAAAGATAAGAGTAACAGAGTGAGAGACAGAGGGTGAAAAGGAGAAAGGAGGTCAGGGCTTCATGGAAAAAGAGTGAGTAAGAGAAAGAGAGAGAGAAAGAACAAGAGAGAAAGGTAGGGGGCAAGTAAAAGTCAGAGATTGTCAGATAGAGAGAAAAAGGGGAAAAAGGGATAGTATAAGTGAGAGACAGGGGGAGAGTGTCAGCAAGAGAGAGAGCCGGGAGAAAGATGTGTGCGAGACTGCAAGAGAGAGAGAGTGAGAGGGAAGAGAGGGGGAAGAAGTGTATGGGAAGAAGTGGGGAAGATAGGGGAAAGACTAGTGACAGATAAAGAGGTGAGACTGAGACCGGGTTGAGAGAAAGAAAGGGGCCAGGGGAGGAAAAAGGAGAGAGAGAGATCAGGATAGGTCCCACTATAGATGACACTGTGTGCCTCCTACTTCACTCCACTTCCAAACAGGTGCCACTGTGTACCTTTTAATCACCTCTTCTCCCAGTAAAGGTGCCGCTGTGTATCTCCTCATTGTTCAACCCCCACAACAGATGGCACTGTGGACCTCTAGCAGCACTGGGTCTTCTCTCACAGGTTTTGGGCTACCACTGGGTCTCCACCCTGACCAATCTCCACACAACCCCACCGCCGAGTCTCCACACTGCTGCACTGGGTCTGGACTGCTGCAACGGGTCTCCACAGCACATCATACAACTGGGTCTCTGGCTTTCCATGCTGCTGTTCCAGGTCTCCACTGTGTACTGATGAGCTGGGTCTCCACAGCACATCGCACAGCTGTGTCTTTGCACCACACCATCTCCTGTCACAATCTCCTGTCATCAGCAACAGCTTTGTATTTTGCTCCGGGTCTAGTGACTAGAGAGTGACCCAGGAAAGAGTGGTAGGAAGGGTTAGTAGAGAGGCATGAATAGTAGCTGGACCACATCCCCAGTGCTGCGCCTTCTTTCCATTAGAAATATGCTGGGGGTGGGGCACGGCCTGCCGCACTATTTTAAAATTGCATCCCTGCACCTGCTAATGTTACCTTACTGATGACATGAGAGATTGAAGTGGCCCTAAAAGCTTCCACTTCTATTGGCCTATTCTATTGGGGGTAGATGTCACCCTGCCCTCCAACCCAGACCGCCACTGCTTTTGGGGCATTACTCTACTGACATCTTTTGTACAAAGGATAGGATACTCTGTTATCTATCTATATATAAAATACACTGTTCAAAAAAAATATAAAAAATACACACAACACAATGTAACTCCAAGTCAATCACACTTCTGTGAAATCAAACTGTCCACTTAGGATTCAACACTGATTGACAATCAATTTTGCATGCTGTTGTGCAAATGGAATAGACAACAGGTGGAAATTATAGGCAATTAGCAAGACACCCCCAATAAAGGAGTTGTTCTGCAGGTGGTGACCACAGACCACTTCTCAACTCCTATGCTTTCTGGCTGATGTTTTGGTCACTTTTGAAAGCTGGTGGTGCTTTCACTCTAGTGGTAGCATGAGACAAAGTCTACAACCCACACAAGTGGCTCAGGTAGTGCAGCTCATCCAGGATTTCACAATGCGAGCTGTGGAAAGAATGCATGGAGGAGCTACCAGGAGACAGGCAAGTACATCAGGAGACATGGAGGAGGCTGTATGAGGGCAACAACCCAGCAGCAGGACCGCTACCTCCGCCTTTGTGCAAGGAGGAACAAATGGAGCACTGCCAGAGCCCTGCAAAATTACCTCCAGCAGGCCACAAATGTGCATGTGTCTACTCCAATGGTCAGAAACAGATTCCATGAGGGTGGTTTGAGGAGCCGACATCCACAGATTGGGGTTGTGCTTACAGCCCAACACCGTGCAGGACGTTTGGCATTTGCCAGAGAATACCAAGATTGGCAAATTCGCCACTGGCTCTTCACAGATGAAAGCAGGTTCACACTGAGCACGTGACAGACATGAGTCTGGAGATGCCAAGGAGAATGTTCTGCTGCCTGCAACATCCTCCAGGATGACCGGTTTGGCAGTGGCTCAGTAATGGTGTGGGGTGGCATTTCTTTGTGGGCGGGCCACACAGCCCTCCATGTGCTCTCCAAAGGTAGCTTGACTGCCATTAGGTACAGAGATGAGATTCTCAGACCCATTGTGAGACCATCTGCTGGTGCGGTTGGCCCTTGGTTCCTCCTAATGCAAGACAATGCTAGACCTCATGTGGCTGGAGTGTGTTAGCAGTTCCTGCAAGACGAAGGCATTGATGCTATGGACTGGCCCGCCCGTTCTCCTGACCTGAATCCATCTGGGACATCATGTCTTGCTCCATCCACCAACGCCATGTTGCAACACAGGCTGTTCAGGAGTTTAGTCCAGGTCTGAGAGGAGATCCCTCAGGAGACCATCTGCCACCTCATCAGGAGCATGCCCAGGCATTGTAGGGAGGTCATACAGGTACATGGAGCCCACAAACACTACTGAGCCTCATTTTTACTTATTTTAAGAACATTACATCAAAGCTGGATCAGCCTGTAGTGGGTTTTTGCACTTTAATTTTGAGTGGGACTCCAAATACAGACCTCCATGGGTTAATAAATTTGATTTCCATTGATAATTTTTGTGTGATTTTGTTGTCAGCACATTGAACTATGTAAAGAACAAGTATTTAATAAAAATATTTTATTCATTCAGATCTAGGATGTGTTATGTTAGTGTTCCCTTTATTTTTTTGAGCAGTGTACATATCCTATATAAATACAATTAGTTTGTTTAGAAACAATTAAAATACCTACATTTGCCTAAAATCTTACTTTGGAGTGCTGTGTGCTGTTAGTCATGTCCCCCATAGCATGCATTTCCAGCTTTGTAGTAGGGGAGGGGGGAGTAATCTTGGGCAAACTGCACTGATCAAACATGGGAGGAGGAGCTGCCAAGCAGTCCCCTCTGCCATATCTGTTAGTGGCAGCGGGCCCTTTGCAGCCACTCTCCCCACACAGTCATACCTGTATTTACAGGTAACTGAGTCTCTGCAGGCGATCCTACGATCCCTCCCAATGCAGTTTTAAAGTTATATCAAGTAGCGAGTGCCACTGCTGGCTGCTGCCCCACTCTGAGAGTCATGTTTGTTACTGGCAGTGTGTGGTGCGTCTTGCATAAGCTCCGATTCTTACTCCCGACAAAGCGTAAGCTCAGCTCTGCTGTGTGCTGCACTGCCAGCTGCCCCTAATCTCAACTCCGTCAGGCATTGCCAGTGGGTGCTAATTCCAGCGGGTGCCCCTAAAACCACCAATGTAAGTATGAGCTGCTCCTATGCATTGCAAATGCCCTAGGCAATTGCCTAGTTTACCTATGCCTAGGGCCGGCTCTGCATTTGACCATAGTGCAGTGGCGTAAGTTCATACCAGGTTCCCGGAGGCGACAAAGATTGTAGTGCCCCCCCTACACACACACACACACACACACACTATACATACATGGTAAGTGATCCTCAGATCAACAGACCATACCTGCCACCCCCAAATACCACAGCTAAAATCAGTTACCCCCATACACTAACATACCTCCCAACATTATTAGCATGCACGCGTTGATGTCCAGCACCTGGATTTTGGGGGCTTGGTCTAGCAACCAGGAGGTGTAACCTCAAAATTTCCTCACTGTTGTGAAGACATGTTTTCACCCCTGAGGGGGCAAGGCCAGCACTCTTTGAGCTGCTGGCCATGCCCCCAGCTCCTCTGTCTCCAGAAATAGATGCTATGCACATCCGCACAGCATCTATTAACCACTAACATCGGGAAAGTAGGAAGTAGCTGAAACTCGGATCTCTGTCACACACCAGCACACATCCTCCCCTTAGTCCCCGTCAGCATGTGTGCAACTGTGTACACAATATACATAAAATCACACATATATAGTCACACACATGAATACATACACCTATGCATACATTCACTCATATATACATAGTCAAACACCAGTATGCATACATATACAGTCACACACCTATTCACAGATAGTCACACCCATGAACATAGTTACACAGATAAATACATAGAGGGACATAGAGTGCACCTTGTCACACTCACCATTCATCCTGAGGTCCTGCCGTTTGGCCCCTCCCCCTTTTTGGACTGTCCAGCTCCTCCAGAGCCTGTTGACTGCTTCATAAAAACTTTGGAAAGGCTGGTGACTGGTGAGGGGTGTCAGGGGCTGAGAATACTAGCCCCATCTTCATCTGGCTGCCGGGTGCACAGACAGCACTACAGGGAAGAAACTGAAAGTATAGTTTCATGCCTGCAGTGAGTGCACACAGGACCCGGCTGCCGCAGCAGCAGTGACTGGAAATGGTGCTTTGATCTGGCTCCTGCGTCATGCCCCCCCCCCCTAGTTGTGGCACTGGCTCCTTCTCTCCTGCTGTGACTGAGCCTGAGGTGCGTTGCCGCTCAATGCAGAAGCCGAAGGACAGGGATGCCTGGTTCTGGCTCCTCTGTGCCCCCCCTAGTGGCTAACGCCCGGCGGCAAATGTCTCCATTGCCTCCGGGAGTTACGCAACTGGCATAATGGGTGACTGTGTGTCCTGTGTACAGACCTCTAGTTAAACAGTTCACCTGATAGTTCTCTGTATTGACCCTTAATGTATTTGTACAAATGAATCATATATCTTATTAAAACACCTTATTTGTAATTTAAACATACAGTACCTAACTTGGCTTGCTTTACCTCATAGCCAAATGACCCTTAATCATTTTTGTTGTTTATCTGAACCTTTTCAAGTTCCAATACATATTTTTATGGAGTGGTTCCCATAACTGTACACTGTTTTCTAGATGAAAACCAACTGAGGGGTTGAAACCATTTAACAATAGTAAATAATAGATGATAAAATCAATATTGTTATTACTTACAGCATTCTATTTGTGCAGCAGTCAGCATAAAATGAAAGACAGATATACAAAGTAGACAGTGCTTAACAATTTCAGTGCCAACATCTCTGTGAAAGATGTGCAAAATATCTGCTAAAAATAACAGCATCACTGACATTTGTTATATAAATTTAAATAACAATGTTTTATAAAATAGATTGTAGTTCATATACAAGGTAAACATTACAGGTTATTATGATGAATAAAACTGTTTGCTTGAAATTTTTTAAACCTATTTTAAAAAATTCATTTGTCACTCAAAGGGTTTAATAATAGCAATATCACACGTGAAGTAGAATACACATCTTAGTAAATTCCCCCCTTTGGTGTTTAATTCCTGTCTCCAACTCCATCTTGCAAACTCGCCCAAACCCATCCCGCTCTCCCTTTCTTACCGGCTGTGTTGACCACCCTTTAGCATCCAATCTGGTACAAAAACAGATAAAAAAAGTTAGGGATCTTCAGCATCTAAACTGCGTAGCTACACTTCTATGTTCATTTCCATTGCAGCTTACAGTATCTGAAAAGTATGATAAATAGAATCAAAGAAACAGCCAAAGTGCAGTAGTGTTCATCCTGTTGTGCTCTCCTTTCCATTTTTACAAATGCCCACCATATTTTTTCCCATTCCCTGACCATCACTATTGTTGTTTATATATTTTAAAAATAAAGCATATACAGTAGAACTAAATCATATGGATGTCAACTTTGTGACAGCCCTCATTTTCCAAGTAATCTGTGTCCCTTATTTACATAAATGTCTAAATTTTGGCCTTTAGCCCAATTACTTGTTTTCCAGATGGGATCTTTGAACAGTTCCTTCCGAGCTGCTGACCTTAGAGTCATTAGTCTGTTACAAACATTCACTATGCAATATTTCCTTATTCCCAGTTTGCCAAGATGCCAGCATCACAGATTATCAGATAAAAAAAAACACGATGCATGGATCCTTGTGTTGGTTTTCTCATACTGTACTCATATTTTGTAACTGCAGAAACATTTTTAGAATTTGATTCCAGTGCTACTTCTGTATAATAAAAGTTTAAGAGACACAAAAAGGACAATATAAAATGAAATAAAATGAAAATAAAATGTACAAAACAAAATGCATGTAACATTTTATAAATACATTATATATTTTTTTTCCGGTGCTTATTAGAACCTCACCCTATTATAACCATAGCTCTTGATGGGGTCTATTTAGTCAACTTAAAAAATACTTCTCTAGCATTTTAGCTACAGAAAGCATAAATAAATGAAGATTGTTTCCTTATATACTACAAAGAAAATTCCTGGGAAAATAACAAATCTTTTCCTTAGTTTGTCCACCCCCATGCTTCTCTCAAAAACATGCGTCCATCTCTGGGTGGCATTAGGTCTCCTATCACCGGGCCAAAGCAGGGAAGAGACATTACTCTTCCTGCTTACTCCTCAGGACCCACCCTGTGTATGTGCCAGGTTCTGACTGTTGCCATCTTTCACTATTGTAAAAGATAAAAATTAAGCCGTAGCAGCCCCATTTTCTCCTCACAGAGACATGTCTTTATTGCATGATCCATTAACTATGAATTTGTTTCTGCCACTACCCTAAGCACTTACCACATATTAAATGGATGATTGGTCCACAGTGTTTAGGTTCACATTCAATAGGTCAACGCCATATGGTCGACATGCACTAGGGACATTGACAAAAGGCAGACATGCACCATGATGACATTGGCAAAAGGTCAACACAAGCAAAATATCAACATGATCTACAAATGAAAAGGTAGATATGAGTTTTTTTGGTACTCTTTACCTAGCACGGCGCCCACGATCTTGATCGTGGGCATCGTGAGGTAAAAAATCGCGTCGGTCGCGGGCTAAAAATACGCCCGGACGCGACGCGACCGACGCGATGTCCACGATTTCCCATTGAAAACCATGTTAAACATGGACATCGTGTCGGTCGCGTCGCGGCCGGCCATAAATGTGCACACGATGGCCGCGACGCGATGCCCACGATTTGCCATAGGAATCAATGTTAAAAGGCCCGATGGACACGATTTTCATGTTAAATGGCTGAATGGACCCGATTTTACCATAGGAAACAATGTTAAATGGGCCTTAGAGCCCAAATACTTAGCCTGAACTCTGAAATGGCCCCCCCAATTGTTTACGCCACCCCACGATCAACGTCAACCCGAAGCGTGGCGAGCGCAGCGAGCCCGCGAGGGGCGGCGGTACGCGTCCTCCGACCTTTTCATACCCCCACTATCCACGTCGGCGTGGAGTTGAGAATAGAATAGTGTGGCGAGCGCAGCGAGCCACCGAGCCCGAAGCGTGGCGAGCGCACGCGGATACCTTCACAGGTAAACGCGTCCCTTCGCGGGCTTCACAGGTGTCCGCGTCGCCATGGACACCTGTGAAGCCCGCGAGGGGACGCGTATAGCTGTGAAGGTATCCGCGTCCGCTCGCCACGCTTCGGGCTCGGTGGCTCGCTGCGCTCGCCACACTATTCTATTCTCAACTCCACGCCGACGTGGATAGTGGGGGTATGAAAAGGTCGGAGGACGCGTACCGCCGCCCCTCGCGGGCTCGCTGCGCTCGCCACGCTTCGGGTTCACGTTGATCGTGGGGTGGCGGTAACAATTGGGGGGGCCATTTCCCAGTCAAGGTTGCCTATTTGGCCTCTGTGGCCCATTTAACATTGTTTCCTATGGCCACATCGGGTCCATTGAGGCATTTAACAGTAAAATCGCGTCGGTCGGGCCATTTAACATTGATTGCTATGGGAAATCGGGTGCATCGCGTCGCGGGCATCGCAGGTACATTTATGGCCGCCCGCGACGCGACCGATGCGATTTCCATGTTTAACATGGGTTTCAATGGGAAATCGCGGGCATCGCGACGGTCGCGTCGCGGCCAGACATAAATGTACCCGCGATGCCCGCGATGGGCGCCGTGATAGGTAAAGAGTACCGTTTTTTTTTCCTTTTGTTGGAATTTTTCATGCTTTACGATCCATGTGGACTACAATTGGAAACAGTAAAGTGGTATTCTAAGCATAGTGAGCAAAGCAAGCCATGCTAGGATACCTGCTACACTAATTGGAGGTCCATATCAACAGGTGTTGACAGTGACACCAAAAACAAAAAACCTCATGGCAACTTTTTCATGTATCTTTCTCTTTGCTGTCAGCCTTTTGTTTGTGTTGATTTTTCATGTCAACTTTTTTCCATGTCGACCTTGTTTGGGGTCAACCTATTGACTGTAACCCTAGACCAGTGGTCCCCAAACTTTTTTGTATCACAGTGCCCCTGAGTATCAGAATTCTTTCATGGCACCCCTAGGCCAAAAGTTTCTTATTGAGAAAATCTGAAAAAGATATTAAATTAAGTAAATTGGGTTTATATCTCTTGGAATCAGTAATTTGGTGAGGGACAGGATTAATTTAGGAGAAACATAGTAACATAGTAATTAAGGCTTAACAAAGAGTTCAACCTATTTGATTTGTAACTATTGACTTGAGTGAGTCATATCTATAGGATTCCCTTAGTGGCCAAAAATGTATCTAGTTTTGATTTAAATTAATTGACAGTAGTTGATGGAACCACCCCCACCAGCAATGAGTTCCAGAACTTGACAGCTCTAATGGTAAAGAACCCTCTTTTTAATTCAGTACAGAATTTATTTTCCTCGAGACTCAGCACATGTCCGGCTGTCCTAAGTATAGACTTGTTAGTGAACAAACCATCTCCCAGTTCTATATGATTCCCAATTCTGTATTTGAACATACAGTACTAATAATATCACCTCTCAATCTCCATTTCCCCAGTGAAAACATATTAAGCCTTGTTAACCTATCTTTATATTCTAGTGATTTAAGAACTTTTACTAGCTTAGTCGCTCTTCTCTGTACCTGTTCCAATTCATTTGCAGGTATGTCCTTTTTAAGGTGCGGTATCAAGACAAAAATTTGCTTGAATTTGAAGTTTCTTGCATCAGTATAAGTATTCAGTTAAGCATAAGAGTGTATTGTTTGAGCAAAATAGAAAGTCATGATACAGTACTACTGTATTCTGTACTATATTGAAAAGCAAAATGCTAGTATTATATACACCTTTAGTGCAAAATGATTTTTATTATTATTATTATTATCATAGAAAAACATAAACATATATATATATATATATATATATATATATATATATATATATATATATATATATATATATATATATATATATATATATATATATATATATATATAGTTAGAACTGGTAAAAAAAAGGGGGAGGGTAGTATCACCCTGTGGGACTCAAGGTAGTCCAAAATAGGAATATTTTAGTCTGCTTTCAAACCATACCAAAGGGAGCTGGGTCGAAAGGATCCCTGTTTCCTAAGTGGAGTGGGGGATGCAACAATGTCCTTATAAGTTTTTGAGTCTTTGAAGTCTGTCCATCGGACCCATGTGTCCCTGAAAGTTACATAGGTATCTTCAGCAGAGGATACGATGTCTTCTATGTCCCTGTAAAAATCAACTTCCGCAAGCCAGTCTTTAATAGTTGGAGTGGAGCCAGCAAATGGGAATGACTGACTTAGCCACATTATTTAAGTGATATAGCAAGGACTTCTTGTATCTCGCGATCGGGGTGGAGGACAAGTGGAATAGCCAGAACAGTGGGTCAGAGGGGACAGGTTCCCATGATAGCGGAGAGTTTCAGGACACCTGACCAAAATGGACGGAGGAAAGAAGTGGGTTGCCCTGGGCATTGGAGCAGCGCCAGCAGATATTAGGTACACAAATCTCAATGTTAGAGAGTACATCAGACATCTATTCCAACGGGATATCAGTTTGAACTGGGTTTCCCGGGCCCCCACACTAGGAGAGCAGGCATGGGCCAGGCGGAATATCTTAACCCATTTATTTTTCCCCACTTCTTCACCTAGCTCTGTATCCCATGTATTAGTAAAGTGCAGAAGATGGGGGCTTGCGTCATCAGAGATTAGGTTGTATATCAAAGAGATGGTATGGGTGGGAGCTGAGAGGGACCATTACAGAGAAGTTCAAATGGTGTCAGGGTCTCCTGAGAGATGCCGGAAGGACTCAGTGACCTGAGGAAATGGTGTACCTGAAGGTATCACCACTTTTCAGTTTGAGATAAATTCCATCCACTTTGTAAGTCATTAAAAGATGCAATTGTTCCTCCGCTCACCAGCTGCCCATTCTAAAAAGGCCCCTTTCTAACCAGCAGTTAAAGGCCTTGAGGTCTAATCCTGGGGTGAAAGGGTATTTGCTAAGAAGGACAGGAATGGGGAGTTCCTGGAAGAAATAGAAGGGTTCTTCCTCGTGGACCTCCAGCAGGCTAACATGGGCCCAATGGTGGGTGGACAGAGCTAGGGAGCCACGGGACGATAGAAATAGAGGTTTGAAGGGCCTGTTTTTCAATTTGTACTCAATGCTTAACCATGTCAGACCTAGACCATTCTAGGATTTGTCTAAGTCCGTTTTTAACCCACACAGTACCATTACTTCGCTCATGGAAGAAGGACATTTACCAGAAGTAATATAAAAGATATAATTATTTATTCTTCATCATACACAAGAATGTAATTCAATACAATACCACATAACAAGACATCTTCACGTCTTGGCTTCCCCATCACAGCTTAACTCCTCTCCTTATGTGACACCCACGACCATCATACGACAAGCTCAAACTTGGGTGCAGCTGTGGCTAGTTTTATAACTTGATGATTCGGGCTGACACTCCTAGTAATACGTCATAACCATCATTTCCTAAGTCTAAGTATGGTATTCTAACTGCGTATTCTATTGGCACTTATTGTGGCTGGTCTTATGACTTTGTTTCAGTGTGTGTGTGAAGGGTCCTTTCCAAAGACTATTCTGGAAGGATCATTACATAACATATCCTGTTGTTTTCAACAGAACATCTGGTTTTCATTAGTTAACTAGAGAAAAAACAAATCATTGTTACAACATGGAAGAACAGAACTTATCAGAACCAGGAGCATCTGGTCCGCCTGGATCTCCTGGACTAGAATCATATACCTTTAACAGATTCTAGTTAGGTGACAAGCATTGTAATATCGTAATATATTGGGGAGGCAAAAACCTCCTTTGTGAGTAGACCTGTATAGTATGTTAAGTTTCAGGAGTGGTCTGCTGCTACCCCAGATAAACTCCCTGATAAGGGACTGAGTCTCCAGTAACCAGCAATGAGTTATCTTAATGGGGAGGGCTTACAGAAGATACAGAAACTTAGGGAGAGTGTTCATTTTTAATATACCCAGTCGGCCAAACCATGAGAATAAACCAGCCTTCCAGGCTCGTAAGTCAGAGCGGACCCTAGCCAGGAGGGGTGTAAAATTAGTTCCAAACAAGCTGGAAAGATCTCTAGTTATGGCAACACCCAGTTATTTCAGCTGAGAGGCATGCCAGGCAAAAGGAAAAGCAGTTTTAAGATCTGCTAAGGCTGTAGGAGGTACTGTGATGTTGAGGGCAGCCAATTTAGTGTAGTTCACCTTAAAGTTTGAAAGGTCGCCAAATAGTTTAAATTCCTATAGTAGGGTAGGGAGGGAGGTGGATGGAGAGGTGATAGTAGCCAATTTGTCATCAGTGAATAGCGCCAATTTATATTCAGTCCCGTTTAGAGCGTATCCTGAGATGTTAGAATTCAATCTAATAGAGCATGCCAGCACCTCCATACAGAGGATGAAAATCAGAGGGGACAAGGGGCATCCCTGACGGGTGCCATTATTAATATCACCATCGGGGAGCAGTAGAGGGAGAGGATTCGCTGGAAAAAAAGTGGCCCCAACCCCAAATGCCGCATCACCCCAGCCATGAACCCCCAATCAGGGGCAAACGCAGGATTTTCAGAAGGGGGTTTCCAGAGGGGCAGAGCAAAGCATGGAGATGGACACCTAGGTGACTCAGTATATGCCGGGTCAGTTAAAGTATTATAGATAGACCAAATGTATATAAATAATAATAATAATAAAAAATATATATATACGGTATATATATATATATATATAGGTACTCTTTACCTAGAACGGCGCCCGTCGCGGGCATCGCGGGTACATTTATGCCTGCCCGCGACGCGACCGACGCGATGCCCGCGATTTTCCCATTGAAAACCATGTTAAACCTGAAAAATCGCGTCGGTCGCGTCGCGGCCGGCCATAAACGTACCCGCGATGCCCGCGACGCGATGCTCCCGATTTCCCATAGGAAGCAATGTTAAAAGCCGCGATGGACCCGATTTTAGTGTTAAATGCCTCAATCCACCCGATTTGGCCATAGGAATCAATGTTAAATGGGCTACAGAGCCCATTAACCCTTAAATGTCCCCCCAAATTTTTAACGCCACCCCACGATCAACGCCAACCCGAAGCGTGGCGAGCGCAGCGAGCCCGCGAGGGGCGGCGGTACGCGTCCTCCGACCTTTTCATGCCCTACTATCCACGTCGGCGTGGTGTGAGAATAGAATAGTGTGGCGAGCGCAGCGAGCCACCGAGCCCGAAGCGTGGCGAGCGCAGCGAGCCCCGCGAGGGGACGCGGATACCTTCACAGGTAAGCGCGTCCCCTCGCGGGCTTCACAGGTGTCCGTGGCCACGCGGACACCTGTGAAGCCCGCGAGGGGACGCGCTTACCTGTGAAGGTATCCGCGTCCCCTCGCGGGGCTCGCTGCGCTCGCCACGCTTCGGGCTCGGTGGCTCGCTGCGCTCGCCACACTATTCTATTCTCAACTCCACGCCGACGTGGATAGTAGGGGAATGAAAAGGTCGTAGGACGCGTACCGCCGCCCCTCGCGGGCTCGCTGCGCTCGCCACGCTTCGGGTTGGCGTGGATCGTGGGGTGGCGTACAAAAATTGGGGGGACATTTAAGGGTTAATTGGGGCTATTTGGGCTCTGTAGCCCATTTAACATTGATTCCTATGGGAAAATCGCGGGCATTGAGGCATTTAACGCTAAAATCGCGGTCAATCAGGCTTTTTAACATTGTTCTCTATGGGAAAATCGCGGTAATCGCGGGTACCCGATTTTGATGTACCCGCGATTTACCCGCGATTTACCCGCGATGCCCGCGATTACCGCGATTTTACCCGCGATGCCCGCGATTTCAATCGTGGGCGCCGTTCTAGGTAAAGAGTACCTATATATATATATATATATATATATATATATACAGACACATATATATATATATAAAACAACAGTGTAGACCCCTGGACATAGCAATGTATTGGGGCCCCTACCGATCCTCCAGCGGTAGGGGGTGGGGGAAGCTTTGATGTCCCGCAGGTGGTAGGGGGTATTATATCAACCGTTCAGCATGTAGGGCCTGGATCAGTAATTACCACTAATTACCCCTTTACTGCACAGATGGTGGGAGATGGGGTGGGAGAAGGGGGCATTGGGCTGAATGAAGGGGCCCTGATACATAACTTCCGGGGTGGTAGAGGATGTTTAATACGCAGAGGAGGGGTGTATAGTGGAGTGGGCTTATTATTCATAATTTTCTGGTGGGAAGACAGCTTGCTTGACAGCAGATATCTCCAGTTCACGGAAATAGATTTCTTAGATTTTAAAGGAATTAAAAACTAGAGAATCCCACCTACCAAATGGTATTGGAGACTAGGGGATCAGAGTTCAGGAGGCAGAGCAATCTTCCAACGAGAATATAATACTACATACCAGGTGTGTGAAGCTGGAGCAGTAACCAGCTGCTTGAGTCCCAGCTTTTGGAATATACCCTCAGGAAATCTCTAAGTCAGACAGAACCTGAAATATCTGACTGGGAAGAGCAATTAACAGGCTTGGATGGGGACCACTATTTTGAAGTCAGATATCTCTGGTTCCCAAGGGCCGATTTTTTAAATTCTTGCACCCCTGGAAAGAGGGGACCCTCAGCTTTCAGCCTAGGGTCCTTAGACTCCTGGGGGGTTTCTGAGTACCCAGAAAACCCCCCTGCGTGCGCTACTGCCAATCAATGCGGTCAAGTGCCTTTTCGTTGTCGGTGGATAATAAGATTGCTGGGACCTTTGTAGTAGAGATGTGGTGTACATAAGCCAGTATCTTGGAAGTGTTGTCCCGGGCCTCGCGACAAGGCACAAATCCCACCTGGTCAGAGTGTATGATAGAGGGGATATAGATCTTCAACCTATTGGTGAGAAGTTTAGCGAATAGTTTGACATCTCAGTTGAGGAGGGATATCGGCCGGTAGCTGGGGCATAGGGAAAGGTCCTTGCCCTCCTTAAGGCCCCCATACACTATGCGATTTTGGGACGATTTCATCCGTAGGTATGTGACATTTGATCCGATCCGATGCGCGGTCCCGTGCGCATCGGACCGGATCAGGGAGGTCGGACGGTCTGTACATACGATCACGTCCGACCTCCCTGTATGCATATGCCTGCCACCTGACAGGCATATGCATACAGACACCGGGGGAGTAGTGGGGGCGGCCAGCGGCAGCGGTGGTGGGAGCGGCCAGCGGCAGCGGTGGTGGGGGCGGCAGCGGCGGTGGGGACGGGCGGCGTGTGCGGTGAGCGCAGTGTACTTACACATAGCAGCAGCGGCGGGGACGGGACGCGCAGTGGCGGCTATTATATTTTTAAAATACTTGTCAAATGACCGGCCGCTCTCTGATTGGCCGGGGAGCTCTCAGCCAATCAGAGAGCGGCCGGTCATTTGACAAGTATTTTAAAATATAATAGCCGCCACTGCGCGTCCCGTCCCCGCTGCTGCTGCTATGTGTAAGTACACTGCGCTCACCGCAAACGCCGCCCGCTGCCCGCCCCCCCCCCCACCGCCGCCGCCGCTGCCCGCCCCCACTACCGCCGCTGGCCGCCCCCACCACCGCTGCCCGTCCCCACTACTGCCGCTGCCCGCCCCCACTACTCCTCACCGCCCTGCAGCTCCCCGGGGTTTTTTTTACATGGGATAAATCGCATGCGATTTATCCCATGTAAAAATGGCACATCAAGTGCCAAATTGTATGTGAGCCTCCCGGGGAGCTGCCGGGCGGCTCGCAGGTAAATTGGGTCCGACTTGTCCCTAGGACAAGTCGGCCTAATGTATGGGGGCCTTTAGGGATCACCATGATATGATCTTTTAGGGATTGTCTAGAGAAAGGGGATTGTTCTGAGACAGCGTTGAAGCCTCTAAAAGTAATGGAAGTAATTTATCCTTAAAGGCTTTGTAGCATCTTATGTTAAAGCCATCTGGGCCCAGACTCTTACCAGAAGGGGGTGATTTAATGGCATGTTCTAGTTCCATCATAGTAAAGGGCCTCTCCAAGACCTTACTATCCTGTTTTGTGAGGTGGTTGAATACTACTCTGGTAAGGTATTCACTAATGCGGGTATATTGTACAGGGAGGAGTAGAAGGTACAAAATTCTGCTGCAATCTTATTGGTATCATGAAGGACTACACCCTGTCCATCCTTAATGGAGGAGATGAAAGAGGGGGCTCTATGCATGCGAAGTGCAAGGGCCAGCATTTTCCCTGGCTTGTTGCCCCATTTATAATATTGACTACGACATTGGAGCAGTTTGTTTATAGCAGAACGTATATGTCTGAGGAAAGGGAGGATTTATGAGACGATTCTAGATTCTGTATCCTCTGCAACAGTTCCTAAACCTTGCCTGTTCTTTGCTTTTTTAGATAGGAACCCTAAGGACGCACTTATGTGCTTCCAAAATAGTGAGTTTGGACATCTCTGGGTTCACATTGTGGCTAATGTATTCATCAATAGACTCTATAAGCTGGGATCTACAATAAGGATCATGTAATAGGGACTTGTTGAAATGCCATGTTCTAGATGTGGGATCAGAGGGGCCCAGGGATATGTCTAATGAGACAGGGACATGATCTGACCAGGTCGTAGGAGCTATGGATGAATCATGTACTAAGTGGAGGTGTCTTTGCCCTATTAGTATGTATACAATTCTGGAGTATGTTCGGTGGGATTGGGAGAAATGGGTAAAGTCTTTATCTGCAGGATGGAGAATCCGCCAGACATCGGACAACTGATGAGCGGGAAGAGTGCATCTTACCTTTCAAGCCATGGACTCTGAGGGAGCTAGGGAGCTGTGGAGCCTGAGGATACGTCTAGATGGTGGTCCAGCACCCAGTTCATGTCGCCGCCAATTACTAGGATACCTTACTTAATTGTGTCAACCCTATCCAAGATCTTATCTAGAAAGGCTGTTTGACCTTGATTGGGAGCATAAACATTGACAATGGTTAAAACCTGAGTAAAAACAGTGCATTTGACCAATAGGCATCTCCCCACTTCCAACTCGTGGACCTCCTCATTAGACGACGACAAGCACTTGGAAAATATAATTGCCACTCCCTTTGATTTGGACTGAGTATAGTTGCTATAGTAGGCAGTGGGAAAAAAAATGTTTTTTTCAGGCTGGGAGTCGTGGCAAAGTGGCGAAAATGGGTTTCCTGAACTAGAGCAATATCTGCTCTGGAAGCATGCAAGGAGCGTAAGGACGTAGCTCACTTTTCAGGGACATTGAGAACTCTGGCATTAAAAGAAACTATTCTTAGGGGGGCGGCCATGGGTAGTGGGGAAGTAAAGTGAGGCATAGGGGTGTGGAGGAGATCAGAGCTATGGGAACACAAGGAAAGAAGAGAGAGGAGAGCACAGAGAAAGAATAAGAAATATACATATATCGACAAATGTGTAGAATCAAACTAGTAAAATGTGGTGTATTCAGGAGATAGGTTAGACGGGGATGATCTACTGCACAAGACTGGGAATTGTATAATCGTATTTGTAATACCAAGTTAGGCCCCCTCTTGATTGATCAATTGCTACTGTAATGAGTAGTTAGTAGACATTCAGGGGTGTGCTACCAGGATTCAGGAGAACCTGAAAAAAAAACCTGCATCCGGACACAACCGGGACCTCCTGGGCACCCATGTCTCGGCACAAGATAGATTAGGGTGTTATACAATAAAAATAGGTATAGAGTGGTTGCAGCAGGCGGCTTACTGGGAATCAATAACCCCCATCAACACGAACGCTAGGCAGTGAGTGCATATCGTAAACAAAGAACAAAACAAATCAAAGCATAAAACAGTGCTAACAACTAGAACCTTAAGAAAGTATGTCACGTTAAGTAGAGGCAACCAAGCGGTCAGGAGACCCTCATTGACATACTGTAAGGGAAGAGTTGTTTGTCACACTAATGGCCTGTGTTTTTTTTCCCCTTAAGTAATGAAATATGTCATCTGACAGTCTGGGTACAGACCTTTGGGTTAAAATAATAGTAGACAAAGCTAGGTCTACTAGGGAGTACCTCACATCGGTATAAAAAGTGTGAGTTAATACCAGTAAGGCAGACCGCAAGATAGAAGACCATGGGGTTCACGGTGGTTCAGATGCACCGGGGGCTTCGGCTCCTCTTGGTTTTTTCTTAGCATGTTGGACTTGCTGCCATCTGGCCTGTCTTGGGAGGGTAGGGGACAGTGTGTTCGGGAGAGAAAGGGCCTGCTTGTCCGGAAGGGTGATGATATCCAGTCCCAGAGATGAGCAGAAGTCGGGAAGATCTGCAGGGGTCTGGAGAGAGAAGAATCTTCCTCATTGAAAAAACTGTATAGATAGTGGGATGCCCCATCTGTACTTGATGTCTTTCTTACACATCGCTTCTGTGAGGGGTTTCAACATTCTCTGTTGCTGGAGCATGCACCAGGAGAGGTCTTGGAATATCTGCAAGCTGGTGCCATTAATATCCAATCCCTTCAATATGCGGACCCTCCAGAGAATATCTTCTTTCTGCAAGTAATAGTGGACTCAACAGATCATGTCCCGCAGGTGTTCAGAGCAGGACCTTTCGGGCGTAGTGCTCTGTGTACCCGGTCAAATTCTATTAAGTCATTTGGGTCCAGACAAAGAATTTCCCCAAAGATCTTGTTTAGAGTGTCTATAAGGCCAGAGGGTGGGATGACTTCTGGTAGGCTGCGAACCAGGATGTTGTTTCTACGGCCTCTGTTGTCCAGATCATCTAACTGTGGATGGAGAGGCAGCTGACATGGCAGGAGCAGGAGGGACGGTATCTTCAGTCTGTATCTCAAGGGGGTCTGCCGTGTGGGGGCCGATTAGATAGGAGTGCAGGTTTTGTTGAGCAGAATCATCACAAAGACTTTCGGGGTGTCTTATTTTGGGAGCCTTTCTCCATTTTGCCCACTAGAGAAGCGTTATGTTAAGAGTGACATATGAAATAGCACTGTTAGTAGTGTGGTTGATGACAATCACATTTCCACATTAGTGGAGCATCATGGGGGGGGGGGGGGCGGCAGCACCTACATGGGACCTCAGTGATGTTAAGTAAGCAGTGATCAAGCAAAGGCTAAAATGATTGTAGTTTTAACAGAGCATGTAGTTATATGCAACAGCCACAGGGTGGCACCAAATTCACACAGATATGGGTTCCCTGCAATAATGTAGAAGGGGAAAGCTGATAGTTATCAGGATACAATCTTATCTTGTCAGCCATACTTATATTAGTCTCAGAGAGGGGTCACTTCTTTTTTATATTAAGTTAGTTCAGCTACCCTTTGAAGTCTGTAGAGAAAGGGTCCCTCCCTTTATTATTATTTGTTGGGTGGGCACCCACCTAGAGCACAGCAGGTCTGTAGAGGTAGGGGAGTGCAATGGCAGACAGAGTAGTCAACTTTGCCCACAGGGGGGACTCAGCAATGTCTCATCAGGACCACACCCTGCCCTCGGCCACCCAGGCCTCCTGGGTGAGGGAGTGGCAGACAGCCAGGCAAGGAGGCACTTCAGGGGTTAATCCGGATGGACAGACGGATGAGGCAGCACCCCGTCTCCCGCGGCAGGCACCTGCCCGAATCCGGCTCCAAATAACGTTGGTGGTGTGGGGTGAGTGAGGCAGGGAGCTGCACCCCAGGGTTCGCCGCCTCTGTGTTTAGATTACGTCACCAGGCGCACTCGTGGGCACACCGCACTGAGTGCAGCCGAAATTAAGGCCACAGCCTACAGGCTAGGCCGCAACCTGCAGGAGGATAAAGAAGCCCTCCCCAGCTCCGAGACAAGCACCATCCGGTTCCCAGCTCTGTCAGAGTGCCAGCAGTGGAAGAACAGAGCGGCCCGGTGAGGGGGAGAGAAGGGATATGGGCTGGGTAAGCGGGAGCCGTGGGGAGATGCTCCCATCCCGAATGGCTGCTAGGCCACACCGCCTTATATATACCTTTAAAGAAAAAATTATATATTTAGAATATTTACTTGATTTTTAACATACATTATCTTTAAAAAAATTTAAAAGGTTATATTAAACAAAAATAAGTAAAATTGATCAAAAATGGTTATAAAATAATTGTATATGAGGCCTTATGCCTTTCTGCCAGTTCATGGTATAGTGACAGGATGTTGCTTAAGAAATATTACCCCCAAGGTAACTCTGACCTGCAACTGCAACACACCATTTGCGTAATTGGTAATTTCCTGCAATTACAGTTCTGTTAATGTCATTGTTGTAACATCACTAGATATGATGGAATATATTAAGTAAAAGACAATTTTTGATTGTTTTTTTACATTTTTTAAACCAACCAAAATTGACATCATGTTTATATGTTCAAATTGGTCATTTATTACCTATAGAGTAGCATGGCCAATCCTGGGACCGGGATCTGTTGGATCCTGGGATTTGGCCCTAAATTTGATGGGATTTAAATCCCAGGTTCAGTGTTTCCAATCCCAGAATATCAGTATTAGAATGCACACTCACAGTCTAATGCCAGGCAGCAGCTGAGTAAATTGTATGTGCAGCCGTCAATGGCACATCATGAGTGATTCTTAAGGCCCCCATACATTAGGCCGACTTGTCCTAGGGACAAGTCGGACCCAATTTACCTGCGAGCTCCCCGGGAGGCTCACATACAATTTGGCACTTGATGTGCCATTTTTTACATGGGATAAATCGCATGCGATTTATCCCATGTTAAAAAAAACCCGGGGAGCTGCAGGGCGGTGAGGAGTAGTGGGGGCGGGCAGCGGCGGCGGGCAGCGGCGGCTGCGGTGGTGGGGGCGGCCAGCGGTGGTGGTGGGGGCGGCCAGCGGTGGTGGTGGGGGCGGCCAGCGGTGGTGGGGGAGGGCGGCGGGTGCGGTGAGCGCTGCTGACCTGGCCGGGCAGTGTACTTACTTACATAGCAGCAGAGGGAACGGGCAACGCAGTGGCGGCTATTATATTTTGAAAATACTTGTCAAATGACCGGCCGCTCTCTGATTGGCCGGAGAGCTCTCAGCCAATCAGAGAGCGGCCGGTCATTTGACAAGTATTTTCAAAATATAATAGCCGCCACTGCGCTGCCCGTCCCCGCTGCTGCTATGTGTAAGTACACTGCCCGGCCAGGTCAGCAGCGCTCACCGCACCCGCCGCCCGCCCCCACCACCGCTGGCCGCTGCCCGCACGCACCACCGCCCGGCCAGGTCAGTCAGCCGGTGCTCAGGGACCCGCTGCCCGCCCGGTGTCTGCATGCATATGCCTGTCAGGTGGCAGGCATATGCATACAGGGAGGTCGGACGTATGTACAGACCGTCCGACCTCCCTGATCCGGTCCGATGCGCATCGGATTGGATCAGATATCACACACATACGATTTTGGGCCGATTTCATCCGATTATCGGCACCAAGTGCCGAAATCGGATGAAATCGGACCAAAATCGCATAGTGTATGGGGGCCTTTAGTACTCAAAATCTTTCACATCCAATCCCTGAGCGGGGAAGCACCATGCAGAAGAGTCTCTCTCTCCCTGCTCTGCAGCTGGTGGTGTTCAGCAGACAGCGGGCGACAGTAGAATTTAAACAAAACAAATCATACAGTATGTGAGCCTCCCGGGGAGCTGCTGAGAGAGCTCAGGGGAAATTGAGTCAGACTTGTCCTTAGGACAAGTCAGACAAGTGTATGGGTATCTTTAGATCACACCAGGGTGCCCTGGTATCTAGTCCCAGAAACATCGATTTTTTTGTTGTTGTTGTTGTTGTTGTTTTTGCACATAAAATAGAAGCCAACAAAAAATATTTTGAACACATCAAAAAAAAATTAAACATAACTTCTCAATGCATGTGATCAAGCATTTAATGCTAAGCAATGCAACATTATGTACTTGGGTCTCAAAAACCCAAAATCTCAATATAGTATCAAGGATACTATAATGGAAACTGCTGAGGAGGAAAGGGGTCTAGGAGTCACTATTTCAAGTGACTTAAAGGCAGGAAAGCAATGTAGCAAAGCAATGAGGAAGATGCTTGGTTGCATAGGGAGAGGAATCAGTAGCAGAAAAAAAAGAAGTAATAATGCCACTTTATAGGTCATTGGTATGGCCTCATCTGAAATACTGTGTCCAGTTCTGGAGACCATGGGGGAAATTTACTAAGAATATGAATACAAAAAATCGTATTTGTATTCTTAATACAAATCAATACGACTGCATACAGCTGTTTCAGCCGTATGCAAAGTCGTGTTCCGGAGGGGAATTTACAAAGCAGTCAAATACGACAGCTTTGTAACCCTCCGATGTCGTATTAATCCGTATTAACGGCCGTATATATGGCCGCTAACACGAATTCGTGCAGGCAGTCTGCACGGATCAGTCAGATTTAAAAAAAAAATAGTGAAATAAGTAAATAAATTTTCAAAAACAGCGTGGGTCCCCCCCACGGCTGTAACCAGCACCAGGCTGAAAGAGCCGGGGCTGGTAATAAAAAAATCAGGAAACCCGGCAAATAGGGGTTCCCCGATTTTTTTAAAACCAGCCCCAGGCTCCAGGTCCGGGGCTGGTTCCCAAAATACGGGGGACAAAATTAATACCTATAGATTGTAAGCTTGCAGCAGGGCCCTCCTACCTCCAAGTCTGTATGTTGTTACCCAGTTTGTTTTATCACTGTCTACTATTGTAAAGCGCAACGGAATCTGCTGCACTATATAAGAACCTGTAAATAAATAAAATAAATAAATAATAGCGGTCCCCCGTATTTTAAGAACCAGCCCCAGGCCAAACCAGCCAGCAGGGTAATGTCACAGCCGGGGGACACTTATTATATAAGGTCCTGCGGCCAAAGCATTAACCCTACCGACCAGTCAGCCTAGCAATGGGTCCTGGGGGAGTGGGGACCCCTCCAATAAAGGGGTCCCCTCCTCCAGGACTTATCTGACCAGGCTAAAGCCTGGTGCTGTCCTCAATGCCCCTGGGCGATGGGCATCAAGCTGATCTTTGTGTAAAAAACAGAATAATAAACTATTGTCTTATACTGTGGAACTATGAGTCCCAGCAAGCCTCCCCCGCATGTTGGGACTTAGAGAACCACAAGTCCCAGCATGCGGGGTATTAAAGGGCCCACTGGCACTTGTAGTTCCACAGTGGTTCTCCAAGTCCCAACATGCGGGAGAGGCTTGCTGGGACTCATAGTTCCACATTATAAGACAATAGTTTATTATTCTGTTTTTTTTTACACAAAGATCAGCTCAATGCCCATTGCCCAGGGGCATCGAGGACAGCACCAGGCTTCAGCCTGGGCAGGTAAGTCCTGGAGGGGGGACCCATTTATTGGGGGGGTCCCCACTCCCCCAGGACCCATTGCTAGGCTGACTGGTCGGAAGGGTTAATGCTTTGGCCGCAGGACCTTATATAATAAGTGTCCCCCGGCTGTGACATTACCCTGCTGGCTGGTTTGGCCTGGGGCTGGTTCTTAAAATACGGGGGACCCCTATTCATTTTGTCCCCCATATTTCGGGAACCAGCCCCGGACCTGGAGCCTGGGGCTGGTTTAAAAAAAATCGGGGAACCCCTATTTGCCGGGTTTCCTGATTTTTTATTACCGGCCCCGGCTCTTTCAGCCTGGTGCTGGTTACAGCTGTGGAGGGACCCCACGCTGTTTTTTTTTTTTAAATTTATTTATATTTCTATTTTTTTACACTAAAGCCTGCAGGCTTCTGCCAAATACGACAGGAAAATAAAGTGTATTTTCCTGCCGTATTTTCGCGGCCGTTTCACGCCAATTAGCTCAGGAACCACCATTCTTTTGAATGGTGATTTCTGTCATATTCTATCGATGGTGTATTCATTCGTATTTGTAAATACAAATATCCAATCAATATGAATACGAAAATTCGTATTTTTGGCATAGTAAATGCCAAAAATACGTATACGCCAAAAAAATCTTATTTTCGCAAGAAAATACGATTTTTTTCCACACATTTTTGTTACTAAATTTCCCCCATATCTTCAGAAGGATATAAATACATTAGAGAGTGTACAAAGAAGGGCAACTAAAATAACAAAACTTACCTGGAAAGACTAAAAATCTTAACATGTATTGTTTGGAGCAGAGAAGGGAAAGGATTTTAACATAGTACAGGACGGAAATTTTCTTTAAAGGAAAATAAGTAATAGAACACAAGGACATGCACAGAAGCTGGAGGGAGGTAGGTTGAGGGGAAATGTTAGAAAAAAATACTTCACAGAAAGGGTAGTGGATAAGTGGAATAGCCTCCCATCAGAGGTGGTAGAGGCTATGGGGTTATTCTAGTTTACTCGGAAAGGCACAATCAAACTCTAATGGACAAAACCATGTGCACTGCAGGTGGGGCTGATGTAACATGTGCAGAGAGAGTTAGATTTGGGTGTTTTATTGTTTCTGTGCAGGGTAAATACTGGCTGCTTTATTTTTATACTGCAATATAGATATCAGTTTGAAGTACACCCCCCACCAAAATCTAACTCTCTCTGCACATGTTACATCAGCCCCACCTGCAGTGCACATGGTTTTGCCCATTAGAGAGTGATTGTGCCTTTCCGAGTGAACTAGAATAACCCCTAAGACCGTAGAACAATTTAAACATGCTTGGGATAGGCATATAAATATCCTTACAAAGAAATAAGGATCAAAAAGGGTTGAGATTACCTTAAGGATAAAAAAGGGGCAGACTAGATGGGCCAAATGGTTCGTATCTGCCGTCAAATTCTATGTTTCCATGTTTCTATGTAAGCACCATTCTACTACAAGGAACCAGTTTTAAACTTGTTCATTTGTAAAATGGACAGGCCTGCTAACTAATTTGACAAGCAGTCAAAATGCAAAGCAAGCAAGAAAAACATTTCAACATGCAATGTTACAATTTACTCCTGTCTAACTCTGCTCAAACATTGAAAGGGTATAAAATAACAGCAAGAAACTGTTGCAGAATACAAACAGGTTGTAATATGTTAAACACAATTCCCTATGTAATCATATGCATATACACTGATATTAATTCTACAAATCTTAAATTAATTTAAAAAGGATAATTAGTGTGCAATGTCTGAATATGCTCCTTTGAGGGTTAGTGTCCATCTTGTTTGTCACTGTTTCCAGCATAATCCTGTCTAATGAGGGTTTATGTTAACATGGCTAAGCACTTGCCGATATAAGCAAGCAAGCAAGTTTGCTGAGCTTATAGAGTATATGACATGTTATTTAAAAGTAACTGGCTTTGGCAATCTCATTGTGTTTTATTTACCAAACTATGCCTACAGGAACTTTAGATATAGTTATTAAATGTTGTTGTGTATTGAGTAGTGATCTTGACAGCAATACTAATTCACTTTATGGTGGGTCACTTATGGATAAAAAGTAGGGTTGTGCATTGGGCATTTTCCATGTTTTGTGTTTTGGTTTTGGATCACCCAGCATGTTTTTGGATCTGGATTGGTTTTCGGGTTTTGGTTTTGGATATGTAAAGATAAAATCACAGAATTTGTTTTTGTTTTTGTTCCTACACTATTATTAACCTCCATAACATAAATGTCCACTAAGTTCCAGTCTATTCTGAACACCTCACACCTTACAATATTGTTTTTAGGCCAATAGGTTGCACCAAGGTAGCTGAATGACTATGCAAAGCGACAAAAGTAGGTGGCCCAAACACCTGGCACATCTAGCAGTGGCACTGAAGTGATAGTCAGCACAGCAGTTTTAAAAACTAAGCCCCAAAGAGCACATAGTGCAAAAGCAAGAGGTGCAAGATGGAATTGTCCTTATGTTGTATTATCAGGATATGCACTGTTTGACAAACCAATTATTCAGCGACATGGTCTGCCACAACTATGGCTGAAATGATTGGTTCATTTAGACCCCCACAAAAAAAGTTGCTCTGTCTGCTGTATAAGCCCAAGGATGCTGCTAAGTCTACTGTATACGCCCAGGGGTGCTGCTAAGTCTGTTGTATAAGTCCTGGGGTGCTGCTCAGTCTGTTTTATAAGCCTGTGGATGCTGCTAGATCTGTTGCATTATCCCAGGGGCCCTGCTAAGTCTGTTGTATAAGCCCAGGTGTGCTGTTAGATCTGTTGTATAAGCCCAGGGGGTTCTGCTACATCTGGCATATAAATCTATGAGTGCTTTGTCTTGATGGAAATGGAGAACAAACTATAAAAGATCAAGAAACAATTCTTAATACTATTTCTGAAGCTATTGGCATCAGTCATGACACTGACATGCAAGTCCATCAGCATCGTCTGCTCAGGCCGATGCACAATTTCATAGAGGGAATGTCAAATCCAACAACCAAACTTTAATAATACTAATAATAATAACTCAAAACAATTTTAACTATCTACGGAGAATCACTAACTTGGCAAAATGCTATTTACAACACAAAGTGGCAAGGAAAGGTTAAGGCAGGGCTGGGCAACACCGGCCCTCCAGATGTTGATGAACTACATATCTCAGCATGCCTTGCATCAGTTTCAGCATGGCCACATAGCAAAACTAATGCAAATCATCCTGGGATGTGTAGTTCATTAACATCTGGAGGGCCGGTGTTACCCAGCCCTGGGTTAAGGCCTTGTCCTATGTTAATGACTGGTGGTTTAGCATCTCAAGAAGATGGAAGCCCTTCTCCCTCTCTAAAAATGTAAAAAATAAAGCTTGTTAAAGCACAGGAACTAACTGTGCATTCAGATATCACAAATCCCCAAGCAGAGTCCAAGTGTGTCCATGGTTTGCGATGTCTAGGCCTGACCCTATCAATACTCTATGGTATCTAAACTTGGCTGGTGGTAAAATAATTAATTCTGTTTGGTAAATGTTGAGTTTAAGGTAGTGAGATGACATCTAATATGAAATGACAGAAAGGAATTCAGAGACATGGAGCAATACTGATGGTGGCAATTTAAGGGAGGATAGATAAATTTTGCACATCCTCTGCAAGTGTTGGGAGGAGAAGCACCAGTCAACATGCTGACATTAAGATTGAGGATGTCACTGATTAAGTACACAGGATGAGGAGGATATTGGTGTAGCTGGAGCTAATGAGAATGTTGGCAATGATGGGGATGTAGGTAAGTTTAATTTATAGAGTGCATTTTCTTTAACAGGACTCCCTTGAGTCTGCTTTACAGACTTGAAAACAATACACACAATACATTGGATTTGGGTAGTACAGCAATAGGTAGGTCGCAGAGACATAAGAGAAAACCTTGAGAGTAAGCTAAATGCAGAATTGGTGCAGGCATTTTTAATAAGAACTTCCACCAGTTGTGTATTCCTCACTTACAAGGTACCATGTAAAGCAGCCATCTTGGTTGCACTGCTTATAGTTACCAAGGGTAGTATAGGTTACCCCTAGAAGAAATGACACAACATGGGGTGATTGCAGTGTAGAGTAAAGTAGAGAGGATGTGGTTTTTTTAAATAAGGCAACATTGGAGACAGTTGTTGCCCATGGGATGAAAATGTTTAAAAATCCAATATTTCTGTCTGGAATTATTTATTTAATTTCTACTCAAATCCATGTTAAAACTGTCAAGTAGCATACTCCCTTATACTTCACTGCCAGCGCATTCATCAAAACTCAAAAGTTATTGTACAATTCAGAAACTTTGGCTTAGAGCGTAATCAGTCCAGCGACACCTACAGTAGCTCCCTTTTTGTTGTTGTATCCAAATGCTGGCAATCCACATAACAATTGCCTACTCAATCAGGATCGGAAGTATTCCTGTAGGCAATGTCATAGGCATGAGTGACTCATACTGACATAGTTTGTGAGGTTGAAAAAGACACCAGTCCATTGAGTTCAACCTATTTTTACAATTATACTATTTATATACATGGAACAAGGAAGATGAAGTATGACAGCAGTCACCCAGTAACAAAGCAGATTCCTGAGGCCATAGCAACTATGCTGGTGTGAGATGTGTTTCTGATATCCTCCATTAGTGCGATAGGATTTATACAGTTGATTGACATACTGTGTACCTGCTGTAGATTCCACTTCACTAGACAATCAACTCAAAGACTGTACAAGGGACATTTTTGAATAAACATTTATTATTTTATTGTCAAAGTAAGTTGAACATGAGAATACAAAAGCACAGTGCATGTTGCTCGTACAAAATAGTAATTAAAAAAGACATGATCTACAGAATCTCCATTTATTCCATAGGTAAAGAAATGTCTTATAAAGGCCAAGGCCATAGGTAATTATGTTGGTAAGATGTTGAGCAGCATGTATCAAAAAAACAACACATTTACATATTCATCTCTTTACATTAATTGCTAACAACAATTTAAGACAAGAAGAAGTGGAGAGGGGTGTGTGTGTGTGTGTGTGTGTGTGGGGGGGGGGGGGAGTGGTGGTGGGGGTGGGGGGTGGGGGGGAACTGGTCCAATTAGTATCTCGACAATACATGTTAGACATAAACCTTAATTGAGCCTTTGAGATAATTTGAGATGACATAAAGGCAGGTAGACAAATGTATGTGTAATACGTTCCATAAAGACAGCACAATGCAACATAGGGACAAGGAAAGTACTAGCATAACTAATGAGTAATGTAAAAGAAGAGAAGGGAAATATCAGACATATAAATATACTCATAAAAATGGTGTCTTGGTGCAACAGATTAGGCCCAGAGGTGGAGACAATGAGGACCAATGGATAATATCTGAAGATTGGAGGACCCTGCCTCTCACATCTGAGTCCAACATGGATATGTACAGGGACCACTTCGGACCACTTCATATCAAATTTGTGTATAGGATCACCATTTTTCTTTTGAAATATAACTGTGGTAACATCATTTTCTGAAGTTGCATGAGGGAGGGAAATGTCTTAACTTTCCAGTTTTCTTAGGATTAGCTTTTTTTTGCGACAGTGAACAGCATGGTAAACAAGGGAAACAGAGGTCTGACAACATTGTTTTGTAACCATTCCTGATAGTAACTAAAGACAGGCTAATGTGGAAGGAACTAAGGATAGTGAGAAATTAATGCTAATTCCTGTAATTGGTATACCTAAGCATCTAATCTTAGGAAAATCCCAAGAAATGGTAGAAGTCTAACCAGGAACTCCCACACCTGGAACAGGTGGTGTTCATGGTCGGATTGAGTTGAGCGCGAATGGACTGAGGCACATATGCTCTGTGTATAGTTTTAATTAGAGATGAGCGCCGGGCCGAAGATTTGAATTTGGATTCTTCACCGGGATTTGGCTTTGTCAAACAGTGGTGAAAGGCTTTGTATTGGTCAAAAAACACCCAAATCGCATAATTTTTGCGTTTTTTTGTCCCTAGAGTAATATTAACCTCAATACATTCATTTTCAGCCCTTTCCAGACAATTTTGACCCATTTACAGCTCACAGTGATGTTTTCATTCAATTTAGGCCAAGGTCTGCAGCAAGCTGGCTGGTTATTAACACACAAAACTTCTGACAGTATCAGTATGGTGTATTGGGGTGCAGTACACACAATTTTTTTTTTAATGTGCAGCTTGTATAACGATGCGTGGCGGCCGATCAATCACACAGGGAACTTCTGACAGTATACTATGGGTGCAGTACACACAAAGACTAAAGAAAAGAAAATTTGATTTAGATTTTTTTACTTTAATATCTTAATTTATTTTTAATGTGCAGCTTGTATAAGGCTGAGTGAAGGCCGAATAATCACACACGGACCTTCTGACAGTATACTAGGGATGCAATACACACAAACAATGAATAAAGAAGAGAAAGATTTATTTGGATTTTTTTACTGTAATTTATTTATTTTTAATGCACAGCTTGTATAATGCTCCCTCTATTATATTACTAATGAGTAATGTAATAGCGGGAAAAATCTGGTGTCCCTATGCCTCCACAGGACCTATACATTGCTAGTTTAGCATACAATATCTTTTTTGTTTTCCTTGCCATAGAAAGTTGGAAACTGCTCGCCATAGGCGTTTTTCATCTGGAGTCAGGATGGAGAAGGGGAGGAGTTAAATTACATACAATAGTTTAGGGAAAATTACTGTTTTAACAACTGCCTTCCTTCCTAACAAGGATAGTGGTAGATCAGAACAACCCTCAAGATTACTGACAATTTTTGAAATAGTCACTTTTAAATTGAGTCTACATTCCCCGGTATCTGTATTCCAAGGTATTTGAAATGTGATGTGGTAATCTTAAAGCAAAATAATGAGACTATGGTGGAAAGGAAGGAGTGTGACAGGTTTATTATCAAAATTTCAGACTTGGACAGTTTTTTAACCTGCTACCACGCCAAATTCGGCTATCAGACACATTATTTCCCATATGGAGTGATTGGGGTGCAAATAGAAGCATGTCATCAGCAAATAGCAAGATTTTGAGTTCAACATTTCTGAATGTCATGCCTTTGTATGAGGGGGATGACCAGAGTGCAATCGCCAGGGGCTCCAGGGCCAGTGCAAAAAGTAAGGGAGAGACAGGGCCGGCACCACCACTAGGCAGCTCTAGGCATTTGCCTAGGGCGCCGGCCACTGGAGGGTGGCACTTGGGATAGAGCAGGTGTACCCCCCATCCTGGAGCCAAGTGAGGTGAGCTGCAGCAGTGCCCGCACCCCTACCCCACTCCCAGAGTAGAGTGGGTGAGCGGTGGCGCTGAACAGAAATCCCCAGCGTCGCTATGCAGGAACTCTCCCGGGCGGTGATTGACAGTGGGGGATGGAAGGGCTGACAGCAGCCCCGGGAGTGGTGAGGAGGAGTTCCCTTCATGTGACATGGCTCCAAGGAGCATATGAGGACCAGGCCGAAAAGGATGCAGTGAGTAAGATGTCCGGGAGCCGGGCCTAGCTCACAGGGAGGGAGTGGCCCTGGAGCACCAAGGAGCGGTGGCTGTGCAGAGATCCCAGGATGCAGGAGCATGGCGGCACCTGGAGACTGCAAATGGGTGAGTTGTACCACCTCTGGGGTAGTCTGCCATACCCCTATATGCACCTCCCTGAACGGGTGAGCGGTGGGCACGCCTCTGCCTGGGGTGCTGCAATGACTAGCTCCGGCCCTGGGGAGAGAGGGGATATCCTGGTCTAGTACCCTTTTCAGAGATCTGTGTGTGGGGAGTTTTATAAAGTGTGCAATAGTTGAATAAAAGGGATCAGGGAAGCTGAAGCACCTTCAAGTATGATAGAGCTGGGGCCATTCTATAAAGTCAAATGCCTTTTCTGCATCCAGGTATATAGTCGCTAGGCCATCCTGGGTAGCAGAAGGTATGTTAGAGGAGAGGGCAGAAATAACGTTTTGGACATTGACAGCAAAATTTTGGCCAGAAATAAAGCTGGTCTGGTCATGGTGAATGATGGTAGGGAGTATCAACTTGAGACAGACAAAAATTATTTTGGTCAAAATTTTATAGTCCAGATTTAGAATGGATTTTGGGTGAACCTGGGAAGGAAAGGTCTCTGCCTGTTTTGGGCAGTATTTTGAGCATGACTGAATTGAAGTAGGGTTGTGGGGCAGTGGTTGATTAGTGAATTATGAACTTGTACAAGGACAGGACCTATATTTAATATTAAAATCTTGTAAAAGTCACCACAATAGCTGTCGGAGCCAGGGGCCTTGTTTGGTTTTATATGTTTAATAGATAATTCTACCTCCTTCAGCATAATAGGTATGATGAGGTCTGAGGCCATAGCTGAAGAAACTAAAGGAAAGGTCAGTGATTTCCATATTGGGGAGGGGTGTGTCTGACTGGACATTAGGGTATTTGAGGGGGATATGTTCTTTAGCATTAATATTAGGATGAGAGAAGAGGAGTATAACTACTTGTAAAATGTTTGCATAGTTAATGCAATATCCTCGTTGGTTTTGGTAAGGCTACCATGGGGGGGGGGGGGGTTAAGACTGTGTACTACTGCAGACTTGACTGATCCCTTAAATAGGTTAGAGAGTAATTTGCTCAGTATTGCCAAAGTGATGAAATTTATAATTTATAAATTTAGTTGTGCTTTGGCCAGGAAATATTTCTGTTTAAATCAAGTAGATGGGGTATGTTTATAAAGTTGAAAAGCGTCCAACATGGAGTGCCTTAACTGTAAGTATTTTTGCATATAGTTCCTGTTGGAGGCTGCAGTGAATGAGATCACCGCCCATCTCAGAATCATCTTCATGGACATCCAAAACAATGTCGGGTTTGAGGAGATGTGTTCACCGTTCCATTCTGCTCCAGAAAGGACAAAAATTTGCTAGATTTTGCAAAGCAGGAGTACATAATTGTGAGGAGTTATTTTCTGTTGAGAGCTGCAAGATAATGGAGGCTAGGACATGATCAGAAATGATGATGGGAGCTCTAGAGGAAGAAGTGACCAGTGGAAAAATGGAGTGGGAAACTAGGAGTAAAGGAGTAAAGGAGCCCATACGCGGTTGTAGACCGGCTCCGTTCTGTACTATGCGATGCGCGCTCCCGCGCATCACATAGTACGGCACAAAAAGCATGTGCTGCACATACTTTTTGTACTAGGTAAACATAGTATCGGATTGCAGTGCATGCACAATGCATGCACAAGGGATGCGATCCGATACGATGTGTGCTGTTTAAGCACAGAACAGATCCAATGAACGGACCATGTATGGGGGGCTAAAGTCTATTCTGGATAGGGATCCATGTCCGGCAGATAAGCATGTGAAGTTCTTCTCTATAGGGTGAAGAGCTCTCCAGACATCCAACACATGCAAAGTCTTAATTAACAAGGTAAGCCCAATTTTGGGTAAAGGTGGAGGGGTGCCTCTAGAGTTGGATCGGTCTAATTGTCGTGAGGAAACCATTTTGAAGGCTGCACCTATTATGAGATAAGTGTCCATATAAGGGAACAATATAGTGAGAAAGGAACTATAAAAGGATTTGGAATATGGTTGCGGTTTCATAAAGATTTGCCAGTGTGTATACTTTGCCTAGATATTGGATTATTGCTATCATCCGCATCCATTTCAATGTTAGTCACTTCCAGGGCGAGAGATCTCCAGAGTAACCACTCCTCAAGCTCTGGAAGAAAAGGCTATATCAGACCATCCTAACATCTGGAGCTTAGGTATTTCTGAGGATGTCAAACGAGTCTCTTGCAAGAAAGCCACATTTACTTTGCATTTGTTTAAGTACACCAGTAATTTTCTACATTTCATGGATGAATTGATACCACCTACTTCCCAACTACTAATTTTAACATTAGACATCATCTGGTATACCAACAGAAGAGGTGGCCATATCTTTCCCGGATAAAGCAGAGATTCAGAGGCACATTAACGGCATAAACACAACCTCCAAGAACACAAGAGGATAGTAGACAATATTGCTCACAGTGGGCGTACACATAATGAAAGGTTGATAATTGAGATACACTGTGGTTTGGGGAAAGTGAAAGATGTGGCAAAGAGGGACAAGGGTAAACCATAGAAATACAGCAAAAAGCAGCCCACGGGCGATTGCACCTTGAGTGAGACTTCCTGTACACATACTCATTATCAGTGGTATAGAAGAAAGGAGGAGGACCGGCAACCACAAAGGCCCCACCTGCTAACCCTATACCTTAATAGTAGTATAAAGTAACATTGGGTGTGAACCATCCCTATTCTGCTGAAACTTCTAAAATTACATAAACCTGAGAATTATATAAGCAGTCCCCCCCACCCCATTACTTAGAGGGGTGGGTGAGAGTGACTCAGGTTAACAATTTCAAAAACTAACAGTAAAGTAAGGTAACAAAAGCCAGGTAAACTAGCATATTGAGAACCACATGGCTTATCATGGTGATCCAACATAAATGTCCATCAAAAAGACAGCAAAGGCAAACTACAAATGAACTGCAGGATATGAGGAGCAGTAGCGGTGGTTTGGTTCAGGCAGGTTTGTCTGTAATATCAGAGGCAGAGCAGGAAAATTATTTTAAATAGTTACTAAAGAGTGTAGTTGGGTACAGTAATCCAGATTTTTCGACCTTCAGAGGCCAAAGCAGAGCATATTGATGAACACGCCTTTCTGGCCCTAGATAACTCAGCTGAAAAGTCTTGAAAAATATAAAGCTATATATATATATATATATATATATATATATATTCCATACACAAAAAACCTTGCGGTTTCACATGTCCCATTAAGGCTTCTTACACATGATCTGGCATTTCTGAAACCTGTTGTAACTCTTCCACTCAAACGCCAAAAAGCAATGAAATTACGATCATTAAGGCTGACGCCTTAATGGACGTGTTCCTTGCGCAATACAGATATGGTACGCCATCACAGCCTGTGGGTAAGTGCAGATTCAGCACTCTCACAGAGTGAGATTGCTGTCACTCACACAATGGTGGAGCTGCTAATTCACAGATTTGTGTGCTCATTGGAATACACACATGCAGTCTATGCAACTGAAGGTCTGAGCAGTTATGTGGCGCACTCATCCTAATAAGTACCTGCAATCATCTAAAACTGTCTAGCCCACTGAATTACTATAGGGTTCATTCTAGAACCCGCCATCTTTGAAAACCCATGCAGTTCCTCTTCCCTGCCTGGGGTGTAGCTGTCTGCTGTAGTAATTCTAGCACAGTGTGGTCTGTATATAAGCACTGCAAACCAGACCTGTGATAGAAACACTACAGCAGACAGCAACACCCAAGACAGGGTAGAAGAACTGCATGGGTTTTCAAAGATGGCAGATGCTAGAATAAACACTATTACAAGAACTATCCCACTGAGGGTCCAACATCTTTCACACTCACTACCTATATCCATTTCATTTAGTATTCACATACAGTTACCAGAAACATCTTTCATAATTGCAAAAACTATAATACTCCCAACTACTATGCATCTACACTTTATTCTCCTATACGCATTCATGCTGCTCTGTCTTCGATACCTACTGCTGTGTGTATTCCCTCATCCGCACCAATGTGTCTTTTCCCATCTGCCCTGCCCTGTCTTTCCACACAGATGTCACTGTTTCCTTCTATCTGTGCCACTGGCTTCCCCTCTATTAGTGATACTCTGTCTCCCCCTCCATCCATGCTGCTCTGCCCACCTCATCCATGACAGTTTCCTTCCATCTGTACTGCTGTCTCCCCTCTCCATCTGTACTGCTCTGTTTTCCCTTTAACCCCTTTGCGCCGAACCCCCTCCCCCATCAGTGCGTTCTTTCCTCCAACTGCTCCTCTGTTTCCCACCCAATCGCATCACTTTGTCTTACCTTCCCCAATCTGTGCCACTCTTTTCCACCCATCTGCTTTGTTAATCCCCCATCAGTGCTGCTTAGCCTTCCTACCATCTACGCATTTCTATTGCTCCCCATCCGCACCACACTGCCTCCTACCCCAATCAACACCACTTTTACCCCATCCTCTCAGCTCTGTTTACTGCTCAGACCTTCAGTTGCATAGACTGCATGTGTGTATTCCAATGAGCACACAAATCTGTGAATTAGCAGCTCCACCATTGTGTGAGTGACAGCAATCTCACTCTGTGAGAGTGCTGAATCTGCACTTACCCACAGGCTGTGATGGCGTACCATATCTGTATTGCGCAAGGAACACGTCCATTAAGGCGTCAGCCTTAATGATCGTAATTTCATTGCTTTTTGGCGTTTGAGTGGAAGAGTTACAACAGGTTTCAGAAATGCCAGATCATGTGTAAGAAGCCTTAATGGGACATGTGAAACCGCAAGGTTTTTTGTGTATGGAATTTCATTGCTTTTTTTCAATTTTTTTTTTATTATCGATGCGCGGGAGTGCACATCGTTAACAGGAAGCATAAACCCTAGTCAATATTATCAACAATATCGCTCAAGAAAGGTATCAGCCAACTAGAAGGTGGGTGGTTAATACCGAACCTTCCAAAATGAAATCCCATCTAATAGATTTTTTGGTACTTGTTTCCTAGCACGGTGCCTGTCGGGTCCCATTGCATACCATTACTTAAGGTATGCGATGGGACCCGATCTGACCCGATATTCGGGTTTTAAGACCCTCATATACAGTTTTAAAATCACGTTGCATCGCATGCCATTACAATGGCATGCGATGTGACGTGATTACACCCGATTTCCCATTGTACAGCCACCCTGATGGCTGATTACAATGTTAAATGCACCCACACACCCGATTTTTAATTGTACACCCACCCATAATTAACGCTACCCTAGTATCAAAGGCAACCCGAAGCGTGGCAAACGCATCGAGCCCACGAGGGGTGGTGGTACATGTCCTCCGACCTTTTCATACCCCCACTATCCACGTCGATGTGGAGTTGACTTTAGATAGTGTGGCGAGCGCAGCGAGCCCCGTGAGGGGACGCGGAATACATGTGAAGTAATCCGCGTGCGCTCGCCACACTATATAAAATCAACTCCACGCCGACGTGGATAGTGGGGGTATGAAAAGGTCGGAGGGCGCATACCGCCGCCGCTCGCCACGCTTCGGGTTGGCGTTGATAGTGGCGTGGCGTTAACAATGGGGGGGCATTTGACATACTAATTACCCATCAGGGTGGGTGTACAATTAAAAATCGTTTCTGGGGGTGCATTTAACATAGGAATCAGCCATCAGGGTGGCTGTACAATTAAAAATCGGGTCTAATCGCATCGCATCGCATGCGATCTGGTTGCATGCAATGCGACCCGATCTGATAGACCCGATGCCATACAATTAAAATCTGTGGCGCCATGCTAGGAAACAAGTACCGTTTTTTCATCAAATGTGTTTACCAATCATTTCCCCCAAAGACAATACTGTAGTAGTGAGCAAGTGAAACATCTGAGATAGGCCTCTAGGTGACTATACAAGGCTCCATTGGGAGCACATTCACCAAATTAGTTTGTTTGGTGGTTATATTATTAATAAGCGGCTGAATACACCCAATGTGCACACATGCTGCAATCAAAAACCTGTATGTACTAAAATTCTAGGTATTATCAAATATGCCTATAGCTGGGTACACACTGGGCGATACATCATTAATAATATGGTCTGTATTGATATCCTGTGCATATCGTCCAGTGTGTGCGGCCGTGTGTTGTTAACAGTGACAATTTAAATTACAGGAAAAGTATCCAGTGAGGGAAATTCCATGTGAAGATGCCTGTTACAGAGGTTGGACTAGAATTGTGTAAGGATTAATAGCAAGTGCTGTCCAGAATATAACCATTGTAGTGTTCATTCTAGCAACCGCTATCTTTGAAAACCCATGAAGTTCCTCTTCCCTGCCTGGGGTGTCGCTGTCTGCTGTTGTGCTTCAAGCACAGTGTGGTCTGTATATCAGAATTGATATGCAAACCAGAACTGTGCTAGAAACACCACAGCAACCAGCAACACCCCAGACAGGGAAGAGTAACTGCAAGGTTCAAAGATAGCGGGTGCTAGAATGAAGACTAACCATAGACATTCTTTTCACAAGAAACAACTTGGTATACACTACAGAGTGTTAATGGGTGTGATTCACATGACTAATAAGAGTACCGGGTATATGAGTGTGACACCCAGTTTGGATGGCAGGGAAGCCAATCTCTAGGAGCACATGATTAGGCGTATCAGTGCCCCCCCCCCTAACAGGCATTAGTAACAACACCATCACCAGGGTTACTGCTGGCACAGCACATGTGTAGGAGGTGTAGGATGTGTATATAGGGAGGGGGTGTATATATGTATAGGAAGGGGACATATATAGGAGGGTTATGACATGTATGTATGTATGTACGTTGTACTCTGCACCATTTTTTTGACTATATAAAAGAAAGTTTTTCACTACAAGTCTACGAGTGCCGCCAATTTTTTCCATATGCTATACTATGTATTGGAAGGCATCGGAGCAAACAATTTAAAGGGATAGAGTGCCGGTCTGCCCCGCAACATATATATATATATATATATATATATATATATATATATATATATATATGAAGAAGGGGACATGTGGAGGGGAGGAGATATATATATATATATCTTCTCCCCATATACACATCCTACCCCTCCTACACATGTGAAATCAGTGAAGCTTTATTTCTACGTTTCGGAGCTCGTGGCTCCTTCGTCAGGATAACTAGCAGAGTGACAAAGTGCAAACTTTAAACATAACTTACCGGCATGTCTCCCGCACATCCTCTGTCGCCGGAATTCTCCTCTGACCACTTCTGTTACCCACACTGTCTTCCGGCGGGTATGGGAGACCTCCGGCTTCTTTGGTTGCTAGGGCAACGCGACGCTGTCAGAGTGCACACTGCGGATATATATATAAAAAAAAAGTATACATAAAATGTACAAAACAATACAATATCATGCGCATGTAAACAATGTTACTTTAGAAGCATTACATGCTATTTTTGCTATAACGTGCAGTGCTCAAATAGTGACTAAAGCATATGACCATATATAGAAACATGGATACAGTTGTAAAAACAATTAAACAAAGAAAGAAAAAGTGACAACAACTGAATAAAGATGCTGTGGAGAATTTAAAAAAGAGCTTTTCCTCCCTATATGGAGTCTGAGTTTAAGCTCTTGCATGAGTTCCTAACTCACCCAGGTGTTATGTCGACAGCGCCGTCGGCATCTCTGCCGTCCTCTGTTAGTGTTGCGTTAAATACCCTTAAGCTCTATTAGTGTGCAGGCATATGTGTATTTTATCTAGATTCTAATGTTATCTCATAACTGCCTTGTGATATATCCTAACAATAGGGATAAATGTCCTATTGGTTGAAAGGGACTGTGGGCCTTATTCTAGTTCACTCTTTCTGACAAAATCCTTCTTAGATGGACAAAACCATGTGCACTGCAGGGGGCAGATGTAAAATGTGCAGAGAGAATTAGATTTGGGTGAGTTATTTTGTTTCTGTGCAGGGAAAATACTGACTGCTTTATTTTTACACTGCAATATAGATCTCACTTTGAAGTAAAACCCCACCCAAATCTGATTCTCTCTGCACAAGTAATATCTTCCCCACCTGTAGTGCACATGGTTTTGTCCATCTAAGAAGGTTTTATCAGAAAGAGTGAACTAGAATAAGGCCCTGTGCCATAGAGGATCGGACACTACACGCTGAACCTCCTACACAGCTTCCTCCAACACGCCCTCTCCTGTATTAAAGGTGCAGGAGCTACAGAGCCTGTGTAGGAGGGGTAGGATGTGTATATGTATGGGAAGGGGACATGTGTAGGAGGGGTAGGATGTGTATATGGGGAGGGGATGTATATATGTATGGGAAGTAGACATGTGTAGGAGGGGTAGGACGTGTATATGGGGAGGGGATTTATATATGTATGAGAAGGGGACATGTGTAGGAGGGGTAGGACATGTATATGGGGAGGGGGTGTATATATGTATGGGAAGGGGACATGTGTAGGAGGGGTAGGATGTGTATATGGGGAGGGGGTGTATATATGTATGGGAAGGGGACATGTGTAGGAGGGGTAGGATGTGTATATGGGGAGGGGGTGTATATATGTATGGGAAGGGGACATGTGTAGGAGGGGTAGGACGTGTATATGGGGAGGGGATGTATATATGTATGGGAAGGGGACATGTGTAGGAGGGGTAGGATGTGTATATGGGGAGGGGGTGTATATATGTATGAGAAGGGGACATGTGTAGGAGGGGTAGGATGTGTATATGGGGAGGGGGTGTATATATGTATGGGAAGGGGACATGTGTAGGAGGGGTAGGATGTGTATATGGGGAGGGGATGTATATATGTATGGGAAGTAGACATGTGTAGGAGGGGTAGGACGTGTATATGGGGAGGGGGTGTATATATGTATGGGAAGGGGACATGTGTAGGATGGGTAGGACATGTATATGGGGAGTGGGTGTATATATGTGTGGGAAGGGGACACGCAACATCCTGAAGAAGCCTACCGGCGAAACTAGTCGATGTAAGTGAAGTTCCCGCCTCAGCCGTTTGCGCAACACGGCAGTGACGGGTAAGTCTGCCGGCAGACCCCGTGCACCTTGGAATAAGGTATACCTAGAACACTTTCCATAAACAAGGAAGATACACAGTTTTTTCTGGACAATACCGGTACTGGACTTTAAATGTTTGTCCTGTGACCCCCCATCCGTTCTGTGTATGTGTACTGGTACTAGGTAATCAATTGTTTTTACTATATCAATTATTAATTCAATTTAAACACTTTTTTACATATATATATATTCTTAACATTCAGAGCATAAATTGAATGATTTTTTCTTTTCTTTTCTTTTAAAACTCTGTCAAATTTAAAATAAAAACTATTTTATTTCACATACACTGTATCTGAATTATTAATATTTTAGATGTGTGGTAATTAAGCGCAGGGTGTACACCCCCACCTCCTCTGTACAATACTGGGTTACTTGTAGTGTACCCCCACACCCCGCAGCTATTTGCCTTCACACGTGGAATGTGGCGCTGTTTTCTCCCCTCTACCAACCTTATCTGTGTCCAGCCAGTCTTTTAAAAATCAGCAGCGCTTCCTGCCACGCTGCTCAGCAAACAGCGATACAAGGTCCCAGCACCCACTGTCTTCCAGCCGCAGCAGCCCCCCGGGGCAGTGCTGTCTTCCCCATTGGGGTGGGCCCCTAGGTCCTAGGGCCCCTAGGCAACTGCACATTGTGCCCAATGGGAAAGACATAACTGTTGGGGGGTTCTACTGTCACTTCTGGGGGGATGATGGGGATGGCGTTGCTGCTGTTAGTGCTGGTGGGTGTTGAGGCTTCTACTTTCACGGCTGGGGGGAAGGGGATGATGGTGCAGCTTTCAGGTCATGCAGTGATGGGGTGCCGGTTCAGGGGCAGGGTCTGCAGCGGTCAGTGATGGGTGGGGCAGGGGGGATACAGCTATCAAGTTAGTAATTGGGGGGGGTACAGATGTCAGGTCAGTGATGGGGGAGATGTCCGAGTGCTGGTGTGCTTCTTACTGTGTGGTGGGTGTAGCGACACTCTGGCGGCAGTTTGGACCCTCTTGGACCCAGCTGGAGCAGGACGGCAGTAGCAACGAGAACCCTCCTGGGCCCAGCAGCTGAAGCAGCACCCTGGCAGCATCAAGGACCCGGCTGAAGCAGGACAGCGGTCATGGTGCAGACCCTCCTGCGTAGAAGAAGGAAGAGCGTAGGGGAGAGAAAGAGGAGAAGGGGGGACAATGGGAGAGAGAAAATAATGCTCATTACACATTATGCAACACACCGAAATGCTCGATACACATTATACCAAACACTGTAATACCCATTACACATTATGCCACACAGTGATAGTGAGTGATAGTGGCATATGGGTGACAGTGGTGTGTGAGTGGGTGTGTGAGTGACATACGCAAGTGGGACAGGATGTTGGAGACAAATATTACAGTTTACCTAACTTAACTGCGCAGCGCAACAGCATCAGCCGGGAGCTGTAGATGGAGCAATCTCCTTCCCCCAGTGTCCTGCTCTCTATCAGAATGACATGCTCTCTCACCCTGCGGCCTGCTTAAATCACACTGGTGCACTCCATCACTCTGCAGCCTGCTCTCTATCACACTAACAGGCTCCCTCACCCAGCGGCCTGCGCTCTATCACACTGACGCTCCCTCACCCTGCAGCCTGCACTATATCACACTGACGCTCCCTCACCCTGCAGCCTGCACTATATCACACTGACGCTCCCTCACCCTGCAGCCTGCACTATATCACACTGACGCCCTCCCTCACCCTGCAGCCTGTGCTATATCACACTGACGCCCTCCCTCACCCTGCAGCCTGCACTATGTTACACTGACGCTCCCTCACCCTGCAGCCTGCACTAATATCACACTGACGCTCCCTCCACCTGCATCCTGCACTATATCACACTGACGCTCCCTCACCCTGCACTATATCACACTGACGCTCCCTCACCCTGCACTATATCACACTGATGCTCCCTCACCCTGCACTATATCACACTGACGCTCCCTCTCCCTGCACTATCACACTAACACGCTCCCTCACCCAGCTGCCTGCACTATACCACACTGACGCTCCCTCACCCTGCAGCCTGCACTAGATCACACTGACGCTCCCTCACCGTGCAGCCTGCACTATATCACACTGATGCTCCCTCACCCTGCAGCCTGCACTATATCACACTGACGCTCCCTCACCGTGCAGCCTGCACTATATCACACTGATGCTACCTCACCCTGCACTATATCACACTGACGCTCCCTCACCCTGCACTATATCACACTGACGCTCCCTCACCCTGCAGCCTGCACTATATCACACTGACGCTCCCTCACCCTGCATTATATCACACTAACATACTCCCTCACCCAGCGGCCTGCACTATAACACACTGACATGCTCCCTCACTCTGGGGCATGCACTCTATCACACTGACGTACTCCCTCACTCAGCGGTCTGCACTCTATCACACTGACATGCTCCCTCACCCTGCACTATATCACACTGACGCTCCCTCACCCTGCAGCCTGCACTATATCACACTGACGCTCCCTCACCCTGCAGCCTGCACTATATCACACTGACGCTCCCTCACCCTGCACTATATCACACTGACGCTCCCTCACCCAGCGGCCTGCACTCTGTCACACTCCCTTACCCTGCGGCCTGCGCTAAATCACACTGACGCGCTCCATCACCCTGAAGCCTGCGCTCTATCACACTGACGTGCTCCCTCACTCTGGGGCATGCACTATATCACACTGACGCGCTCAGCGGTCTGCGCTCTGTCACACTCCCTCACCCTGCGGCTTGCGCTCTATCAAACTGCTCTCTATCATGCTGATGCACTCTATCACACTGACATGATTCCTCACCCTGCGGCCATCACTAAATCACACTGACACACTCCCTTACTCTGCGGCCTGTGCTAAATCACACTGCTACACTCCATCACCCTGAAGCCTGCGCTCTATCACACTAATACGCTCCCTCACCCAGCGGCCTGCGCTCTTTCACACTGACATGCTCCCTCACTCTGGGGCATGAGCTCTACCACACTGCTCTCTATCACACTGATGCACTGTATCACACTGACATGCTTCCTCACCCTGCAGCCTGCGCTTTATCACACTGACACACTCCATCACTCTGAAGCCTGCACTCTATCACACTAACATGCTCCCTCACCCAGCGGCCTGCGTTTTATCACACTGACGTGCTCTCTCGCTCTGTGGCATGCACTCTATCACACAGATGCGCCCCCTCAGTCAGCGGTCTGCACTCTGTCACACTCCCTTACCCTGGGGCCTGCGCTAAATCACACTGACGCGCTCCATCACCCTGCACTCTATCGCACTGACGCGCTCCTTCACTCAGCGGCCTGCGCTCTGTCACACTCATTCACCTTGCGGCCTGCGCTAAATCACACTGATGCACTACCTCACCATGCGGCCTGCAGGCTTTCACACAGATGCACTCACTTGCCCTGCGGCCTAACCTTCCCTTTCCACCAGCTAATTCTAAGTCCCCCAGCAGCCTAACTCTATGTCCCTTCTAGTGCCTAAATCTAACCCTCCCTCCTCCAGCCTAATGCTAACCCACCTTACATACTTCATTTCACAGGGAAAAAAAAAACACAGTAGTACAGTACTCACTTGCTTAAGGTAATCGTATAGCCATGCCTGGACTGGAAGGATGTGGAGATGTCCCTCTTCTCCTTTCATGACAGCAGCAGCAGCAGCAATGTGGGCACACTGGGCAGTAGGCCAGTAGCTGCCCTGAGCCAGGTTAGCCCCGCCCCCTGACTCCCGTGTAGCCCCGCCCCCTGACTTCCGTGTAGCTCCGCCCCCTGACTCCCATGTAATTCTGCATTCCCTGTAAACTCCGTCCCCACTGCTCTCTGTCCTGAAAGTGACAGGGAAGGATGTGGAGTTGTCCCTCTTCTCCTTTCATGACAGCAGCAGCAATGTGGGCACACTGGGCAGTAGGCCAGTAGCTGAGCTGAGCCAGGTTAGCCCCGCCCCCTGTCTCCCGTGTAGCCCCGCCCCCCGACTTCCGTGTAGCTCCGCCCCCTGACTCCCGTGTAATTCTGCATTCCCTCCCTGTAAACTCCGTCCCCACTGCTCTCTCTCCTGAAAGTGACAGGCTCTGTAAAAGCCGTGTCAGCTCCCCCATGCAACAGCGGGGACAAGCTGTGCAGCACCCCGTTCAGTTGCACGGCTTGTCTCCTATAAAATTGTGGGGGGGGATCATTATTAGGTGCATGTGCACCCCCATGCGTACGCCTAAACTGCCAGGGGATCACGGGGGACTAGGACACTGAGTATGCTGTGGGGGGATCACAGGGGGACGGGACATGGTGGATTCTGCGTGGGATCACAGGGGCACAGCACATTGGGAATGCTGCCAGGGGGAATACTGCCATGGGATCACAGAGGGACGGGACACCAGGGATGCTGCAGGGGAACAGGACACTGGGGATGCTGTGGGGGATCACAGGGGGACAAGCGAAGGCGGATGCTGCTGGGGAATCACAGGGGGACAGGACACTGGTGATGCTGCGGGGAGACAGCACTCCTGCCATATACCACCTGCTGTAGGACCGAATAGTCACCTGGCAGCCCAGCTCCCTGAGCCCTTCCCCACAGAAAGCACTTTTTGAATTTCCCGGCAGTGCACGGAGTGCAGTGAATAAATTAGGTGATGTCACTCATCTTACAGCCACCTCTGGCACGGCACCACGGACCCTACTAAACTGTAATAAGAACAGTGTCAGGGCTAATAAACACACAGCGTCCCCCACCCCCACTATAACATAGCCACAGCTAAATCCACTTACACAAATTATTTCAGTTTGCGAGCAGGATTCGGCCATCTTGGTACACCCAAGTGAAGCCACTCTGTGTACGCCCCCAGCTGATGGCTTCTGCGGCTGCGCAACAAGTTGGAGCTCCTATCTTTATAATGGGGGACGTTTCACTAAATTATAAAAAAACTGTACCTATCTGAAAATCCTCAACCCCAAAAGGCACTCCACTGGGACAATATCTACCTAATAAAACAAACCCCAAGTCTCAATTATTCCTCTACCCTGAGTTATGCCTTCCCAAAAAAAACCTCATAGACTAACATGGGTGACAGAGTGTCATTTCTGAAGTGTCAGAAAAAAACTGGCAGTTGGAAGTTTAGATCGCTCCTAATTGGTCATTTTTTAATATTTCGCCCTGAAATTTTGCACGCAGCACCGGTTGACGATTCTACACGTACATGCCAAATTTCAGCTCAGTACGCCCAGTCACTTTTGAGGTGCAGTCCCTCAAACACCATGCCCCCCTCCGAAAAGTTCCCTATGGGAAAAATCCGTTCGTTGGATTCAGCCTTAATATAAGGGCACTACCGTGCCCTTATAATATATATATATATATATGTAGACACAAGCATTAGGTTGACAATGGGAAGGTCGACATGAGTTTTTCACATGAACCTCACATAACCTCCAGTAGCATTCATATCTAATTGCATCCCATTAGGACTGTCTTGCATATTACTACCCACTTTGTATCACTGGTCCAATTGTAAAGCGCAATGGAATATGCTGCGCTATATAAGAAACTGTAATTAAATAAATAAGTCATGTACAGTAAGTGTATTTGTTCATAGATATATCTCATGCTGAACTGAAGAAGCACACATATACGTGTATGCTAAAGGAATATTTTTTGTGCTATATGGCATTTACAGATGCATACTGATGATGATGATGACTGGTGAAAACCAATCACCAATTATATTAATATGAAAGTATATATTATGTTTACACTAACTGTTGCAACAACCATCAGCCTCTTCTTGAGTATAGCTGAAAAGCCATGCACAACCTCTGTAGATATGTTTCAGGGTTACTGTATAAATGGCTCTCATTATGTGAAATGTTTCAGTAATTGTTTTAACTTTTGTACCCTGCAAATTGGCCATGTGTTTAAGTGTACTTCAATAAACAAACAGACTGCTAAACACAACATAAGAGAACATTACACCCAGTATTTGAATGCTGGTGTACATCACTTGCTCCCACTTCAAAGAGATTTCCAGCTGAAAAGGTGGGTTGAGGCTTATCTAAAATTGTCTAAAGGTTTAAAGATTAAAACCCTTTCAAAAATCTATTGACAACTTCACTTTTTTCAACACTTTACGTATAGCACTGTCAAACACTTATGTTGAAGTATTTGTGCAGGAAGAATTAGTGGTTGTATGGCCAAAATTCCTCTTTGATGTTCACAGAAACTAAACAGCATTTTAACATTTCCAAATTATTACTCATACATCTTGAGATGAAGGTAAATAAAGGTTTGTAAAGGTTATATTTATCACATATGTTATGAGAAGAATGTGCAGATTTTTCCATCTTTTATAAAACGTATCTTTAACAAATAAACCTCACTTCAATAGAAATTTCTATATTATTTTTCTAGTTTCAGTAATTTTATGATCACATGATTGTACTTAGAACTGCATTCTTGACATTGAATTTATAAATCATTAATCAGTCTTATAGCAGATGTTTTTCTTTGCTTGTAAATTTGAAATAATGAGATGGCTTAACAGTTAATGTAATGTATATTATCAGGGCTTTTGCTATTTGTCTTCTGCCTGCAGCATCTTTTCTTCTCCCCACAATGCTTCCCATATATTCACTAACTGAGGAAGTCATTTATTGACATACAAATAATTAAATGGTTATTGACATCCAGAGCATAGGAGGCACATGGTTTAACATTTTTGTACCACTAAGTATCCTTTCCATTAGTGGATTAGTAGTCATATGGGGGAGGAAGGTGGGTAAAGTCCATGAGATTTAACGAGCAAGAATAACACCGATAAGTATAATGCTTTTGTAGAGTCGTCCCCCCCCCCCCCCCCCCCCAAAAAAAAGCAAATTCCAGATCCAGGCCTAAAAAATGCATGTATTATAATGTAATCTTTTTTATATATAAGTTGCAGAATGCAACCAGTGAAAAACTACAGCTGTATCAGTGTATGTTTCTTTTTTTCAATTCTTTATTACATTTTTCAAAAAGTAAACAATTTCCAGAAAGTAACATACTGTACACTGATACTCCAATGAACAGTTCGTTGACATGTCAATTATGGTATCAATAAAGTGCGATTCAGCACACTGTAAATAGAAAGACACATCAATTTATGATGATATAAAACAGTTTGATTTGACATAAATATTCATTTATATCAGTCTATGTTTAAAGCAGCAGGCAACCCGGACAGTGCAATGGTTAGCATTACTGCATCACAGCACTGAGGTCATGGGTTTGATTCCCACCATGGCCCTAACTGTTTAGAGTTTGTATATTCTCTCCATGTTTGTGTGGGTTTCCTTCTGGTACTCCAATTTCCTCCCACAATCCAAAAATATGTTGGTAGGTTAATTGATTTCCAACAAATGTAACCCTAGAATCATACCTCCCAACGTATGATTCAAGACATGCCAGAAATGGGGGCAGAGCCACTTGGTAGGTGGGCATGGCATCATGTGGAGGGGCATGGCCTAGTGCCATGACCCCCATTTTTGTCATATTTGGGGCATAGCCATCACTCTTTGATAAAGCCCCATATAAGGCAAAACATGTTAGCGACTTACAGGACCCCATTATTTGTGTATAAGTCCCCCTTCTTTTCATGTGAGAATCTCTCCCAATAAGTGCCAGGATAGTATTCCCACACCAGCATCTGAGAGGCTATACATTGATTTATCGATAATTGCCAATTGTGTTCATCAAAACCATTCCTTTTTATGAACACATTTTTTAGAACTTTGTCTCTAAAAGCTTTGATCCTGGATTTGCGCTATAAATAAATTTTCGGTCGCCTGTAATATATATATATATATATATATATATATATATATATATATATATATATATATATATATATATATATATATATGTGTGTGTATATTTTTGTTGTGATATTTGTAAATAGATTTGTTGCTATTGTAGGAAATGCATATAATTAATTTTTTCATGAGTGATTATTAAATGTTATTATTATTTTTTTTTTACAACAGTTTTTGCATAATTTTGCATCTTTCCATATTGGTCCTGCTTCCTATAAAATTCTAGCGCAGAGGCACCTTTAAATTTAAAATTCATTCATGATACAGTATACTTAAGAAAGCACTGAGACATCAAAGAAAAGATAGCAAAAAAGACACTTGGAAAAATGAGTGAGGAGAGGGAGTGGAATCAGAATACTAGAGGTAGATTTGAATATTTACAATGTAGAGGTGGTATTGGAAGTCAAATTTGCTCACTTAAAGAAGATGTACAGTATAGAGATAGAAAGGGTAAGGTCGAAGAAAGTCCTTGGGGGTCACCTACTGTTAGTAGAAATACAAGTGAAGAGATGTCGTGAGTTGAGACAGATAAGGAACAGTCATAGAGGTAGGGGGATAGCCATGAGAGCAGTGTTTTTCAGAGGAAGGGAATTAAGAATTTGGAAAAAGGAGAGGGCCCACAATGTCAAAATCAGCAAAGAGGTCAAGAAGAATAATCAGAGAGTATTGCCCCTCAGATTTGGCAGCATGGAGGTCATTGCAGGGTTTTGTGAGGGCTGTTTCAGAGGAATGGAAAGTATTAAACCAGGGAGTGGAAGAAAGAAAAGCAGTAAGGTGGTTGTAGACAATGCTCACAAGGTTTTGGAGGCAAAAGGATGGAGAAAGACGGGTTGGATAATTAAAGAGAGTGTTAGGACTTAAGAACAGTGGAGACAAGGGCATGCTTGAAGCCAGAGGTGACTAAGGGCCCTTTACCGGCCACCGCATTCTTAATGATACTCTAACATATGTGCTCTAACATATGTGATCATTAATGCAAGGGACAGCTCTTGCGATAAGAGCTGTCCCTTGCGATGCAGCGCCGATGCTGGACTTCCGGGTCTGAGACCATGTATGACGCCGGCCACAGGGCATGCTGGGATGGATCCCTCACACAGCACTGCGGTAAGAAGCCCATAGGCTTCTGCATGGAATCGCCAGCTTTTGCTGGCGATTCCCTCCGCAGTGCTGCCACTGCGGAGGGGGGACAGAGCATACAGAAATGAGAGCATACAGAATCTCCCCCAAAGCCTGATGAGAGGGAGGTATTGAGGAGGTGGGCAAGATAGGATCAGGCAGAAGGCAAGAGAGGGAGTGGGTGGGATAGGGTCAAGTGGGGAAGTGGTTATAGGGAGGACTGGATGAGGGCTATTAATTTATCTCCATATGCAGGGGAAGAATCAGTAACAGTTGGTGAAATTGATGAAAAGGGGTGGTTAGGGAAAGGAAGGGGCTGGTTGTTAAAGTTTTATTGGGATGATATGTCCTAATATATGGAGGTAATTTTCGAAATGAAGTAGGTGGCAAAGTAAAGGACTGGTATTTAGGAATGGAGATGAGATGGGGATGGACAGAGTAGGGATTTTGATGGTGGCATAGAGATGCTGGGGGTTAGAAGAATGGGTTGAGATGAGGTTCATGAAATATGACTTTTCAGAGATGGGAAGAGCAGAACTGTAGGTTTAGAACATAATGGAAAATAATAGAAATGCAGGAGGTCTGCTTTAGAGAGACCTCAGCGATGCATGAATATTTTTAGATATCTAGTAAATTTTGTATTCCAGGGTTGAGGTTTTGATCTGTGAGGGTGTCACTGTGTTTATGTTCTCAATGTTATGCTTAGTATGGTAGCCAATGGGTGGTAGAGATGTAGATGCACAGAGGGATAACTTAATAGAGAGTAGGTGATGGTCAGAGAAGGGGAGTTGGAGAAGTAAAAACTAGAGCAATGGCCAATGAAAACTAGATCAAGTGAGTGCCCACATAAATTGTGACTAAATGTTCTCCACATAATACCAGAAGAATAAGCCTCAGTTTGTGCAGTTTACCAATTAAAGTACAGTTGCGGGGCCAGGAAATCTTCACAGCAATGTGCATACCCATGGCTTTCCCCTCCTAGAAAATTGGGGAAAAAATGCCCATTCTAGGTATGTAGCTCTCCATCCACCCTTTACCCATTAATGGTGCTCCCTGTTCAGTGGAACTATGAGTTCCACTCAAGGCCCATTCTGCTCATTTTATTACCAGGAAACTTTGCACAGTAATTTCCATGAAAGATATTACAAATGTGAAATGGTTGCTACAAATATGCAAAAAAGTTTGAAGAAAAGCGTTTCATACATTTAGGTGATCCTACATACAATGTGAAAAAATGTGAAATGTGAGAACACCATTTTTCATATAATTTTGAAAAAAAAAATGTTAATAAACCTGTCCCTATGTTTGTTTAATGTTTGCACAACATTCTGAGAGGCTGGAATATTTATTTAGCTGTACAATTGTCTTCACTTGGCTTAGCATATTGTCTAACGAGTTAATCAAGTTTTTAAAATCTTCCAAAAAGCATAATAAATAAACTGGAAAGTTGCCCAATATTCTGCTTGTTACATTAACTTTTTTTTATTTTATACCCTATAAATTTATCATATAAATAGTCTGTATGCAAAAAAAAGCATGTTTAAAGATTACAGTATCTTGCAGAGTTTGTTATAACTTCTTTTCACCTATAGAACTAATAAAGAAATTAGCCCAGGGCAGGACAAACCTTTGCATACAAGTATAAGCTGTGTCAAAATAGTTTTGGCATTAGTTATTATGAATAGTATGTTCTAAAATTGATTCCCATATTGTAATTTCAATCCAATGACATTTCAAAAATGATAATGTGCTTAAACAATGTTGTGACTAAAATCTTACTTGGAAATTATAAACAAATCTGTTAATAATGCCATATACTTTTTTTCTACAGCACATGCACATTTTAACACCATGCCTGCTTCAATATATTTCAAATGAAAAATGTTGTAAATGTAATAAAGGAGTCCTGGCTAAAACAAAAACAGCATACACTGTACTTTTTAGTTGCTATAATATCTGATGAATTGGCTATTAAATATGACACTGTAGCTGAAACTTCACACTTAGGGACAATAACTGTTATTCTTGGCTTATTCACTGTCCTTAATAGATTTCAATTGATCACATCCTTGCTATTATCTTTTGCAAGGTACTAGATAAATGATTGGTTACAAACAGGGGTGTGATTAAAACAGCAAATTCTTCAAAGAAACCCCCACCAACACCATTGTCATTAGAGTGTCCCTTGGGGGGGCAGAATAATGAATAAGGGGAGTGAGAGACAAAGAGGCTGTCTGAGAAAGAGGGAGAAATAAATTAGAGAGGAGCTAGAAAGAGAGGGAAATTGAGATAGGAGTGGTCAAGGGATTCATGGAAGACGAGAATGAGAGTAACAAAGAGAGCATACAGAGAGTGTGCGCCAGAAAGAGAGGGAGAAGCAAGATAGAGAGGGAGCAGTAGAAGCAGAATGATAGAAAGAGAATATCAGGGAGGGAAAGGGAGATGGAGAGAGTGTCACTAAAAGAATACGCACAAATTGTAGAGAGCTGGTGTTAGGGAGAGAAAGGTGGAGAGATAGGGAGAGAAAGAGGGTGCAATAAATAAAGAGAAGGGGACAGAGAGGGTCAGGGAGAGAAGAGAGTGTAAAAAAAGAAAAAGAAAGTCATCACCAGGTAGAGCTACATCAAGGGATAGAGGAGAGAGTGAGAGACTGTCAAAGAGAGAAAAAGAGAAGGGGATAGAGAATGTGCAAGGGAGAGATATTGCAAGAGAGGGAGAAAGATATAATGTCAGGGGGAGGCAGATAGAGACAATTTCATGGGGAGGGAGATGAGGGGACAGTATCAGTTAAATAGAGATAGTGTCATAGAGTGGGAGTGAGAGAGCAAGAGAGGGAGGGAGAGAAGGAAGGAAAGAGATACATTGTTGGAGAGAGAAATTATAAGGAACATAGAAATATTGTCTGTAAGAGGGAAGGTTTAAGGGAGAGAGGGTCAGGAATAGAATGAGGCAGCACCAGATAGTTATAGAGAGTGGTAGAGAAAGTGAGTGAGTAGACTGTCCGAGAGAGATAGGGGGATAGATAATGTGTCAAAGAGAGATAATGTATGATAGGGAGAGAGATAGTATAAGGGGATGGAGAGAGAGCACAATTCAGGAGGAGAATTAGAGAGTGAGAGGGTGAGAGAGTGTCAAAGAGATAGTAAGAAAGTGGTGGGGACAGAAATATATTTTCAAAGAAATAAAGGGAGATAGATAGTATAAGGGGGAGATAGCGGTAAGTACAGATGAGAGAGAGAGAGAGAGGGGATAGGAGGAGGGGGTTAGAGATAAACATTAAGTTTCATGGAGAGAGAAACAGTGCCAGGTAGAGAGTGGGGAGGGTAGTGGGGAGAGATATGTTGTCAATGAGATAGAGGGAAATAAAGGGGAGAGGAAGAAAGAGCATACCAATGTGAGAGGTAGGGAGGAAAAGTCTGTCAAGGAGAGGAAGACAGTGTCCAAGAGGGAGAGAGAGAAAAAAGATAGATAGTGTTGGAAGAAAGAGGGAGGTAGAGACAGACAGTGTCAGGGAGAGAGAGAGAGAAAGATAGATAAAGTATGGGGAAGAGGGAGGCAGAATAAGGAAGAGACAGAGGGTCAGGAAGTCAATTAAAACCATACCATGTAAATGATTGCTCCTTGAATGGTTGCCCCCTGCACTGGCGCCGAATTTGGAGGATATTAGATTTGTTCAAAGGGGGACTTACCATGGCAAACACAGTATTTTTAGAGGGGGATTCCAAACATAATCCATTCTCCCACTTTGCAGCACATTGGAGTAGATAAAGGAGTCTGGGGGAGTGGTAACACCCTGAAATGTTGTCTTTTTTATATCTATATGGAATACAGTATTAATAATTAACAGTACAGATGATCTATAGTATAGGATGTTTCAAACATTTAAATAATATAAGTGGTCAGGAAAAGGTTAATCATGCCATAATAAATAAATAACTACACAGATATAATTGAACAAGTACTGCACTTTCTAAGCTCACATTCTCCACCTCATGTTAAGGCTCCTGTCTCTTCTTCCTGGCAGCTACTCTCTGGTCTAATGTTATGTTTGATACACACACACACACACACACACACACACACACACACACACACACACACACACACACACACACTGTGCAGCTGTTCAGCTTTGTCCCTTACACTAATGTGGTGGCAGCTCTCTTTTTTACCAGTGCTATTTTTATTCTAATTTAAGGTACTTGTTAAGAGGCGCAGGGTTTCTGTGCAACAAGAACCCCCCCCCCCCTGCGTTTGCCTATGACTTACCATGAACAGGACTGAGTGGCACTGTCAGAGCAGGAGCCATAAGTCAGTCACTTTCAGGTCTGTAGTCTAGAACAAGAGGCTCTTCCTGCCTTCACTCCAACAAGCAGCTCCAGACAGTCTCCGCCTCCCACCTCCCTCCCCTTCAACAGGAATGGGATGATTTGATAGACAGCAACCAGGTTTACAAGTATTAGGGCGACACCACTAGGTCAACATGCATGAATGTCGACATGCATGAAGGTTGACATGGGTTAGGTCGACAGGGTCATTAGGTCAACATAAACATTAGGTAGACATGGGGAAGGTCGACAGTCAAAAAGGTCAACATGGGGTTTTTCACATTATTTTTACTGATATGGGCAGACAGGTGGTATTTCATGCCCTACTATCCACTAGGGCATGGTGGGAGAATAAAATAGTGTGCCCAAAGCATGTCTGTTTCAGCTCGCCATAACAGGGGACACAGTGGTAAGTTTCAGTGTCCATGTCGACCTTGTCTACATTCGGGACAAAAAAAAGCAAAAAACAAAACGTCAACCTTTTGAATGTTGACATAATGCTTGTGTAGACTTAATGACTCTGTCAACCTAACTCATGTCGAACTTCAGTCATGTCAACCTTTCTGCATGTTTAAATTCAGTCATGTCAACCTTCATGCGTGTTGACCTAATGCTTGTAGACTTAATCCTTGTAGACCTAATGCTTGTAGACCTAGTTGCTGTCTATCCAATGATCCCATTCCCTTCAACAAGCAGTTCTGCTTCCAGACTCCCTCCTTTCAAACAAATGGCTTTGGCCATTACCTGCAGATACCTTTTGCACTTTCTTCCAGTAGCGCACGCAGGGGGGGTTTCCGAGTACTCAGAAACCCCCGGAAGTCTACGGGCCCTAGGCTGAAAGCTGAGGGTCCCCTCTTTCCATGGGTACAAGAATTTTAAAAATCGGCCCTTGGGAACCGGAGATATATGACTTCAAAGCAGTGGTCCCCATCCAAGCCTGTTAATTGCTCTTCCCAGTCATATATTTCAGGTTCTGTCTGACTTAGAGTTTTTCTGAGGATATATTCCAAAAGCTGAGACACTCCCCCTTTGATAGACAGTAGTAGTTTGTCTCTACTGTTCCCAGAACCAGAGATATCAGCCTTCCAGCTGCTGGTTACTGCTCCAGCTCCACACACCTGGTATGTAGTTTTATATTCTCGTTGGCAGATTGCTCTGCCTCCTGAACTCTGATCCCCTAGTCCCCAATACCATTTGGTAGGTGGGATTCTCTAGTTTTTAATTCCATTACAATCTAAGAAATCTATTTCCGGGAACTGGAGATATCTGAAGTCAAGCAAGTTGTCCTCCCACCAGAAAATTATGAATAATAAGCCCACTCCACTATACACCCCTCCTCTGTGTATTAAACATCCTCTACCACCCTGGAAGTTATGTATCAGGGTATCAGGGCCCCTTCATTCAGCCCAATGCCCCCTTCTCCCACCATCTGTGCAGTAAAGGGGTAATTAGTGGAAATTACTGATCCAGGCCCTACATGCTGAGCAGTTGATATAATACCCCCTACCACCTGTGGGACATCAAAGCTTCCCCCACCCCTACCGCTGGAGGATCGGTAGGGGCCCCAATAAATTGCTATGCCCAGGGGCCTACACTGTATGTATATATATATATATATATATATATATATATATATATATATATATATATATGTATGTATGTATGTATGTGTATATATATATATATATATATATATATATATTTATTTGTTTTTATTATTTATATACATTTGGTCTATCTATAATACTTTAACTGACCCTGCATATGCTGGGTCACCTAAGTGTCCATTTCCGTGCTTTGCTCCGCCCCTCTGGAAACCCCCTTCTGAAAATCCTGTGTTTGCCACTGTCTTCCAATCCAACAAGCAGCTCCAGCTAGCAGAAGCGGCTCCACCTCCCTCTTCTCCAGCAAGTAGTTCCAGCTAGTGGCTCTGCCTTCCTCCCAGGTAGTAAATACCCAGGCCCCAAGCCCTTTAAAAAAAAATCAAAACAAAATTCAAAAGGGTGCTTTGAGATTGCATGCTGGGCCTTGGGGCCCCCCAAGATGCCAAGCCCCATAGCGGTTGCATCCCCTACACTTGAATTGCTAATTGTGGAAGCAATTGATATGAAGTTTACTCAGTAGTGAACTATCAGTAATATGTTGGTCTTGTCAATCAGTGGTGTTCCTAAAGATTGCATGGTACATTGCTGTATGAACAAACCTATTATGTTCTTCGATAAGTAGATGGGCTAATGAAATATCAATTGCTGCTACATTTTAACCATTTAAACTCGAGAATCTTTATTCATGTTTGAATGTTTGATCTGAGATTAAACTGCACTTCCATACGGGACAATTTATTGATACATTGCCTGCATATTTGGAAATATTTGGAGTTCCAGGATGATTTCCATTTTTTGTATTATTGTTGACAGGGCTGAATTAATGGCCTAATGGATGTGGAGCAGAAAATGTTTAAAAGCCTTTAATAAAAATGCCATGTAGTCATGAACCCTAAATATATAAATATATAAAAGTGCAAAAATAGCATAAATGTGTAAATAAATTTTAATACTTATGGTTTACGGCCAACCATGTGGCTAGCTGATTATGATCATGCTGTCATGATGATGTGAAGAGGGGGGGGGGCTTAGACTGCACACCCTGTAATGAGAGGTGCTACCTTGCTGAGATTTTTAGCTATATGCAAGACAGAGGGGGTTTTGCAGGTGCACTATGCACTCATTACTGCTAACATATATTAATTTTATAATTCATTTATGAGGTTGTTAGCATACATTTGGCCAAATATATGTACCTGCCCACAGAGTTAAGATCACCTCTTTAGAGCAGGTCCCTAGCACTATGGGGTTCATGCCTGGGGTGCAAGACACCCCCAAACCAGTCCAGTAAAACCACCCCAGGGCATCACATAAATAAAATATAGCTGTGAAGTGTAATAGAGTGTAAAGTGTCATAGAATGTAGGGTATGTGTAAGCAACTAATGGTGATAAATGGTGGGGCGTGGCTTGGCCGAGCATGTGAGGAGTCATAGGGGGAGTGAGCTCCGCCAAAATCCTGAAAACAAATCCTGCTCAGGCTACCGTAGGCTTCTCACAACTCTTCACTCGCCTCTTGTAGGCTGTCCGGCACTGCCTGACTCCCGTCTGCGTGCCCTCGGGTGCTCGGTGCGGCTCCATGTGTCCAGCGTGCCTCTGTCCCTCTCTCTCCTGCGGGAGCCATCTTAAAAACCCGGCCGAGAGAAACCTGATGCGCCGGGACGGGGCGCTTGTGTGCACCGCTCATTTCCTTCAGCGGCCGTCTGGCTCCCTTGATCGCCTGGCGGGCTGTGTGGGGGAGACCTGGACGAGCTTGTGGCTGCTCTGGATCCAGCGCCCTGACTCCCCGCGGGCTCCATCTTAGATTGCGGGTCCTGGTTACGGAGCTCCAAGCTCGCTGTTCCTCTACATAAGGGTAAGCCGCTGGCTGCCCCCTTCTGTCTGCCAGGTCACTGCTCTCCCCGGTGAGCGGGCGCCATCTTGGAAGGTACTGTGGGCTGGAAGTGGGGAGGCAGTCAGAAAACCCTATACTGAGACATGCCTGTGTGGAAAAGAGGGATTTGAGTGTTATCCCATCAAGATATATAGTGAACATTGGCTTTCCTGGGGAAGCACGGCGTTGTTTAAATTACACCTCTACTGGGAGCCACTGCTATTACAGTGTACACTGGACTGATCTTCTGTACTACAGGTGTATGGATTTATAAGTGGGTAAAGCAACACCTCGACTGCATTTAATACTTTTAAAGCCCATTCTCCAGACAGACTCTGTGTAATCATACTGTGTCCCTCTTGCATTCTACACTATGGGGAAAACCGGGAATCCGGCTGCGGCCTCTAAGATGGAAAAGTTTGCCAGTGGTTCTCAGTCACATAATCCCTCTTCCCAATCTAGTGACCCCCCCTCTGGCAACTGAGCCGTCGGTGTCCACCCCTATGGATACTGTGACGCATTCAACTCAACAAATTCTCCTTGCCATAACAGCTTCAGAGCAACGTGTTACATTGCTTAGATTGTCTCGGACGCAGGGCCCATTGAAACTGGATAATCATAATATATAGGTCTACCCCAACTTTGCTATGGAGGTTCAGAAATATAGATCCATGTTTCTAAATGTCAAGAGGAGGCTTCAAGACCGCCAGATTCAATATTCCATGGTGTTCCCAGCTCAGCTTCGAGTGATTAGTTATGGTGTTACACATTTCTTCAATTCGGCGTGGGAGGCGGAGGCCTGGCTGGACCAGAGGGCCGTTCCGGAGGCCTAGCTGAGACTATTCTGTTCTTTTTGTTCTTTTGATATTTGTTCCTACTCATGCAGGTGGTCGGATAGTTGGACTGAATGAGCAGTGATGACCTTAATTCTCGCATATATGGGGATGGTAACTATTGTTTGAGGTCAAAATGTTTATGTGTGCCTATGGTTCTCAGGTTTCACCAGTTTCATCCTTTTAATTGGGGAGCCAGACGCTAGGATATAGCGTATAGAACACTGGAGGTTTCCAAGGCGCAAAACAGAGGAGCAGCTCAATATATCCAAAAACTTGTTCAACCAAAAAACAAGTAAAACAATGAAATACAGAAATAAAGTAGGATATATCCCAAGCGCTGTCTGTGTCTGAAGTATCCTCTTCTCCCATTCTCACAGATGGTATATATGTGAAACAAAGAGAGGGGTTAAATGTGTAGAATTGTAGATTTCATTTCAAGAACATAAGAGTGAAGCAAGAGTAGGACATACCACACTCACAAAAAGTGTGTGTTTTAGAAGCTCATAAGGATATATTTTTGGTGATGTTTGATAACCTTCACCAGAATCCACCCAGGTGTCCAAGTAATATGTTTAAACATACATTTCCACGCGTTTCAATTAAAAAGGCCTTGACAAAGATTTTTAATCGAAACGCGTTGGGTGGCTTTTCTGGACCTGCATAACTTCTTCTTCTTGTTTTGGACTATCTGGTTGTTACTGGACATCTAACCAAGGTACTGGGTGTTCACTCACCAACATTCTTGACTCATCCGGAAGGTCTTGTTTGTTGTTAAAGTGAGTCCCGATAACACGATTCACCCACCCTTGGATTTATTCTTCAGTTTACCTGTGGTCCTATTTTATATTTAAATTAAAAAAAAAAAAATTCTGGCAATTAAAGTTTTTTCATGTTGAAATTCTCACCGGTGCCTATTTTCCAAGTGAAAGAAACCCAGATGTGCTTTAAAATCTCCCACGAATTGTGAGTTTTTGGTACGCTTACTTAGGAAAGAAACCACTATATGTTTTACACCATCTGAATCTGAGTGAGTGGAGATGTACGTTTAAACATATTACTTGGACACCTTGGTGGATTCTGGTGAAGGTTATCAAAAATCACCAAAAAGATACCCTTATGAGCTTCTAAAACACACACTTTTTGTGAGTGTGGTATGTCCTACTCTTCCCTCACTCTTATGTTCTTGAAATTAAATCTACAATTCTACACATTTAACCCTTCTCTTTGTTTCACATATATACCATCTGTGAGAATGGTAGAAGCAGATGCTAGGATATAGTTTACAGGGGTTTATTCCTCTACCCCTAGGGTTAACTTGTAACTTTAAGTAGTTTAGTTTAGTTTTTTGGGATAACAGGTATATCTAGCTCTAATGGATATGCAGGGTAGGGGGTGGTTGGGAACATTAGGGTTACCTATCAATGTCATTTATTCATATTTATGTCTCTGTGAATGTAATATTTGGTGCAGCAGCATACAGCTTTTACTCTATTGGTTGGGGGGTGGCTACTTTTGTGTGTCCACCCTAGGTGGTACCCTATTCATACAGTAGTGGTGACAGACATCTAGATGTGGACAGGCTCCTAGAATTACGAGTTGCTTTTTATGCTTTATATCCGAATGGGCCATGTTGTTCTTCTGACATAACATGATGATAGACAATAAGGGGCTAATTCTCATTAGCTGGAATGTAAGGGGGCTGAATGATCGCATCAAGCGGACTCTGGTGCTTGCCCAGCTGAAAAAGTATAATGCAGATATCATCTGTTTTTCAGAGACTCACTTGGAGGGAGGCAGGACTTTGGCTCTCAAGAAACCCTGGGTAGGCTCCATGTTTCATTCTACTTTTTCAACAAGTGCCAGGGGAGTCTCGGTTCTTATAAAAAAGTCAGTTAATTTCCATGTGGTGCATAGTGAAATAGATCATTATGGTCGGTATGTTTTTCTCAGGGTTTATGTTAACCATATGCTTCTTCATATTATAGCTGTCTACATACCACCTCCATATAGCAATGAAGTCCTTAGGCGTGCTGTAGTGTTCATCTCTCCATTCCCAGACACACCCGTTTTGTGCGCAGGTGACTTTAATAATTACATGGACAAAATCCTTGATAAATGGAACGAAAGGGTAGCTTTGCCTATCCCTCTGAGGCCTTCCCTGACACCCTTTGCATTATTGATTGTGGAGTTGGGGCTGGTGGATGTGTGAAGGGTACGTAACCCATTGCAACAGCATTAGAACTAGATATCTCAGCAGCAGAAGTGGAGGCGGCTATAACATCTTTCCCCAATAGGAGGGCACCGGAGAGCGATTGAATCCCTATAGAAGTCTACAAAAAATACAGGGATTTTTTTATCCCATATCTACTAAATTTATTTAAGGCCCTGTTCCATCATAAAGCATTTCCGCCGTCTGTGATGGAGGCGATCATACTTGTACTCCCAAAACCAGAACCCTACCATTCCTGACTCTTACCACCCCATCTCTTTATTAGCAACTGATATTAAAATATTAGACAAAATCCTTGCAATACGCTTAAATTCATATGCACCATAGTGCATGGGGATCAGACAGGCTTTATGCTGGGTAAATCCACTGTTCAAAACTCACGTAGGCTGTTTTGCCACCTGTAGTGGGGGATGTGAATGGGTTGGGGGCAGTGGTGGTGTATTTGGACACCGCTATGGCCTTCGACTCAGTGGAGTGGGCTTTAACTCCCCTTTGGGGAGTTATGCACAAATTCGCCTTTGGCGCTAATTTCATAAGGTGGATACAGTTGCTCTATTCCTCCCCCAAGGCCAGACTATCTGTGAATGGTTTTGTGACCTCTCACTTCCCGCTAGGTCGTGGAACTAGACAGGGGTGCCCCCTGTCCCCGGCCCTCTTTGCCCTGGTGATGGAGCCTCTGGCATGCATGATCACAAACCACCCAAATATCAGGGGTATACCAGTGGGCGGATGCACTGATGTCATTTGGCTATACGCTGACGACATGCTGCTTTTTTTAAGAGATGCGGGTCCTTCTATGGTTGCCATGCTAGAAACGATAAACTCATTTGGCACATTCTCGGGTTTACTTATTAATTGGGATAAGTCCAATATTTTCCCACTGAGGGGTATTGTCCCTGCTAATCCTCCTACTGCTTCCCCACTTCAATGGACACTCCGCTTTAAGTACTTGGGAGTTTGGATTACGCCAGTAGTGAAGGAATATGTCACTCAGAACCTGCACCCGGTCACTATAAATCTCCAAAAGAAATTCATATTTGGAAGAAACTTCCCCTTACTGTAATGGGAAGAATCAATCTCCTTAAAATGATAATTTAGCCTAAGTACCTTTACCTTTTGCAACATTCCCCTATCTACATCCCAAAAGCACTTTTTACTAAGATACATAGTATATTTTCGGCATTTATATGGGGTGGAAAGACCCCCAGGGTGGCCTTGGGAACTCTGATGCGGGACAAGAGTGATGACGGTCTTGGCCTCCCGGATTTGCATCTGTACTATTTGACCTCCCAGCTGATGTACATATCTAATTGTGTGCAGGGACGGGATAGCCTTACTTTTTCTGAGTTTTATGGTGAGGAGATGGGCCCCTCAGTGACACCTCTTAATTTTCTTGTGACTGGTGGTGCGGGAGGGAACCTTCCTCTTATGTTTAAACAGATAAAATGTGTGTGGAAACATTCCCACTCATACTCCACATGGAAAGCCAAATATGGAGATACACCCCTGTGGAATAATACCACATTTAGGGAACTATTACCCTTGTCGGAGGATAATATTTGGTTAAAAGGGGGGCTTAATTCAATTGCACAATTATATGGGGACAATATTCTTAAATCCTTTTAACAGTTAAGCAAAGAGTTTCATGTACCTAATAAGGCCCTCTTCAGATATTTCCAACTGCGAAATGCAGTGCAGTCACAATTCAGTGGGGCCACCTTGTTTATATAACCCCTCCCCAGTCAAACAGTTGATCACAAGTTTGGGCCAAGGCAAACAGATATCCACTATATATAGTACGCTTAACTCTAACACTTCAGGTGGCACTTTGGATAAGGTGAGGGCCAGATGGGAGGTCAACATTGGTCCCTTGGATGAGGAACAATGGCTACAGATAATAGGATCCATAAGATCTACTAGCCCATGTATAAGATACCAACAAGTATTCTTTTATATTCTACACCGATCCTATTGCACAACTGTGTCTATGCATCGGGCAGGCCTGAGGCCGTATACTAATTGCCCCAGATGTGGAGCAGGAGATGCAGGCTTCTGGCATATGCTGTGGGAGTGCCCCATGGTGTTCACATTCTGGAAGGCGTTGTGGGCGGATATAGTCGCCACTGAGTCTACCCTTCCACCCATGGTGCCTGCTCTATGCATCTTTGGTCTTGACCTTGAGGAAACTCACTCCCTCATATTATATAAATATGCTTTGTGCCGGACTACACTGGCTAAAGTGCTGATCGCACAAAACTGGTTCGCCACCACAACCCCCAACATTCATCACTGGAGGGCACTGGTTAGTGAGGTATCGGGGCATGAGAAATTTGTATATCAGACACGTGGTTCCCTTAACCTTTATCATGCTAAATGGATAGGTGGAATGTCTCTGCTATGGCTGGACCCTCGTGTGTCTAGGGATGCAGGTGGCTCTGAGATGTGCTGTTCACCCTTATGTTACAAATGTCAGAATGTTGTTGTAGATCAGGGCTGGGCAACACCGGCTATCCAGATGTTAATGAACTACACATCCCAGGATGCTTTGCATTAGTTTTGCTATGTGGCCATACTGAAACTGATGCAAGGCATTCTGGGATGTGTAGTTCATCAACATCTGGAGGGCCAGTGTTGCCCAGCCCTGTTGTAGATGCACCCAGATAATGTGTTAAAGATGTTTGGAATGATATTGAAACACATTTGTCACCTTAACCACCTTAGTATACCTCTTCTGTTATTGAAAGCAATACAAATGTATTGGTGACTGAATTCTCTTTTTATTTATGCTGTACCTGTGATTGTATTTTCCAGAGACAAATGACACTATTTATCTTTCTTTCTTTTTTTTGTTATTGCATTTATGAAAATTCAATAAAAGAATTAAACAATTAAAAAATAAAAACAAAATAGTGATAAATGGTGTGTCAAAAGTAAAAAAAAAAAGATTGTGAAAAAAATTGGAAAAATACATATAAAAAAAGACATACATAGAAAAATGATGATATGTTTATGTGAGTCCAGCCAGACAAGCCCAAGGGGGGCCCGCACCCAGACAATTACCCCAAGAAAACTGACTGTTATAAAGTATTAGGACTTACTTGAAATTATGCCTTCATCACAGTAGTGCAGTCATTGCTAGTCCCTGCTTAAAAACATTTGAGGGTGGTGGGGGAGGGGTGCTAATCTAGGAAGAAGCAATCTAAGGCTTCAGGTATGTAAGGATACACAATATAGACCAGGCATGTTCAACGTTGGCCCTCCAGATGTTGTGAAACTACACATCCCAGCATGCTTTGCCACAGTTTTGCTATTAGAGAATGCTAAAACTATTGCAAAGCATGCTGGGATGTGTAGTTTCACAACATCTGGAGGGCCAACGTTGGACATGCCTGATATAGACTATATGGGAAGAGGGGGCCCTAGACTGCACAACCTGTAATGAGAGGTGCTACCTTGATGAGATTTTTATCTATATGCAACACAGAGGTTTTTTTTTCAGGTGCACTATTACTCATTACTGCTAACATACAGTATATTCAATTTATAATTTATTTATGAGGTTGTTAGCATACAGTATGCTAACAACCCCTCCCCCACCACTCTCAAATGTTTTTAAGCAGGGACTAGCAATGACTGCACAACTGTGATGAAGGCATAATTTCAAGTAAGTCCTAATACTGTATAACAGTCAGTTTTCTTGGGGTAATTGTCTGGGTGCAGAGCCCCCTTGGGCTTGTCTGGCTGGACCACTCCAGGGCATCGCTACTTTACACATAGACTCACATAAAGATATCATCATTTTGCAGTTGTGTGCGGTGAGGTTAGTAGTTGGTGAGGCACATGTCTACGCTGCAGGAGTAATCATTCCATGGTCGCCAACCATTGAATGATTTCTCCTAGCTTTGCAAATAAAAATCAGTCCGAAATGAATTTTATTTTCGTGTGCCAGCCTGAAGACAAGGCGGGCGGCGGACGTCTTGTGACATCAGTCGCCCGCTCCTGGCAGGCATCGGCCCACCCGTGTACCAATGGAAATGCCAAGCATTTTGATGGGGATGCCCATGAAAGTGCTGGGCCTTCCTATTGGCGATCCCCGTCCCCTCTGCCGCCCACCGCCAACCTACCCTGATGTATACAAATGGCTTGGTGACTATGCAAGTTGCCAAAGCCATTTGCTAAGGAGGCCTGCACATGCGCCCCTAAACATCAGAACAGGGCTGAACTTGCTATATAGCCAGTTAATCAGAATCACCCCCTGTATCTGTGCCAGCACAGCACGCTGGCCAAGCAGAACAGTGCCTCCAGCTCCCAACTTTACTGCCTGTACTGCTGCACTCCTCTCCCCTCCCTCTCCAGGGACTATTGACCCCAGAATGAAGGTCATGTAGGTCAAGCACCCGGCTAACTGTGTACACAACCCCCCCCTGTGTACACATTTACGGCAGCGCTCACCTGTCCTGGGGTCCTGGCTTGGGTGAAGTCCGGGGTGGAGAGTGCAGAGTGCCGAGCAGCGGAGCACAGCCTGTGTGGACGTAACTCAGCAGCATGACAGTAAGCCGCAGCTCTTCTCTGGGAGCCCCGCCGTCCTCCCGTCCTCCTGCCGCCCGACCCCAGTGTGATAGCGATTGCGCCCTTCACACGGTCACACCCCCCCCCCCCCACGTATCCATGCCGGTCAGCCTGCCCGTCCCCTCCAACGGCAACTGTGGCTGCTCTATTAGCATAGCAGTGCCTTGGTGACAGTCAGGGACGTGCTTTCTGCTTATATGAAAGCACGTCCCTGTCACTTTGGTGGCGCCACTGTGCCCAATAACATCTGCATCAGTGACAGGGGCGTGCTTTCATATAAGCAGAAAGCACGTCCCTGTCACCGAGGCACTGCTATAGGTGCCACCTATGCACCTTTTTTAATGGGCCTTTGCAGCCTGGCGCTCGGCCCCGCCCACCTCCTGCACTTTGTATCTGCTACTGTTCTATGGACAGCGGGAGGCACCACTCTTGGTGCCTCCTAAACCATTTGAAAATAAAAAAATATGGAGTAAAAATAAATAGAATAATATAAAGCATATACTTATGACACATAATATGTGTCATAAGTATTTTGTTTGTATTATTTTATTATTTTAATCATTAATGACAGGGGAGGCACTGCCTCCCCTGACTGCACGTCCCTGTCATTTTGCTAGGTATGTCTTTTTTTATATGTATTTTTTCACAATCCTTTTTTTTTTTTTACTTGTGACACACCCTTTATCACTATTAGTTGCTTACACATACCCTACATTCTATGACACTTTACACTCTATTATGCTTCACAGCTATATTTTATTTATGTGATGCCCTGGGGTGGTTTTGCTGGACTGGTTTGCGGTTGCCCTGCACCCCAGGCATGAACCCCATAGTGCTAGGGACCTGCTCTAAAGAGGTGACCTTAACGCGGTGGGCAGGTACATATCTTTGGCCAAATGTATGCTAACAACCTCATAAATGAATTATAAAAGGAATATATGTTAGCAGTAATGAGTGCATAGTGCACCTAAAAACCCCCTCTGTCTTGTTATGATGATGGGCCTGTTTTTATGTAGAACAAAATAATCGATTAATTAGTTAATATATAATGACATTTTTTATTTTGTGTGAATCAACCAGCGTTACCACATTTTGGATATAGGTATAGCTCAATTTATGGTAAGTATATAGAACGTTCCTTTAGAAAGTAAATGCACTTCATATTTCCTTAAACACACTCTTCATATAAAGTGCATTTACTTTCTAAAGTAACATTCCATATAATTACCATAAACTGAGCTATACCTATATCCAAAATGTGTTCATGCTGGTTGATTCACACAAAATGAAATTTTATTATATATTAATTAATTGATTTTTTTTTTTATTCTTATTATGAATTGTTGATTTTATATTGTTATTTGTGTACACTAAATATTTTTAATATACAATAAAAAAATGGTTTTGTGCTCTCTCCCATGAAAAACTATTCTTAAATTGTGTATGTGATTATTTTATTGTGTTTCTTATAAATAATTTTAATACATTTGTTGTGTTTCAATGATTTACTTACTTTGTGAGTTGGACAAGCATTCTCTCTCTATTTAATAAGTTCTAGGGATGTAGAGTTGCATGCATATGCAAGTTGTAACAGGTGTTCTTAACTACAGTATGTAAGGGATACACCCAGCGCCTGATGATATACAGTATACAGCTGCAGCAGTAAATTAAGATGCATTCATCCAACATATACAAATTATAAATTAGATGTTTTATAATTAAAATAGGATTTCCTCTGCCAAAAATATTGTTGAGCTTTAAATTGAATGCTGTTATGCATACACATGTTAAAGAATGTACTGTATTAATATGAACACAAATATAAATTACATACTGTACAGTACACAAGCAGATAGCTGTATTTGCAGATTTAACAAATCTATACACTTTCTTGTATCTGAAAACAGATTTACCTAATTCCTACCTCCCAACATGACCCATTCCAGGAGGGACACAATGAACTGTTCCTGGACTTTCCTTTTAATTTCTGATTGCCATCACCTGTGTTGAAAATGTTTAGTGATAAGAAGGGTGTTTAACCACAAGTGATGGCAATCATACATTACCAGGGAAGTCCAGGAACAGATCCTTTTGTCCCTCCTGGAGAGGGTCATGTTGAGAGGTATGCCTAATTGATGCTAATTTACCATTAGGCACCTGTTATAAGTAGAAGTAGGGTCTATTTACTAAGCCTTGGAGATAGAGTGGACAGAGATAAAGTACCAAACAAAAAGCCCCCAACTGTCATTTTCCAAACACAACTTGTAACATGGGGTTTGGTGTCATTTTAGAAAAGTGCTTAGCTGATGCAGCTGAAGGCTAAAATTGGTTTTGTGTTTTTTTTATTTTAACCTGATTTGGACCAGGACCTTTGAGCAGGATTATTATCATCTAACTCAAGTATGATAAAGAAGTGTGTTTGTTTTATGTTTGTGCATTAAATTACAGACTGCGGTTTCATTTGACTTTGTTATTTTGATAATTTATGGATAGATTTTATGAATCAAGGGAGAGGTGCCTTCTAAAGTGTGCTTCCTTACTATTTATGATTGTGCACTGATAGACTTTTTTCACTAGTACATTTTTTGGCTTGCATATCTTTTTTGGATGTCGGTCCCTGCATGCGGTTTGGGGTGGGGTGGCTTCTAAAGTGCATGTCATTACTAATTTTCACTGTGCAATGTCTTTTACATGCAGTGCAATGCTTTTTTCACCTACACACTACTTTGTTTGTGGGCTTCCATGTGCTTTTGGGATGTCGGTCCCTGCATGCGGTTTGGGGTGGGGTGGGGTTGCTTCTAAAGTGCATGTCATTACTATTTAAAACTGTGCAATGTCTTTACATGCAGCGTGATGATATTTTGATGGTTTTTGAATAGGAGTAATTTCTCTGAGGGATTAACCATATCATGGAAAATAAAATGTATCACATAGGGCCCTATTCTAGTTCACTCTCTTTCTGCCAAAATTCTTCTTAGATGGACAAAACCATATGCACTGCAGGGGGGCAGATGTAAAATGTGCAGAGAGAATTAGATTTGAGTGAGTTATTTTGTTTTTGTGCAGAGTAAATACTGGATGCTTTATTTTTACACTGCAATGTAGATCTCACTTTGAAGTAAAACCCCACCCAAATCTAATTCTCTTTGCACAAGTTACATCTGCCCCACCTGCAGTGCACATGGTTTGGTCCCTCTAAGACAAATTTTGTCAGAAAGAGTGAACTAGAATAAGGCCCATAGTGCAACTCTGCATCATGGGTACATGTTAATAAAATGTCAAAATAATCCAGTTAAAAAAATATATATATTTCTTCTTCCTACTTCATGGCAGCCTTTACAATGGGTTTAACCTCTTCTTCCCCAAGTATAGACAGGTATATTTTTCCTAGGATCCTCCTCCTCTTCCTCCTTCCTACATAAGCCAGCTCCTCCCTCTCCTCCCTTAGGCCCTTATTCTGATTGATGCGGACTTTACCGCGTTCTTACGGATAGCGTCTTTACGGCGTCTGCGCATGCGTGGAGAACGCTACGCGCATGTGCCACGCCTTGACTCGGTACCAGTTCGGACAAAGCCCGTCCAAAACTGGTCCCCGCAATCAGTCGGGAAATAGGGGCGTATTATGGGCGTCATGCGGAATGACACATGGGCGTAGTTTCAAAGTGGGCAAAACGGGGCGGAAACATGGGCGGACACGGGGGAGTACACTTATGTTGGGGGGCGTACATTCGGAAACCACTCCGAATGCACGCGAGCAAAAAGGGCTGAAATGTGCGGTGTCCACAAGTGTACTATTGCTTTGCGGACACCACTCGTTCATGCGGTAGGCGAACGTACGCCTAATGACTACAACCATTAACACCTGAACCCAATACAATCTACTCCTTTACTCATTACTCACTAATAGGACGCTTGTCAGTGCTTTAATTGAAACCATTGCACTTCAATTGCTGTAAGGGTTAATGTGTGCAATGCATGTGTTAGGCATGCTTGTAAGGATATATTGGAATCTAATTGATTCCATTTCCAAATAAGCAGTTTTTTATGAGGATAGGTAATTGAATAAGTGGGTCATGTGATGTCTTGCAGAAGATACTTCATAGTGGGTTGTTTGGCGTAAATACTCCGCTTACGTGCGGTAGCACCGCTTGGCTCCCGGTCGGATGCGGTATTCCCGAGCATACTCTGTAATACTCTGTAATACCGTGCCGAATCGGAGTGTTTCTCCCGCACACGCATGGTTTGTATGTCGTCCGTAAACACGCCCTGTTCTTAAAGAGTGAGTCCGTCCGAATGCGGAGGACACGTGGGCGTTTCTACGGACGATGGCCGCACGCGGCAAAACACCGTGGCGTGCGGACCGCTCCGTAAGAATGCGGGAATTTCCGCACAGATCAGAATAAGGGCCTTAGTCTTTTTCCTGTCTCCTCAGTCTAGGCAGGTAGTGTGAGCATAGGTTTTGTTATTTTTTGTACTTACGGCTGGCTGGTTTTGCAGTCGTCCTGGGCAGCATAGGGAATGGCGGAGCCTGGTATTCCCTTCATCTGGTATGGGCCGGCGGCGATACCAAGGAAAAGAGTGTTAAAACACTCATACAAACGCTGGAGTGGCATGCACGTTGGGGCTAGCTGCCGGTTACGGCTTGCAGGTGGCCCGGCAAATGGTCAGTGAGCTGGAAGCATGTTGGCGTCCCCATGTCAGCGCGGGGATGCAGCGTCCGGGCCGGCTCATGCGGCGCCACACAGTGAGGTCACTATGCATTCCAGCAGCAGCGCTATGACGCGCATGCTGGATGAACGCTGCGTTCCACTGTAGTCAGCGTCCTATGACGACTTCCGGCGGGGCTGTATGGAAGCCGGAAGTATAGCGCACGCTGGTTGTGGATAAAAAACGCTGTGTTCAAGACAGCATGGCGGTTCCCACAGGAGAGTGGTCTGAAAGAATCGCTGCACTGGACATTATGGAGGAAGCCTCTCAGAAATTACCTACATTGCTGCCCAGGCAGGTCCTCACAGAGGACTGGTTAATAGCAAAGTTTTTTCTCTATGTTAGTTAGTAAGGGTTTTCTATTTTGTTTTATTATAGTGTGCCTCCTGCACCTAGGAAGAAGTTGTGCAAGAAGAAGAATGTGAATAAAGCTTGTTTAGCATGTGGTAAAGCATTATCTGGAGATGCAGAAGAAGCATTATGTATGGAGTGTTCAAAACAGGGAAATCCAGAACCATCAGTTTCGGATCAGTTAAATAACATGATGGAGTGGATGAAAAAGAATTTTGTGTCCAAGGATGAGTTCAATAGCAAGAGGTCTAGGTCACAGACTACAGAACATTGTGATTTTTTGAAGAGACAAAAAACAACAGGAGAATGTCTCTATGTGGTGCACCAAAGAAGAGAAGAATAAAATGTAACTTTTAATTGATACTTAGTAAAATTTAAGCGAAATAAAAGACACAATACATATACACATACACATACATGGACATTTTAATAAAAAGGATAATTAAATCCTCACAACGTGGAACCCCCCTGTCCCTTGCAATGTTGATAATAAACTTTTATTATTTATGAATGTGTTTATTGATCAGTAAATAAACTGGTTTATTTATTTGATACCAGTTCGTGTGTTAATACACAATTTTCCTAAGGTAGTCTATAATATGGGGTAATAATCCCCTGGATGCTACTGTTACTAGTGGCTAAATCTTAAGTGAAAGATGGGTTTAATCATAGATCGTTTTGGCTACTAAGTTAGCCTAGATTGCCCAGTGTGTATGCCTAAATTGGCGATTTTCACTTATAACGCAAAATAAATTTCAGCCACTTAATATTGTAAAGTAGACAAGTAACACGGCTGGCAGCGGGTTGCTATTGATACGGCAGCCCGATGTCTGCACTAGGAGCCGCGGATAGATAGTACAGCGTGCTGCGGCTTAGTAGAGCTCACCGGGAGACAAGTAAGCGCTTGTGTGGACGTCACACACAGCGCGTGTCTGCCGGGCAGACTTCTATACGCTGAAACCGCTACCTATATGTTTAGGAAAAATACAGATCAAAATGCATTTCAATGGGGTAGGGGGAAGCAGGGGGAGAAGCCACGAAGTGTACAGTCGGCGTACGCTTCGCCTAGCAGCTTCGTCAGGACCTGGTTGGATTATCAACATTGCAAGGGACAGGGGGGTTCCACGTTGTGAGGATTTAATTATCCTTTTTATTAAAATGTCCATGTATGTGTATGTGTATATGTATTGTGTCTTTTATTTCGCTTAAATTTTACTAAGTATCAATTAAAAGTTACATTTTATTCTTCTCTTCTTTGGTGCACCACATAGAGACATTCTCCTGTTGTTTTTTGTCTCTTCAAAAAATCACAATGTTCTGTTTCAATTAATGTCCAGTGGTAGCACACCCTCTGTCAATGATATATGATCTATAAAATTATCAAAATACAAGGGTCCTCATAAAAAATTATACATTTATAAACCTGTGCGATTAACACCCCTCCTTTTTGTGTTACTAGGTCACAGACTAGCCTTAGCTATGACGAAGATATAGTACAGAATTGCTCTGAAGATAATGGATCATGTGTTTCAAGTGTGGAATCTGGAGAATTGGTCGAGGAGGATCGTCAATTTGATTTAGAAGTGGTGGAATTAGTGTTAAAAAACTTATATAAAGCATTAAATTATAAGGAGCCTAGCAAGTCAGAAAGTAACGTGTGGTTTGAAGATGAAGAGGAAAGAAGAAAAGGTGTTTTCCTGTGCACAAGGTGGTGAAAGACATTATAATGAAAGAATGGCTCAATACAGATAAAAGAGTGGGTACGTTTAAAAGGTTAGATCGTATGTATCCGGTACAAGATGAGGAGTTTTTGAAATGGTGTGCCATCCCAAAAGTGGACGCAGCAGTAGCTGAGCTGTCTAATCGAACAACTCTTCCATTAGAAGATGGAGCTTCGCTGAAAGATCCAATGGATAAAAGAATGGAGAATGCGTTCAAAAGATTGCATATAGTAAGCTCCATATCTATGAAGTCTGGAGTGGCGGTTGCATCCATATCCAGAGCTCTTAGGTTGTGGTGCGGAGCACTACAGGATGATCTTCAGGAGAAAACTAGAGCTCAGATCAGTAAGAAGTTGACAAACATACAAATGGCGGTCGAGTACATGTGTGAGGCATCATTAGATGTCATTGACTATGCAGCAAAGGCTGTTACATCAGGAGTTGTGGCTAGAAGAGCCTTGTGGCTTAGGGCCTGGGCGGCAGATTCACACTCTAAGAATAGGTTAGCAATGTTACCCTATGAAGGCTCATTTTTATTTGGAGCCAAGTTGGATGCAATGATACAGAGAATGTCCGGGGGGAAGTCAGTCAGGCTCCCTCAGGACAAAAGAGGAAAGTTTGGGAGTGTGTACCCAAGACAGAGCTTCAGGCAAGCAAGGTCCTATAGACCAGGTCGCCCTTATAGGGACAGATATGCTCCCGCAACTTCCAGAGCATTTTTTCATCAGTCAACCAGGAGAGGTTTTCAGAGACAATGACTGTCCAGCCCCCGTGGAAACTTTGCCAGTAACGGGGAGGTTACAAGGTTTTGTGAAAATGTGGATCCAGTCGGTTCAAGACAAATGGGTCATAAACATAATAAAAGAAGCAGTATAAGGAAGGTAAGATTCTGCGCTTCCACTTGGATGCGACAGGGTCCCTGGTAGTATCACCTTCTACAAAGAATACAGTAAAGACAAAAGTAGGGCCCGCGCTTCCTATTGGGGAAAATGTTCTTTATCCTTTGGATATAGGGTATTCTTCTTTATTAAATATGGTATTTTTGACCTCAGGAAAAAACAAAAAGATATCTCATGGTGTAGACTAAATGGTATCGGTTAAATTCTAAGTTTGTAATAGTGAGATGCCCGTACCGTATAGGGGCCTCTTCTAGGCCAAACACCGCACGTAGATCAGGGGTCACACACAATTGTTACACCAATATGTCAGATCCTTCCACTTCCCTCAGAGATAGAAATACAGAGGGGGAAAAAACTCATAGCGTAAAAATTAACTTTTTAATCAATCCACATACATAAACAGAAAATCACTCTTAATAAAATGCCTGGTACCGTATCTGGCCTTATAAAAAGGCTAAGTTTGGAGCTTAGTGTGGGGTCAGATGTTAAGACCCGGGTAGACCTCCGCACGTAGTCTCCACAGAGTAGTCCCAATATCAGGGATTTTGATAGAACCTACCTAGCAAACATATGTTGGTCACGCCCACAAAGGAACAGGAAGTTAAGGGGCTGACCCATTGACAGTATAAATATGGATACTAGCAGGTTACCTCCACACATCCTCAGGAAGACTTGGAAAGTCGAAACGCGTTGGGTAACTGGAGGTACCTGGGATCCTTATCTGGACCTGATATTGGGACTACTCTGTGGAGACTACGTGCGGAGGTCTACCCGGGTCTTAACATCTGACCCCACACTAAGCTCCAAACTTAGCCTTTTTATAAGGCCAGATAAGGTACCAGGCATTTTATTAAGAGTAGTCCCAATATCAGGTCCAGATAAGGATCCCAGGTACCTCCAGTTAACCAATGCGTTTCGACTTTCCAAGTCTTCCTCAGGATGTGTGGAGGTAACCTGCTAGTATCCATATTTATACTGTCAATGGGTCAGCCCCTTAACTTCCTGTTCCTTTGTGGGCATGACCAACATATGTTTGCTAGGTAGGTTCTATCAAAATCCCTGATATTGGGACTACTCTGTGGAGACTACGTGCGGAGGTCTACCCGGGTCTTAACATCTGACCCCACACTAAGCTCCAAACTTAGCCTTTTTATAAGGCCAGATACGGTACCAGGCATTTTATTAAGAGTGATTTTCTGTTTATGTATGTGGATTGATTAAAAAGTTAATTTTTACGCTATGAGTTTTTTCCCCCTCTGTATTTCTATTTCTGAGGGAAGTGGAAGGATCTGACATATTGGTGTAACAATTGTGTGTGACCCCTGATCTACGTGCGGATTTGGCCTAGAAGAGGCCCCTATACGGTACGGGCATCTCACTATTACAAACTTAGAATTTAACCGATACCATTTAGTCTACACCATGAGATCTCTTTTTGTTTTTTTCCTGAGGCCAAAAATACCATATTGAATAAAGAAGAATACCCTATATCCAAAGGATAAAGAACATTTTCCCCAATAGGAAGCGCGGGCCCCTACTTTTGTCTTTACTGTATAATAAAAGAAGGATATCGTTTAGAATTCCTTACAAGGCCAAGAATGAATCAATTTTTGGTGTCAAGACTTCCAGTATCCAGAGAGGAGAAAGAAGCTTTAAAGGAAAGTTTAAAGGGATTGATAGACTCAAGAGCAGTAGAAAAAGTCCCTCTGTCAGCAGAAGGTTCAGGGTTTTATTCCCGATTGTTCTTAGTAAAGAAGGTGTCCGGAGGATTCCGAACTATTCTAGATTTGAGAAGACTAAACAAAAACATATGGAAGAAAAAATTCCATATAGAAACGTCAAAAACGATCCTTATGTGTTTAAGGCAAAAAGACTATCTAGTATCCATAGATCTAAGGGATGCCTATTTCCATGTTCCCATTCGAAAAGAAGACCGAAAGTACCTGAGATTTTGTATCAAAAAAGAGCACTTCCAGTTCACATGTTTGCCATTCGGCCTCACATCATCACAAGAGTGTTCACGAAAGTTCTGGTAACCTTAATAGCATGTCTCAGAAGGAAGGGCATTATGATTTGGGCCTATCTGGACGACTTGCTAATAGCAGGTCGATCGGAAGAAGAAGCAGTTAAAGCATCAGAACAGGTGATACAATTTCTACAAATCACGGTTGGATCATAAATTGGGACAAAAGCCATTTAACACCGTCACAAAGCATACAGTTTCTGCGGATAAAAATAGACGCAATAAAATTCGAGATATCGTTATCCGAAAGAAGGTGCGAGAAAATCCAGGAATTGCTTCAAGTGGTCCATTCAAAAAGATACGTCTCATTAGGAGTGGCGCTAAGCCTGTTAGGAATGATGGTTTCGGCCATCGATATCGTACCATGGGCAAGGTGGAAAATGAGGCCGTACCAGTGGGCTCTTCTTAAGTATTCAAGAGGACAATTTTCTATGGACAAAATGATAGAAATTCCTTGTTCGGTAAAAGAGTCGCTTCTATGGTGGGAAAGCGATCACCTGAGTCAAAGAACTTTGTCGTTGTTAAGCCCGCAGTTCAAGGTCATCACAACGGATGCGAGCGCAAGAGGATGGGGAGCGCATTTCTTGAACAAAAATTGCGAAGGATTGTGGTCCCCACAAGAAACAGAATGTTCGTCCAATCTAAGAGAGTTAAGGGCAGTATCCCGTGCGATCAAAAGTTTTCAGGAAGAAGTCAGTGGGGCTCATCTTCGTATCTTCTCAGACAACGTTACCACGGTAACATACATCAACCATCAAGGAGGAACGAAGAGTGCATCACTAATGTTAGAAGTAAAGAACATCATGGATTGGGCCGAGGACAACTTACTGGCGGATTTCCTAAATCGAAACTGTATCATTCCAGGAGAATGGGAGTTGGACGATGCAGTTTTTCAGACCATAGTGGATCGATTCAGACAACCCGAAATAGATCTAATGGCAACTCCAACGAACAAGAAACTTCCAAGATTCTTTTCAAGATACCCGACATGGGGCTCGTCAGGAATGGATGCCCTGTCACAGAGTTGGCAGTTCAGTCTGGGTTACGTGTTCCCACCGTTTGCATTAATCCACAGGATATTGAAGAAAGTCAGAGAAGAACAAGCAGAAGTCATTATTGTCCTTCCGTACTGGCCGAGACGGGCTTGGTTCCCGATAGTGGAGAGCATGTCGGTAACACCCCCATTCGTGTTACCCCTGATACCCAACCTCCTGAAGCAGGGACCAGTGTATTATCAAGAACCAGAGGAATTACATTTAATGGCCTGGAGATTGAAAGGCAGATTCTGAAGAATAACAATTTGTCATCAGCAGTAATTGACATCCTTCTGCAAGCAAGGAAGAAGGTGTCGTCGAATATTTATTATAGAATTTGGAAAGTGTTTGCAGAATGGGCAAAAGATAAGTGTGATTTCATGAAAGCCGGAATTCCTCAAGTATTGAGATTCCTTTGTGATGGTTTTCACAAGGGTTTGGCAGTGGCTACATTAAAGGTTCATATCTCTGCGCTTAGTGTCCTATTGGACATGAGACTTTCAGATCACGGGTTAATAAGACAGTCCTGTCAAGCGATCAAGAGACTACGTCCAAGAGTCAAATCAATTGTTCCCCAATGGGATCTTAATTTGGTGTTGAATGCTCTCATGTTGCCCCCATTCGAGCCAATGGATAGATGCAAGTTGAAATTTCTAACATGGAAAATTGTCTTCCTGGTGGCTGTCACATCAGCAAGGAGAGTAGGAGAACTTCAAGCTCTGTGGGCAAAGGAGCCTTACTTGAAAATTTTTCATGACCATTTGGTGCTAAGAACAAATCCAGCTTTTTTGCCTAAAATAGTATCATTTTTTCACCTTAATCAGGAAATTATCCTGCCGTGTTTTTTTCCAAACCCAACAAATGAGAGAGAAAAGAATCTTCATATGTTGGATGTCGTCAGATCCATGAAAATATACTTGGACAGGACGAAGAGCTTCAGGTCAACTGATTCATTATTTGTGGTCCCTCTAGGTGCAAGGAAAGGACTCACACCGTCGAAGCAAACCATTTCTAGGTGGTTGAAGGAAACCATTACATTTGCATATAAAAAGATTGGTCGTCAAGTTCCGAACATCATTAAGGCACACTCGGCGAGAGCAATGTCAGTATCATGGGCAAGATGGCGAACGTGTCAGTAAGAGACATATGTCAAGCAGCAACATGGTCATCTATTCACACGTTTTCCAGACACTATGCACTGGACGTTGCAAGGGACCAGTTCAGTGGAAAGGTCCTAAGTCAGGCTATGGCCTAAGGTATAGTATTCCCTCCCATTTATGCTTTGGTACATCCCATTGTGAAGGCTGCCATGAAGTAGGAAGAAGAAAACAACGTATTATGCTTACGATAATTCCTTTTCTTGGGAATACTTCATGGCAGCCCATAATTATCCCTCCCTTATTTTTCGTTTTTTCCTAGGATCTATGGCGGAGACAGTCAAAGACTAAGGGAGGAGAGGGAGGAGCTGGCTTATGTAGGAAGGAGGAAGAGGAGGAGGATCCTAGGAAAAATCTACCTGTCTATACTTGGGGAAGAAGGGGTTAAACCCATTGTAAAGGCTGCCATGAAGTATTCCGAAGAAAAGGAATTATCGTAAGCATAATCCGTTGTTATATATATATTAATGAGTCTTCAGAAAAGCAAAAAGTATTTGCAAAATAATGAAAAAAATAGATTAGATTGATGAATGAATAACAATGGTAGAAATACCACATCAATTACAATTATCCAATGATTGCTCTAGAAAATAGGTTGATAAACTGTGTCAAATCCTCCGCAAAACAAACATAGAATATGCAGAGATTATTAAAGATTAATTTTTGTGCAAAAATTAATAAAACCGGTCTTCAATTAGATAGTTAAGATGGGAAAATCGGTGAAGTGAACAAAAAAAAACAAGTAAAACCACAACGATAGTCTATAAATCACACTTTGAATAGGTGATAAAATATTGACACCTTTTAACGAGAGAAAAAGACAAATCATTTGTCTGTTTATACTTTTCGGACTATATTAAATTCTGCCCTATGTGTCAGTATGTTGGTCCTTCATTAAAGAAATGTATTAAAAAATATTTTATTAACTTATACAATGAGAAGGAACTCTTCCTTATGGCAAATACTGTATGCTAAAGACAAAGCTTGTTGGGATGAAAAGGATATTTGCTAATGAATGATAACGAATAATTTTCTCACAAACACTGGAAAACAAAACTTGTTGTTCAGAAAAACTGGATAAATGTGTTTGATTTAATCAATTTGTCCAAATATAAATGTTGACCATTTTCCTGCATTTTGGAGCAATGGTTGATTGTCATTTTCCCCTATACATTACCAGATTTTCATTCCAAGCAGCCAGATTGGACAGATAACCTTTAAAATGTTTGGCCAGTTTAAGCAATATAATATCAAATACAGCAGTGGTAGCCAATTCCAGTCCTCGAGAGCTACCAACAGTTCACATTTTCCAGACAACCTGCTGCTGCACACGGGCACTCATTACTCAATAACACATTTTAAAAGATCCACAGGTGGATCTGGAAAGCATTAACTGTTGGTAGCTCTCAAGGACTGGAGTTGGCTACCCCAGATATATAGTATAGAGGTGAGTGGATCCTTTTCAATAGTCATTATATGTATTACAATGTTTTCTGGTTTAAATCTATTCAATGATATTAATCAAAACAACCTTTCCTTTTCAAAATTCATTTTATTCTTAAAACAGACATATTTTCTTTTTGAAAATATAACCTATTCAGTTAGCCATGGGGTTTATTCTACAGCAAATTGATCACAAAGAGTGGGAGGAATCTGTCCAATTAATAAGCCTTCTACTAGTAACCACTGGGTTAACATGTGCTAATTTATTAATTCCATGCAATATGCAGAATCAATGTATTTATTTGTGCATTAAAGTTTTTTCCTCTGCCAGCTCCTGAAGCTGAATGGAAAATCATGCTTTTGGTAATTATGATGCAGGGTTCCTGCAGCTAATGGAACACCACCACCAATCAATATGCCCCTATGTTTAATCAGGGGTCAACATGGGGAGAGGACAGGGTGGAACTGAGTTCCACCACCTGTAATGGTGAGGTGGAACAAGTTCAACCTCCACCATTACCCTGCACAATAATTCTGAAAGAAAAGCATTATAGGTTGTAAGGAGGTGCTAAAACCCCTACCACTGGCCCAGATTCTGCCTAATGGGGGTAGTCGAGGAGGGATTAGGTGTCAGAGGGAAATGAGTTCCATCACCTCTCAAGGACCACTTTAGGCCCTGTGTCTAATATTGAAGAGTTTTCCTGAGTACATCCCGGAAATGCTGGGCATCCCCATGAGACCGCTCCAAGCCTGCCTCTATCCCACCCCCTGTGCATGGGCTACTAAGTTGGTGAAGGTGCCCGCACAGCAGCCCTGGACATGCGCATATGCGAATATGTGCAGTGAGTAAACATCCAACCCAAGGTTTGGTTGATGAGACAAGTGAAGTGCATTGGTGAAGTGCATTGGTGTAGTTACGGACTGACTGAGTGGATCAGCATACAATGACATTCTAGTGAGGAAAATTAGCCTTGTAGCTTCATTTAGAATGGATTGTAGTGAAATTATTTTTCTTAAGGTGCGTACACACTGGGCAATATGTTCGCTGGTAATATATTGCTTGCAATATAGTGCTCAGCAATCATATTGCTCTGTGTCCCGTTTTCATCTGCGACCAGAGATGGTCGCAGATGAAAATGTCACACAGCCGGGAGAAGAGGCAGTGGAAGTCATTGGTCGGAGGAGCATGCTCCTCCGACCAGCGTCCATTCAGGGGCTGAAAACGGGAGCGTGCAGCCGGCGATTTATCGCTGGTGCACACTCCAATCTCTGGCAATATGGTCGCTCAGTGACCATATTGCCAGTGATTAGTGTACCGTGTGTACACAGCTTTTATAAGACCAGTTACAAGACTATTACAATTATCAATGTTGGAAATAAAGATAACATGGACTACAGTTTTTACAGTTTTATGTAAGATGTGGATGTATTTTGCATATTTTAGATGCAAGTAACATTTTGAAAGTAAGGAAAAAAAGACATTTCAGATTCCTAATTTTAAAAAGCCTCCCTGTGCATGGCAAAACATGTTTTCCAGAGGAATTCTCTGTATTTGTTTACTAGCAGAGCGCCCAGTTTCCTTACGTACGCAAACGTAGTGAAATCGCATCGCATGACGTTATAGTAGCATGCAATGCGTGCGATGCGATTTTCCTGCTCCCGGTCATTCCCGCCCCCTGTCAAATCCTCTCAGAAATCATTCTGAGGTGATATTCTGACAGGAGTAGAAGCATCCCTCAGAGCTGCTGGTGAAGTAATCTAAAGTTTTTGATCTATGAATATATTTACGTTGCCTAAGATGGATGAAGAGGCTATCGCCTTTTTGCAAGGACATGATCTCCTTCCGGTGGCGCAGAATTGCACAAATTGGCCACGTAATGCACCTATCTGTTAAAGAATGTATGTGGTGGTGCCATGTTAAAGTGTGCCGGCTGAAGGTGAGCCTCAGAGCGGGCCACTGGTTTCCAGGGTGCCGCTTATCCTTTGTGACTTTGGCGTGCTTTATATGCTCATGGGCCCAGGAGCTGACAACCATTGAGTACTGTCAGCAACAGCTGGACATCTCTAAAAAGACCGTTGTTTTGTACAACAGATGGATGCAGTAGGCTTGTACGATGGACCTCATGGTGCAGCCACAGTGCCATATCGGCGGTCCAGGCACATGGTGGAGGTCGATGAGAGTATGTTTCTAAGAAGGAAGAGTAATGTCGGCCGTATGTTCACACAGCAGTGGGTTTTTCAGGGAATTTGTAGAGAAACAGGACAGTGTTTCCTCACCATGGTTCCCAGACGCGACGCCAACACTTTGATGGTGGCTATTATTGAGAATATAGAGCCAGGCACCACGATTTACATAGACTGCTGGAGGGTGTACAGCACTAGTCAGCTGGAACTTGCAGGGTATCAGCACACCCAAGTAAATCACTGGTTCAATTTTATAGACCCATCCACAGAGGTGCATACCCAGAATGTGAAGAGAATGTGGGGCGCATGCAAATGGCGCAATAAGCGCCAAAGAGGTACAGCACGCCACATGCTCCTTTCCTATCTCCAGTAGTTCATGTGGAGAAAGACATTGGGTGGGGATAACCCATTTCATCGAATCCTGGGAGCACTTACCCTCCTCCCCAAGGATGATTAACTGATTTGTTACTCATTAATGTTTTACTGTGATTCATTATTTTTAATTAATATTTTACTTTTTAAAATTGATTAATTGTTCTTATTATCATTATCGTTATGCTTTTTGAATTATTTAAGTAAATTTACAGTTCTTAGTTAACATATGTCGTCATTACTGTGTCAGCTGTATGATTTTGCAAGTGTGAATGTGTTCCTAAAACACCACCACTATCCACGCCACCCTGAAGCATAGCAGAACGCGCCTCTGACCTTTTCATACTCCCACTATCCAAGTCGGCATGGATTTTATTTTATAAAGTGTGGCGAGCGCTGCGAGGGGACGCAGAATACATGTAAAGTAATCCGCTGCACTCTCCACACTTCGGGCTCTGTGGCTCACTGTGCGCGCCACACTTTCTAAAATCAACTCCACGCCAATGTGGATAGTGGGGGTGTGAAAAGGTCAGAGGACGCATTCAGCCACCCCTCACCGGCCTCGCTGTGCTGGGCATGCTTCGGGGTGGCGTTGATACTGGAGGTGACACTAAACAATGGCATAGGTGCTTTCAACTGTCATACTAAGCACACATCACATCTCATCCCATCACATGTCATAGTAAGTACCCATCACATTTCATTGCATGGGTGCTTCTACTATGAAGCATCGCATCGCACCTTGTCTAAGGTGCCCTCCGATCCCATGCAATATTTCATTGTATATGCACTCCTGTGCCCTTTATATGGATATTGCATTGCATCGCACAGCACTACACACGCTGTGCGATGCGATGCGATTTCACTACGGAGAATTCACTACTGACGTCCTGCCAGGAAACAAGTACCAAATTCTCCCACAGAGGACACCCTGCCAGCTACAGCCCAATCCAGCATATGGAATCCAGTGACACAGTTCAGCCGTGCACACAAGCATGATGTAGGCAGGATCATCTGAGTAAAGATATATATATATATATATATATATATATATATATAAATATATATATATATATATATATATATATATATACACACACAGGAAATACAAGCAGCTACTCTATAAACCCCCCCCCCCCCCCCCGTTAGTGGGAGGCAAAAATGGGAAATAGACACAGGAAATATAGAGAGCGCTATCACCACCTTGTACAATTCACACCAATATTACTGGTATATAATACAGTGACCCAATACAATTAAAACCAGAATGCTTTATTAGAAGATCGACATCTGGACATTGTTTCCATTTTGGAATACGACATCAATAACCCAAAAAAGGGTTATTGATGTCGTATTCCGAAATGGAAACAATGTCCAGATGTCGATCTTCTAATAAAGCTGTTCAGAAAAGCTATGGACAGAAACAATTTTGTCCTAGCCAGCAGCGCACATCCTATCCACCGCAAAAGTTCGTTACCCTATAGTCAATTCAGGGTCCTGCGGATAGTAAGTGATCCCCAAGAAGCCACAAGGGAGCTTGACATCATGCGGGACAAGTTCTTGGCACGAGGGTATGATAGGGACCTGTTGGCCCATCAGAGAACTAAAGCCTTAACCAAATCCAGAACAGCCTTATTAACACCTAAAACCCCAAATGATCATAAGGATAAAAACAAAAAACTGGTGTGGGTCAACTCATATAACACCGAGACACCAGATAGGGTTAAGAAGGCCAAAAAACTTTGGCCTATAGTAAGATCAGATCGTGACCTCAACCTGCAAGATACTGCCCTTATGCCAGCCTATCGCCGAGGGCGCAACCTAAAAGATCACTTGGTACGCACAGATATCACCGACCTGGGTAAGAAAACCCCAACAACGTTTTTGGGGCAAAGTAAGAAGGGATGCTTTTGATGTCCCAATTGCACAACTTGCGGGTTTCTGCAAGTGGGCACATCTTTCCCTCACCCCCATACGGGAAAAAGATTCCCCATTAAATACCTCCTATCATGTTCATCTAAGTTTGTGGTATACACCATCACCTGCCCATGTTCCTTGGTATACGTGGGCAAAACTGAAAGGCCCTTTAAGGAGCGGATGGCCAATCACCGCTCGGCAATCAGGGCGGCCATCAAAAAAGGTACGAGTGATCAGCCACTCGCCCGCCACTATGCCCAGGCCAAGCACTCCATTGCCACGGTCAAGTACATGATAATTGATTAAGTACCTCCCCTCGCCAGAGGTGGCGACCGGGGGAAAAAACTGCTGCAATTAGAGGCCAGATGGATCTTTAAATTAGAGACTCTGGCCCCTAAAGGCTTAAACGAAATACTTAGCCTACATAGCTTTCTATGATAGCCTTTTTATAGCTGTTCAATCATAGAGCAGTATGTAAACTTAATACATCTACTTTAAGTCATACCCAGCCAAGGAGCAGGGTAGCATTTGTTCACGTTATGTCAGATGATTTGTATCCAATTAAGCTACCAGTTGTTTTTCTAGTATATCCAGATGCTCCGATATTTTAATGTTTAGCATATGTTATATACACTGTAAGTTTGAAAAAAATGTACCCGCTATCAGTCTATATTATTGCACTTTTTTTTTTGTTGCTTGCTGTGCTATTTGAGGAATGAATCACCGGTTTCTGTATTGATAGCGGCCACACAATATATTAGAGGCGTTTGCTGCCTCCACTAAGCTCATCACATTCAGCAGCACAATCGCTGCATTTTTTCAAATGTACTTTAGAAGTTTTTTTTTCCTTTCACTTTCAACAAAACTTTATTGTCCAACTAGGACACACACTGTTGTTCCATTGCTATGGCAACAGTCTCCCACTCAGTGATGTCATCCGGAACTGCCCCAGTGTGGGCGGAAGAAGATGGCCGCTGTCCATGCACAAACAGGTGATTCTGCTCTTCTTTTAGAGGTGAGTACACACTATTTGTCATGTTAGCTGTTTTGATAAAAGCCGCAAGGCTGAAACGTCAACGTCAAGTTTGGCTCCTGTTTTCTTTCTTAACACCGTCCTGAGTGCCGCGCTACACCCCCGACTGTATCCAGCGTTCAGCGTTGCTGCTCGCATTGTGAAGGCACCAGGTACCTACTACTAAGAGGATTGGAGTGCCGGCATCCCTCCGCATATATATATATATATATATATATATATATATATATATATATATAGTCCAGTTGAATTGATCGCACTCTCACTTATGGAAACTGTAGTATTAGTGGGGTGCACATAGGGGGTACAGATCCAAGTCCATTCCTCCACATATAGAAAATTCTCCCAATTGGGAATGCACACTCTCCACAATATCAAAGAGAACACACTTTGATAAAATCAAATCGTGGTTTTATTTTCACTTGGAGATATCCATTATTCATTTGCCATAATTGCAGAAGCCCCGACGTTTCGGTCCCACATCTGGACCTTTATCAAGGAGCAAAGGCAAAATCGTTCAGCTTATGCAGCAGCACACATCAGGCAGATCAGCGTGGTTCAGGTACACCAACCATGATTGGTGTACCTGAACCACGCTGATCTGCCTGATGTGTGCTGCTGCATAAGCTGAACGATTTTGCCTTTGCTCCTTGATAAAGGTCCAGATGTGGGACCGAAACGTCGGGGCTTCTGCAATTATGGCAAATGAATAATGGATATCTCCAAGTGAAAATAAAACCACGATTTGATTTTATCAAAGTGTGTTCTCTTTGATATTGTGGAGAGTGTGCATTCCCAATTGGGAGAATTTTCTATATATATATATATATATATATAATGATGTGTCACAGGATGGCACTCAATGCAGGTAATTGTTAATAGTCCGGTGCCAGGTACATATGAGAAACATGAAAGCACTTACCCCCTCTTACAGGAAAGGATTGGAACCAGCACACGGATATGAAGTGAAAGAAAAAACGTGGTTTATTGTACAAGCATTATTGCACAACAGACAGCTGTTCACCTGACAGCCGTTTCAACTGCATGGCAGCAGTTTTCATCAGAAGTGAAGCATTAACAGTCAGAGCAGTTTAAATACATTAAAATTACGCCAAAAACATGAGAAGGAGGCTAGCCATACCTCCACTGACGTTGTCATGACGTCAGCTACAGTGAGTGACAGCCAGAGACAGGGGGCGCGGCTCTGTAGAGGCATCATCAGGATTCCCTAGCTAAGCAGCCTATTGCTGCCGCCGGGAGGTTCCTGTTCGCTTCCTAATGCTATGACACAGCTGTCTCTGCATGTACAGTCGTGGTGCCGAAGTGGACGGCTATGTGTGATGTGTGCGGGTGAGGTGGGGGTAACCAGCGGTGAATCGCAGCTCATTAGTGCGCCGTTACAGAGGGCTGGCTGTCCTGCAAGGCATAACAACAAATAAATCAACACAGACACGCTTGGGTGGACTCACAATGAGATCTGTAACCAGTGATGCCGGTTACAAGCCAGGCAGGTTAACCGTCCATAAAGTCGACACGCTAGCAGTGTCGGCTTTTCCATGTCGACCAATGTCAAAAAATGCGTTAAAAAGGCTGTGACACTTCACAATGTCATAAATCTATGTCTGCTAACCTAGATACAATGGGACAATATGGCAAAAACAATTATAAAGTCTGGCAAACGAGACTATATACAACCTAACACACGGCAGTGTTGCTAACAGTAATATATGCCATTCAGTAAGTAGCCCATATTTTAGACACAGATATAAGAACGCACGGCGGCGCATAATCAGACATCTAGTATGGGAGTATAACATAAATAATAATAATAAATCCCATCAGGGATGACGGCGCTCGGCGGCGCAGAAATCAGGTCCCCCAGAGCACACTGCGGTGCTCAGAGAGTGCTAGAGTATACATCAAGTCACTGGGACAAGTCAATGGGTTAAAATCTTCATTTAAGCCCTGTGGGGCTAAACACTTAAGCCTGAAAATCCATGCAAGTTCCCTTTGGAGGAGTATTCGCTCCCTGTCACCTCCATATCTCAGGGGGGGGATATGATCCAGTAGAACACATTTTAGGTCAATGACTCTATGATGCTGTTCTTTAAAATGTCTCGCGACAGGAAGGTTTTTTAGGTCACATTGGGTAGCGGTCGGATCCGTACTTTTTTTGATAGACGATCTATGTTGATTCAGTCTTTCTTTTAGCATGCGGGTCGTTTTACCCACATACAGCTTTTTGCAGGGGCATTGCAAGGCATAGATGACGAACTTACTGTTGCAGTCCAGATGGAATCTGATGCTGAAGGATTCGCCGTTGATGGGATTATGGAACTTTGGACCAGTGATAAGAAACTGGCAGTTTACACATCCACCACATTTAAATGTGCCTTTCTTCTGTTTCAGCCAGCAGTGCTTAGAGGAGGTGATGGGATTAGGGGCAGTTTTGACCAGTAGGTCCCTCAGGTTTGTGCCTCTTCTATACGCGAATCTGGGTGGTTCAGTGATCTCCCTTGAAAGCACTGGATCACTTGAGACAAGATGCCAGTGTTGGTTGATGGTTCTCCTGATGTGTTTGGAAGCCACCGTACAAGTACTGACAAAGTTCATCCTTTTGTCAGGACTCCTGTCATCAATTGTTTTGGAAACCAAAAGGTCCTCCCTTTTTAAATTCATCACCTTCTTCACCGCTGCATCAACTTCTTTCATATCATAGCCTCTTTCCAGGAATTTGTCTCTCATGGTATCCAGTGCCACTTTGGTGGTATCTGGATCTGACGTGATTCTGACCACTCTAAGGAGCTGTGAGTAGGGTAGTCCTCGTTTCAGGGGCTCTGGGTGGAAGCTGGATGCTGCCAACAGTGTATTCTTATCTGATTCTTTGGTATAAATCTTTGTTGACAGCTTTCCATGGTTAATCATTACAGTGACATCCAGGTAGTTTATAAACTTGTCACTAAAATTGATTGTGAATCTGATCGTCCCGGGGATGGCATTCAGTCCATCCACAAATTTCAGAAGTTTGTCTTCACCACCCGTCCAGATCAGGAAGAGGTCGTCTATATAACGTACGTATAGGGCAATGTCACCACTGTATGCAGTACTTCCTAAGATGTGCTTCTCTTCATAGGCCGCCATAACCAGGTTGGCGTAAGCTGGTGCCATATTCGAGCCCATAGCGGTACCCTGGCGCTGTAGAAAGAAGCGGCCTTCGAAAAGGAAGTAATTCTTATTTAAAATCGTTTCCATCAAGAGCAGAATAAATTCTGTAGGTGGTCCCTCATAGACTTCACTGCAGCGTAGTGCTTCCCGGCATGCTGGTAGCCCCAATGTATGGGGAATGTTTGTATAGAGACTTGTGACATCAAGTGTCACAAGTAGTGCCCCCTCAGGGACTTGCTGGAAGGTCTGTATCTTACGTAGGAAGTCACTGGTATCTGCTATGAAGCTCCTGATGCTCTTCACAACTGGTTGGAGGTACAAGTCCACGAGCTGTGACAGAGGCTGGCAGAGGGAACCCCTAGCCGAGATGATTGGCCTTCCTGGCGGTGTGGACAGTGATTTATGCACCTTCGGGAGGGTGTATAGAAATGGAATTCGAGGACATGGCTGTGTTAGGAATCTCGCCGTCTCTTCACTGATGTGGTAGGTGGTCTTGCCCAGCAGGATGATTTGGTCGATTAGACGCTTAAATCTCCAGGTGGGATCTGAATCGAGTTGTTCATAACAGGTAGTGTCCGCTAATTGGGACATGGCTTCTGCGACATAGTAGGTTCTGTTCAGTAGGACAATGCCACCTCCTTTATCTGCTGGCCTGATAATCAGGTCAGCGTCCTCAGAGAGTGATCTGATGGCCAGTTTCTCTTCCTTAGAGAGATTGTGAAAAGAGATTTTCTGTTTTTCAATAAACTCATTGGTATCCCTTTTGAGGATCCTGTTGAAAGTGCTGATGGACGGGTTAGTTGAAGGTGGATCGAAGGTGCTCTTGCATCGGAGCGATGGCTTCGGTAGTGGTGTAGGGTTGGTCTCGTCTGTGCTGGATGGATGTCTGATGAAATGGTCCCTAAGGCGTAGTTGCCTCCCGAGGCGGAACATATCAACTTGCCACTTGAATAAATCTTGTGTGAGAGTTGGGACAAATGATAAGCCACGATTGAGGAGCTCTGATTCTGCAGTCGTAAGTGTGTGGTTGGATAGATTGAAGACTACCGTCCCATTGTTCACTTTGGGGGTCTTCGTCTTCCCCCTCTTTCTCCCACTCCGGGGGGTGGGTCGTAGAGGTTTTTTGGAGGGCGGCGGTTTCTCTCTCCCCTTGCAAGGTAGTTGGGAGGTGGGTTATCTAACACAGCGGTCTCCGAGTCGCTCGCCGATGTCTGTGACTGCGTCTCGATGTCTGTATAGTGGGCCGGGGGTCTCCTACCTCCTCCCCTTCGCTGCTGTTGCTGCCGAAATCTCCTGGGTTCTATCCTTGAATACCACGGGTACACTCTGCTCTCTTTATAATCTTGTTTAACAAGCTTATATTTCTGCTTTTTGAATTTAAGCAGACTGGTCCTGAAAGTCTCAATTTCCTTCTCAAGTTTGGGCAGAAGGTTGCAGTCTGGTGTCTCAAGTTCTTTGTAAGGTGCTGTCCTGTGTAGCTCCGCAATCTCTGTTCTAATAATTTCCAAATCAAACCCCGTTTGTTCTATTACTAGTAACATGAGGTCATGGGAGCATTTATTTAACACATTGCACCATTTGTTTCAAAAGTCATTGTTATGTCTCCCAAGTGTTGGTTGATTGTATAAACTAAATCCTCGGGGGATAAGTGCCTCTTTGTAATACTGTGAGAGAGTTTGTCCATGTAGTGACGACTCAATCTCACGCTTTCTCAACTTCAGTAAATCGCCATAAATCTCCTCAGGGGTGTCCCTGTTAAAGGCTAGATCGTCAGTGTCTGTGAATAGAATCCTCTCAGCATCCGCAGCATTGAAGTGCAATGAGGATGCATTCCCAGTGTTCCCTGTTTGTGACATTGGTATCCAAAGTAGCCAAGGATTTCCAGTAAACGCTTGGTGACTGTACCACAATGTGCAACAAGCAAACAGTGAAAAAAGTCAGTGGTGAATGAAGTAAAAAAAACAATAAAAAAACAATAGCGGTGCTCAATCCCGATAAAGGAGAGTATTTAGAATGATGTGTCACAGGATGGCACTCAATGCAGGTAATTGTTAATAGTCCGGTGCCAGGTACATATGAGAAACATGAAAGCACTTACCCCCTCTTACAGGAAAGGATTGGAACCAGCACACGGATATGAAGTGAAAGAAAAAACGTGGTTTATTGTACAAGCATTATTGCACAACAGACAGCTGTTCACCTGACAGCCGTTTCAACTGCATGGCAGCAGTTTTCATCAGAGGTGAAGCATTAACAGTCAGAGCAGTTTAAATACATTCAAATTACGCCAAAAACATGAGAACGAGGCTAGCCATACCTCCACTGACGTTGTCATGACGTCAGCTACAGTGAGTGACAGCCGGAGACAGGGGGCGCGGCTCTGTAGAGGCATCATCAGGATTCCCTAGCTAAGCAGCCTATTGCTGCCGCCGGGAGGTTCCTGTTCGCTTCCTAATGCTATGACACAGCTGTCTCTGCATGTACAGTCGTGGTGCCGAAGTGGACGGCTATGTGTGATGTGTGCGGGTGAGGTGGGGGTAACCAGCGGTGAATCGCAGCTCATTAGTGCGCCGTTACAGAGGGCTGGCTGTCCTGCAAGGCATAACAACAAATAAATCAACACAGACACGCTTGGGTGGACTCACAATGAGATCTGTAACCAGTGATGCCGGTTACAAGCCAGGCAGGTTAACCGTCCATAAAGTCGACACGCTAGCAGTGTCGGCTTTTCCATGTCGACCAATGTCAAAAAATCCGTTAAAAAGGCTGTGACACTTCACAATGTCATAAATCTATGTCTGCTAACCTAGATACAATGGGACAATATGGCAAAAACAATTATAAAGTCTGGCAAACGAGACTATATACAACCTAACACACGGCAGTGTTGCTAACAGTAATATATGCCATTCAGTAAGTAGCCCATATTTTAGACACAGATATAAGAACGCACGGCGGCGCATAATCAGACATCTAGTATGGGATGTCTTTCTTTAACCCATTGACTTGTCCCAGTGACTTGATGTATACTCTAGCACTCTCTGAGCACCGCCGTGTGCTCTGGGGGACCTGATTTCTGCGCCGCCGAGCGCCGTCATCCCTGATGGGATTTATTATTATTATTTATGTTATACTCCCATACTAGATGTCTGATTATGCGCCGCCGTGCGTTCTTATATCTGGTACCCTGAGGTTAATTGGGAGACTGGTCCCAGGTGTGATAGAACTTCATTGGGAGTCTCATAATAAAACACAAATCTAGAATCTGTTTATATGCAATTAATCTATATATTACGAATGCACAGAAGGACTCTGATTTAGTTTATTATTATCAGTGCAAATGTAAAAAAAAAACACATTAATGTTTTGAACAAAATAAAGTGTCATGTGATCCCCGAGAGTCACGTGACCCGGAAATGACCAGATCCATAGTAAGCATCGCATGGGGCAAAAAGATCTGTTTAGTGATAAAGCAATCAGATATATGTGCGCATGATAAAGTATCTAACCCGATGCCAGGGTTAGGAGCTGGCTTGTTCTGCTTGCTCCATCAGCTGAATGGAGCTATATTCCCGGAATTGATTAGGCAGAAGTGACATCACGCCAGAGGCCTAGCCGGGCAGAGGTGGTCACGTTCCGCCATCTAAAAGTGTTGGTATGCTTGGATGGGCGGAAGTGACGTCCCGTTCGGGACATGGAGCAGACAAAATCATCCTCCATTGTATATGCAGGGTATTTTCACTCCGGAAGTGACCTTATTGGATGGCGGAAGTTGGTCTCAAATTAACATAAGGTTGGCAGATTATAATAAAATGCCCCATGTGTTGTACTTAATTTATACATACATTACATTATGATATCTATTACTGGTAAATTAATTAAGAATAATGTTAGCACATCAGGGACTAATGGACTTAAATAAAGAATATATATAAAAATATATATATTTAATGGTACTCTTTACTTAGAAGGGTGCCCATCTCGGCCATCTCGGGCATTGAATGCACTAAAAAATCAGGTACGATGCGACAGACGAGATGCCCGAGATTTCCCATAGGGAACAATGTTAAATGTCTCAATTGACCCGATTTTCCTGTTCAATGCCTCAATTGACCCAATTTTTCCATAGGAAACAATGTTAAATGGGCCACAGAGGCCAAATAGGCACCCTGAAGTGAATAATGGCCACCCGAATTGTTAACGCCACCCCACGATCAACGTCAACCCGAAGCGTGGCGAGCGCAGCGAGCCCACGAGGGGCGGCGGTACGCGTCCTAAGACCTTTTCATACCCCCACTATCCACGTCGGCGTGGAGTTGAGAATAGAAAGTGTGGCGAGCGCAGCGAGCCACCGAGCCCGAAGCGTGGCGAGCGCAGCGAGCCCCGCGAGGGGAGGCGGATACCTTCACAGGTATCCGCCTCCCCTCGCGGGCTTCACAGCTGTCCGCGTACCCTCGCGGGGCTCGCTGCGCTCGCCACGCTTCGGGCTCGGTGGCTCGCTGCGCTCGCCACACTTTCTATTCTCAACTCCACGCCGACGTGGATAGTGGGGGTATGAAAAGGTCGTAGGACGCGTACCGCCGCCCCTCGCGGGCTCGCTGCGCTCGCCACGCATCGGGTTGACGTTGATCGTGGGGTGGCGTTAACAATTCGGGTGGCCATTATACACTTCAGGGTGCCTATTTGGCCTCTGTGGCCCATTTAACATTGTTTCCTATGGAAAAATCGGGTCAATTGAGGCATTGAACAGGAAAATTGGGTCAATTGAGACATTTAACATTGTTCCCTATGGGAAATCTCGGGCATCTCGTCGGTTGATCGCACCCGATTTTTTAGTGCATTCAATGCCCGAGATGCCCGAGATTTTTTACTAACGATCCCCACGATCAAAATCGTGGGCGCCCTTCTAAGTAAAGAGTACCTATTTAATAAATAAATAAATTAAATTTAAAATCTATAAGGGGGTATGATAATATTTAATCAAGAAGGTAAGCAGATACGAATATGTAAATTGTATATATTCATCCTGACCAGTGTTTAGCCTTATATATACAACAGTGTACACATGCTTTTGATGAAAAGGAAAAAAGGGGAAAATAAAAATTATGAAGAATACATGTAACGTATATATGGATAATCTTATGAAAATGTCATCATTCTATACATATATTTGCATTTGTATCACTTGTAATCATTTGTATCATTTGTAAAGAGACATGGTGAACAGAGGGTATATAATCATAAAGATTTATAGATATAATTTATATACAAATGTTCGTAATGGTACTGAAAACAGGCAGATATATATGAAAAAGAGGTCATAAAACACTATTGAGTTCTAACACTTCATTAAGTCCATCCGGATGGAGGCAGTTTAGTTTAAAAGTCCAATAGATCATCTGAGTGACAGCCAGAGCTCAGATAGCAGCCGCGCTCCCTAGCTGCGAGTTCCCCCATGCCAGTCTGAGTATACACGCTGGGTATGGAAGAAGACAGGTGGGTCACCTGTTCTTAACACCTTGCAACAAGGAGCGCTTCTACCTCTCCAGTAGCAGCACCGCTCAAAACCATATGAACTTCATCAAATGCAGGGAGCTGCATTCTGTCACGATTATAACTGGGAATGCTTCCAGGGTCAGCAACAGGGGGGGTCAAGTGTGACGGGCCCCAGCAAACTGTAGGGCCCCAGATCTTCCGTGCCTTGGCCCACCGCCTGTGCTAGCTGACCTGTCAGTGACCAACACAGTCCGGCCTTTTACTGTGTACTGTCTGTGTGTGGCTCGCTGAGTCTGACTGACTCACTGTGTACCACTGCAGTCTACTGCTACTGTCTGTGCGCCCCGCCACTCGGCGCTCGGAGCTATCTACTCTGAGTCTGTGTGTGCATATGGCCTGGGGCTGCTCGGAGTCTGTACTGCGTGCAGGCGCACTGCCATACCCACTGCTGGTGCTGTGGCCTCAGTCTCCGGCTCCTGTACTTTTACTGTGGGTTTACATGGCGGGTTATCTGCTCCCCACTCTGCGAATGGCCTGCCCTGCGTGCTCGGCTTTCCTTTGTGTCAGAGACAAGTCAAGTCGGGTGGCAGCTGCAGCAGCCAGCAGGAAGCAGCAGCCAGGAGCCAGGCTAGCAGGATGGAGAATGAGAAAAGTCCGTGCCTGAAAGCAGGTTCTGGAGCCTTGAAAACTTGGGTGAGACACTCAATAGAATAGAATAGAATCAACTTTATTGGCCATGTATGCTTGCGCACACTAGGAATTTTTTTGTGGATTTACAGTGCAGCATCAAGAAGGGGAGAAGGATTACATACATTACATTATGACATTACATGTGGGGAACGGGATGCAGTTAAGATCCCGGCGGTCGGGATCCCGGCGTTCAGAATCCCGACGCCGGAATCCCGACCGCCGAAATGCCGACACTTTCTCCCTCCTGGGGTGTCCACGACACCCCTGGAGGGAGAATAAAATAGCGTGCCGAGCGTAGCGAGGCACCGGGCCCGCTGCGTGGCAAGGGGGGCGATCCACGTCCCCCCCTTGTCGGCATTTTGGCTGTCGGGATTCCGGCGTCGGGATTCTGACCGCCGGGATCCCGACCGCCGGGATTCAATACTGAATCCGTGGGGAACACATGCCCGCCGAGCTGCACAGCGCTTAGGCAGCCATCAGCGGCACCACTGGTCACTGCAACAGCCAGGTAGGTAACATAAAGCAGAGACAGTACAGTTATCACATAGGGAGCACATACCCACCGAGCTGAACAGTGCCTAGGCAGCCATCAGCGGCACCACTGGTCACGAGACAGCCAGGTAGGTAACAATACAAACAGAGACAGTACAGTTATCACACAGGGAACGTATTTGACTGAGCTGCACAGATCCTAGGCAGCCATCAGCAGCGCCATCTTGATCATGCTGCTCAAAGGCAGCAGTAATAATATTTTTATTTATGTAACACTTTTCGTCTAAAGCTGGCACACCCTGCCAGCTTGTTGCTAGCAGGCTGTGCAACCAGAAAAGGTACAGCATACAGGCTCTGCATACAATGGGGGCAGAGGTATATGATGAAGATCATGGTAAAGAAACAGTAAAACAAAGAGTAATACATAGCTTTCCTCAGCTCAGAGGCTGAGACAGATGGTAATTTGGGAAAAGCAAAAAAAAATGTGGCAGTGTTTCGGTTTATGTCCAAATCCAGTCCAAATTCCTGTTCTAACTCATTGCTTGCTTTAGACGACTTGCTTCAGATGGCAGGCAAGCCTTGAGCAGGCTTCTCAAAATTTCCCATTTTAAAGGAAAGTTTGGGTCAGTTGGCACAGGGGGAGGGGTTGGTGTTTACACACATTGCTCAGCTATCTAATTAAAGGTGGGGGATGTTGTAGTAACAAAACACTTTTTCAATGCAGACTGTTCTTTTAAATAAAAAACATCAGGGGTGAGATTTAATAGGATGAGAGATTCAGAAAGTGAGAGATTTTGTGAGAAATCTCCAGTTTTTTTTTAAAGCGGCAATCATTTACACTGCAAAACCAGTTTGATTTTGCGGTGTAAATGATTGCCCCTTTAAAAAAACTGGAGATTTCTCACCAAATCTCTCACTTTCTGAATCTCTGATCCTATTAAATCTCCCCCCAGATTTTGGAAAATGGCATTCATGTACCTGTACAGAGGAGATGAGAGATGGTTTTAAAACTTAATTCCAGTTCTAAAGGTGCGTACACACGGGGGCGATTTTGTGTAATATCGCGGGCAATATGGTCGCTGAGCGACCATATTGCCCGCGATGGGAGTGTGCACCGGTGATATATCGCCGGGTGCGCGCTCACATTTTTACCCCTGTAGTGATCGCTGGTCGCAGGAACATGCTCTTGCGACCAGCTGATTTACACTGCCGGGTTCCCCCGGCAGTTTCTTTTTCATCAGCGACCATCTCTGGTCGCTGATGAACAGGAGAGACAGAGCAATATATTGCTCATCAATATATTGCTATCAATATGATGCTGAGCAATATATTTCCCTGGTGTGTACGGGGCTTAACTCGTTGCTTTAGACAACTTGCTTCAGATGGCAGGCAAGCCTTGAGCAGGCTTCTCAAAATTTCCCATTTTAAAAGGAAAGTTTGGGTCAGCTGGTACAGAGGGAGGGGTTGGTGTTTACACACATTGCTCAGCTATCTAATTAAAGGTGGGGGATGCTGTAGGCTCCCAGTAACAAAACACATTTTCAATGCATACTGTTATTTTAAATGAAAAACATCAGGTTTTGGAAAATGGCATTCATGTACCTGTACATATGAGAAGGTTGTAAAACTTCATTACAGTTCTATCTCATTGCTAGCTTTAGACAACTTGTTTCGGTGCTCTTTACTTAAGGCCCCCATACACTATACGATTTTGGGACGATTTCATCCGATTTCGGCACTTTGGGCCGATAACCGGATGAAATCGCCCCAAAATCGCAGGTGTGTGATGTATGATCCGATCCAATGCGCGGTCCCGTGCGCATCGGACCGGATCAGGGAGGTCGGACGGTCAGCACATAAGATCATTCGACCTCCCTGTATGCTATGCATATGCCTGCCCACCTGTCAGGCATATGCATGCAGACACCGGGGGGCGGGGGAGCATGGCGGGCAGACACACTGACCTGGCCGGGCAGCTGTGATCAGAAATAGCAGCGCTGCCGCTGCGGGACGAGACGGGACGCACAGTGGCGGCTATTAGATTTTTAAAATCCCTGTCAAATGACCGGCCGTTCTGTGATTGGCTGAGAGCTCTCTCAGCCAATCACAGAACGGCCGGTCATTTGACAGGAATTTTGAAAATCTAATAGCCGCCACTGTGCATCCCGTCCCGTCCCGCAGCGGCAGCGCTGCTATTTCTGATCACAGCTGCCCGGCCAGGTCAGCATCACTCGCCGCACACGGCACCCGCCGGGAACACATTTGTTTGCCGCCGCCCGCCCCCACTACTGCCGCCGCCCGCCCCCACTGCTCCTCACCGCCCTGTAGCTCCCCATTTGTTTTACATGTGATAAATCGCAAGCGATTTATCACATGTAAAAACTGGCTCATCAAGTGCCAAATTGTATGTGAGCCTCCCGGGGAGCTGCCGGGCGGCTCACAGGAGAATTGGGTCCGACTTGTCCTAAGGACAAGTCGGCCTAATGTATGGGGGCCTTTAGAATGGCACCCACGATTTTGATCGTGGGCATCGTTAGTAAAAAATCGCGGGCATCGCGGGCATTGAATGCACTAAAAAATCGGGTGCGATGCGACCGACGCGATGCCCGCGATTTCCCATAGGGAACAATGTTAAATGTCTCAATTGACCTGATTTTCCTGTTCAATGCCTCAATTGACCCGATTTTTCCATAGAAAACAATGTTAAATGGCCCACAGAGGCCAAATAGGCACCCTGAAGTGTGAAATGGCCCCCACAATTGTTAACGCCACCCCACGATCAACGTGAACCCGAAGCGCGCTCGCCACGCTTCAGGCTCGGTGGCTCGCTGCGCTCGCCACACTTTCTATTCTAAACTCCACGCAGACGTGGATAGTGGGGGTATGAAAAGGTCGTAGGGTGTGTACCGCCGCCCCTCGCGGGCTCGCTGCGCTCGCCACGCTTTGGGTTGACGTTGATCGTGGGGTGGCGTTAACAATTGGGGTGGCCATTTCACACTTCAGGGTGCCTATTTGGCCTCTGTGGCCCATTTAACATTGTTTCCTATGGAAAAATCGGGTCAATTGAGGCATTGAACAGGAAAATCGGGTCAATTGAGACATTTAACATTGTTCCCTATGGGAAATCGTGGGCATCGCGTCGGTCGCATTGCACCCGATTTTTTAGTGCATTCAATGCCTGAGATGGCCACGATGGGCGCCCTTCTAGGTAAAGAGTACCTTTGCTTCAGATTGCAGGCAAGCCAACTCTGCAGTGCCATCATTACTGTCATGATGTATAGTATAAATGAGTACCTGTGCTTATTTTTAAGCAGCTCCAATGTCTGTGTGGGTTTATGATTGGGGGTGGGGGGGCTCCAGAAATATCAGTGTACAGGGCCCTAGGACTTCTGTTGCTGGCCCTGGACGCTTCTGACACTTTCAACTCATTTTTGCCTACAACTACATATGGAGGACTACACTGACTGTTTAAAATGATACCCCCATGTGCTCCTTAAGTACTTGTTGGTCATTTCATCCAGATTCTGAACTTCACTAATCCAAATAAGGAAAACTAAAATCTATCAACAGGTTAAGAATTTAGGGACACTCACACATTGAGTGTACTATAAATTTCAATGAACAAGTGTGCTACGGTCTAGCATGATTTATTGTTTTTAAGTCCTTACCCCTGGGAGGTTTACTCATTATTTATTATTTATCCTTATTTATTTGTCTGTGTATACATGTTTATGTTATTAATAGTTTGTTTTTATTTTAATTATTTCCAAAGTATTACTAAGCGCCCCTCGTCCTCCCAATTCTTCAATTCAGAGTCAAAGATGACACCCAGACATCGAGCTTGTAGGGTAGGATTGTTTGTCAAGATCTCAACAGCAATATAGATATCAGGTTGGTTTCCTCCGGGTACTCCGGTTTCTTTCCACAATCCCAAAATATACTGGTAGGTTTATTGACTCCCAACAAAATTAATGTGGCATGTACATGTGGTAGAGAAAATAGATTGTAAACTCCACTGGGGCAGGGACTTATGTAAATGTTCAAATATTATCTGTAAAGTGCTGCAGAATATGTGTGCGCAATATAAATAACTGGCAGTAATAATAATAATAATAATAATAATAATAATAAAAATAATTTATAGTCCAGACCTCCACTGATTAATATAGTGCTGAGGAAACTTTCAGCATTGTTGCACTATTAACTTTGGTCTTCATTCCTGTTAACCTTCTTCCTGTAATTCCCCAGCTTTACCTCCTGCTCCTGCTCCCTATTTGCTGCACCTGATATGGTCTTACACTACCTGTGTGCAGGTATATGAGAGAAGTGTTTGCTGCTTGTGCAACACGGTTTCAATAAAAATGTTTAATTACTTTAAAGGAGCTGAACCTATAGAAATGAATCTGTATACTGTATTACAATTTTTTATGATGGATTTTATTATGATCTTTTTTCTTTAGTAAACGTTTATCACAGCCATTTTATTTTGTTCTGTTCACCCAAGTCAAGAGCAGAGTTTGAACAATAAAATCTTGGTAAATAATATAAATTTATTCCTTAACTTAAATATTTAATGGGTACTTGTTTCCTATCTGGGCGCCCACTAAGTTAATTGCGCACCATGCTATTCTCCGTAGAGAAATCTGATCGCATCGCATTGTACACATACACGATATTGAACGATGCGATGCGATGCGATGCGATCCGATTCGATTTCCCATAGGAAACAATGTTAAATGGCTCAATTTAGCCAAATTATCATAGGAACAATAGTAAATGGGCCAAAAACACCCCTGAACATTGAAATGTCCCCCCAAAAGTAGTTGACGCCACCCCGCCATCAACGTGAACCCGAAGCGTGGCGAGCGCAGCGAGCCCGCGAGGGGCGGCGGTACGCGTCCTCCGACCTTTTCATGCCCTACTATCCACTAGGGCGTGGAGTGAGAATAGAATAGTGTGGCGAGCGCAGCGAGCCACCGAGCCCGAAGCGTGGCGAGCGCAGCGAGCCCCGCGAGGGGACGTGGATACCTTCACAGGTAAACGCGTCCCTTTGCGGGCTTCCCAGGTGTCCGCGTCGCCATGGACACCTGGGAAGCCCGCGAGGGGACGCGTATAACTGTGAAGGTATCCGCGTCCCCTCGCGGGGCTCGCTGCGCTCGCCACGCTTCGGGCTCGGTGGCTCGCTGCGCTCGCCACACTATTCTATTCTCACTCCACGCCCTAGTGGATAGTAGGGCATGAAAAGGTCGGAGGACGCGTACCGCCGCCCCTCGCGGGCTCGCTGCGCTCGCCACGCTTCGGGTTCACGTTGATGGCGGGGTGGCGTCAACTACTTTTGGGGGGACATTTCAATGGTGAGGGGTGTTTTTGGCCCATTTACTATTGTTCCTATGATAATTTGGCTAAATTGAGCCATTTAACATTGTTTCCTATGGGAAATCGAATCGGATCGCATCGCATCGCATCGCATCGTTCAATATCGTGTATGTGTACGATGCGATGCGATCCGATTTCATTACGGTGCCGTACGTAGAAAACCTGGGCGCCCAGATAGGAAACAAGTACCATTTAATGACTAATTTAGCTAAAAATTGCACTTTAAATGTTATTGGAGAAACATGTGTTCCTGGAGGGGAGAAAGCTCAACCTCTGCTTTGTGGCCTAAATGGTTCTCAACCTGCCAGGAGAGTAGATTAGTCCTTCATATTCCTGCAGGGCACAGCACCTGACAGTACAAACCCTTCATTTGTTTTGTGTAATTTCGCTGAAAGCTATAAATCTTGCACAAGTTGATAAATAGTTCATGTGCTGCATTCATAGTATGATTGCTAGTAACTTCCATGGATATTACTGCTACACATCATAGGTACTTTAACTGGAGAAACAATGTAGTTCCTATTTGCACTTTCTGCCACTGAATAATATTGGTCCATTTAATTGCAGGCCTTATCATTTTTTTGCCATTGTGACTGTTGACTGCATATCATGAAACATAATTAAATCACAAATTCATGAAACTTAATGGATCATCATGTTCATATATACTGTAATGCTGTTCATACAATAAAATGCATAAAGCCTTCAATTACAATGATACAATTACATGTATTAAGCACAAACAGCAAGTTAGCATATTTGAAGACAAATAAAATGAGTGAAAGGATGAACACAATAGACCATAAAATCACTAGATTGGGTGAAAGTTAAATTTGTACCCTCATTCCTTTATATTATAACTTATAAAAATCATAAATGCAATATGATTTAAAAAAAAACTGGAGATTTCTTTCCAAATCTCTCAATTTCTGAATTACTCACCCTATTAAATTTCACCCAAGATGTAAGTTTAATAAGTAAAACTTACAGTAAAAATATTTATATTGCTTGTATGTTTTTTATATATAAAGAAATGATGGTACAAATGTTAAATTTAACTTGATTTATAACTAGTAATCAAAAACACATTTCTGGTAAAACAAGACAGAACAAATTTGCCTTAAATCAAAACTCTGAAAAGGACATATTAAAGTTTTTGCTATGATCTACATGACATCTATACAGGAAATGTTCGGGAGACAAGAACAGAGAAGTACTGTAAAGGAAGAAATAAGTAGAAGACAGATAATGAAGTAGAGATAACTAAAATAGGGAAACAGCGATTTAGGCTGGAGATATTTGATCTAATCATTAAACTGACAACACATGAATCAAATGCTGTCAATGTGCAGGTGTTTCTCAGGTTACACTAAATATGCTGTGTATGTAACCTTCACTGGCCTAAGGGGTAGCTTTTGCCACTCAATTCTTTGTGAAGAGATTACTTGAAATAGAGCAACAAGCTAAATAGAATAATACATCAGCAAACAGATGTAGTGCTTGTAGGGACATTTTTACAGGGATGGAAGTAAAGGCTAGGAAATTTGCCCTGGGCCTTGCATATAAGGAGGAGCAGCTCCAGTGTTGTGCTCAACTGTATATTTTCATCACAAAGGTAATTAATGGACATTTAGATAGTGTGGGAGAGATCAATCACAGATAGACAGTTTCTTTGCACATCTAAAAGTAGTCCGACCTGCAGTACATGCACAAATATGTTTATTATCACTGATAGTCTATCTATTAATTATTATTTAGATTAGCTGTAGTTTCCTTTAATTGCAATAAAAAATGTTACAAAACAAGAATACACATTCAAAAAGCCCTTCTGGTACTTAAAGATTTATGTTCATTGTGAATGACAGCATATAATAAACTACTATGCATGCTACATACCTTACCTTTAGTAAACTCTTTACAACATTATCAAACATGAGTACTGACAACCAGGTGCCTCTGCTATCTGAACCAATATGTTTTCTGCAGAAGTTTAATTTATTGGCAGTAATGCATTCAGGCAGATTTAAATAGTTCCACCAGGAAAATAATATGCACCAAACTCAAATCTGTTTCTGTTATATTACATTATCACCATCCACAGGGACTGATCAAAGGTTCCAGATGCCCTAGGCTAGTACACATGAATCTCCACTTCTACTGCTCCTAAACACACAAGTATGAATGCTCTGGGACTCACAAGTCATATTGCCCATGTGCATGTAACAAAGGTCTTTGGCTTTAGGCTGCCCAACTAGAACTATAGCACAATACACATAAAGTAATTTTTCCATCTGTAAGTTATATTGGCACAGCCGTCTGGCAGTCATTTCCCCACACAGTTGATCGGGATGGGTGATAGCTAACAAACATGAAAAAAATCAGGCCTTAATTATAATCCTCCACTCTCTACTGCAAGCTCCCATTCCCTAGTCCTGGTGCTCTAGGCTGTAGCCTAAACAGCCTATTGGTTAATCAGGCACTGACCATACACCTCAACAAGTTGGCAATGAATTTCCTCTGCTGATGTGCCCTTGCCAATACCTTCTCTCAATTCATCTTGGGAACCATTCACCTCCACTGCAGCATGTATGGTTTTGTACCCAAGTCTGTAATAAACTAGACACATTTAAAATTACACAAGATTAAATGATATGCTGATTGAGCAAGGTTTTTATATGTGGCGAATATATTGTTGTTAGCACCAGCAAGATTAAGTAGTACCAAAGCTGCAGAGTCTATGACATCAGACCAGAGATGTCCTACTACAGTATATATAAGGATTGGATTTTAATAAAATGTTCTTTAGTAAATACAAACAATTGCAAAATTGTACAGATTTTTTCTTTCTCCCATTATGGAAGGGTAGTTCAACAATTAAGGTAACAAGATTACTCACGTGTGTTATGTTCTCTATTTTAAACTACTGCTTCCCCTCACTGCCATTAGACTGTGCCTCAAATCAGTCATACTGTCCTTACATCAGGCATAAGACAGCAAAGCTGGTAGAAACATGGTCAAACATTGATACTGTATGCAAAGTGTGATCCAATTTATGCATCTAAAGAGCACATCAGCAACTTAAATTCATTGCCAAATTACTGAGATAAACAATGTTAATGTAAGGGCTCCTGGAAGATACCGCCAGACCTGCCCCCTAACACTGTTGCCTCCCCTTGTAGACATGTGCATTGCTAGGCTTCACCACTAACAGCCGCGTTCCACGGAGCTGGTTATGCGGCTCCGTCCCCGATGCCCCCTGGTCTTATGTGGGACAACGTGTCCGCCAAGGCAAGGAGAGTGCAAGAGGAAGCCTGACTAACTCAGATGGGGCAGGCCTGGACACCCCCAGAACAACCCTGGGTGTAACTGCATATGATATGACTTGTGCACACACAAGGGTGGAGACAAACACACTGTGAATGCAACAATGCACAGAGATGGTATATAAAATATAGCAATGGTGCTGCTGTAACTGAGGGGATAAAGTTACAGTGCAGATGCAACAATGCACAGGGATGGTATAAAAGACAATGTAAATGCAAAGACCGCAAGGAATTCCCTGACTTATCTGGGAGAATGACAGGACACAGACGAAGTGCAGGGACACTGCTAACAGAAAAATATATACAAAGGCAGAGAACCCTTGTGTATACACTGCTCAGGAACCAGCAGGCAGGCAGGAAGGGAACCAGGAACACACCACAGGACGAAAGCCAGGCAGGTTCTGGACGCTTAGCAGAAGTGCTCGCTGGGGTTCACTGAGCTGTAGCAGGATACCATAGGAGCTCAGACCAAATAGACTTGCACACAGCACTAGGAACTATCAGCTATGACTAGCAGGTTACTACAGGACAGTATGCCTTAAGAAGGCCTCAAGTTATCAGGGCAGCTGTGCACCATCCAGGCCAGCAGGACTAATGAGGTCAGACTTGAGCATAAATTATCCACAGAGGACTGGGCTGAAATGGTACAGATTCACCACTGGAAGCCACCAGAGAGTCAATTACCAACCTAGACTGAAATTAAGCCATGACAGACAAGACAGATAGGAGTCATAAATGATGACTCCTAACAGTTAATGGAGTTTGACAGAAACCGTTTTGGGTTTGGTGCACTGCCTGTAGTAGACGGGTTTATTCATCTTGACATTATTAAAGGTATTGCACCAAATTTAAACCTAATTCTGTAACATAACATAATCACCTTACACCTAAACAAGTGGTCCATGAATAAATGCTACGTGCCCTTGCCAAAAAGTACCAGTTTTGGCTCAAGGACATTCTCCCAGAAGTATTGTGTCAATAGTAATTTTAGAAAATGCTAGTTTGGATTTTTTATGTTTTTTTTTATTTTTTATTTTTTCAAAATTGGAGTTCCCCTATATCTTCTTCATAGAGTCCATGTAAACTCATAAAAAGCACCAGAATATGTGAACAGCCACTGCCATGCCTTTACCTTTATGTTCAACTTGTATCTCTTTGAAAATGTTTTCTTGACAAATTACACTTTGCTTACAATTCTCACTATCCTTCATTGCTTTGGAACCCATACAGTTCTACATTCTGAAGTCATGGGTGTAAATTTACTAAGATTGGAGAGTTCTATTGAAGATGGGATGTTGCCCATAGTGACCAAATGCAATCTGATTGGTTGGTATGGGCAATATCCCATCTTCACTAGAACTCCCTTTTTTTTTTTATTTACTCCATGGTTTATTTTTAAAACTTGTTAAACTTTTTTTTAAAATAGATTGTCTTCGTATAACTGCCAAATGTTTATTTATATAGATTGCCCGATGATTATTGTGTTTATTTAAAAGAGTGTTCCTTACATAACATTTAATAAATAACCTGTATTGACGAACAACTATTCAATTTACTTTTACCCTTAATTGTATGTGGTGTTTCCAGTAACAAACATGAGATATAGAAATGTTAATTTATAGCACATACCATAACCGGTGAGGTAGTGACTAGATTTAATAATATTCCCAATCAAATGAAATAAATCTTTCAATGAAATCTGAATAATGACATTATTTAAGATGAACAATAAATGAATCTATCTAATAGTTTTTGTAATTATTGGTAGTTAATACTACTATTTAATACTACTAATACTATTTAATAATGTCAAAAAATATATTTTTAAAGTAACATTACCCATAAAACTGGAGTTGGCCTTTGTAAAGCGCAACGGAATATGCTGCGCTATATAAGAAACTGTTAATAAATAAAATAAATAAACCCAAGAAACATTAAAGTAAATTAACGTAGGATTAGGAGTCTTTGTTTATATACAATCTGTGTTACAACTGTCATAAAATAAGATACCAAATGCAAGAACAAGGGACTCTAGCAGAACCTATAGTAGTCCTTGGCTTTTTGCTCCCCAATGAAAATGTACATTACTATGCCCCTTCCTGTGAGTGCTGTGCAGTGGAGGCACCGGGATCTGTGACACCAGTCTGTGGCTTTGTGGGAGCCACCATTACATCTCTAAAAGGGCAAGGCTTGGCATAGGATGTCCCAATAGTCTCACCCCAGGGGAATGTGGTTTGTCCCCATAGGCTCTACTCTTGTACAGCTTGTTGTAGGTTTATGCACCTGACTCCTGTCACTCTGGTGGAATCTGCATTTTGGTGTCACTACCTGAAATGTTGACACCCAGGAGCAGGCCGCACTATATTATATATATATATATATATATATATATATATATACACAATTCCAAGTGGGTGCCCTTGTGCAGGTAATACAAACGACGAAAACACGGCACTTCCACACCTTCTTTCAGCAAATATGCAGGTTTTAATAGCAACGCTTCAATACCGGTGTCATATGATGACAATACGACACCTGTATTGAAACGTTGTTATTAAAACCTGCATATTTGCTGAAAGAAGGTGTGGAAGTGCCGTGTGTTCGTCGTTTATATATATACATATACAGCCATACACACTGTTTAGGCAAATTATGCAATACAGCAACACACACAATATTATATATATATACTGAGTATTCCTGATGACGGTTTTGTGAATAAAACCGAAACGTAGAAATTCAGCACTTGTACGCAGTGTTATTTCTTCTATAAAAATCCAGAGAGTGACGCACAAAATTGCACTTTATCTACACCCTCAGGTGAGGGCACCGGGTGAAGTTAAGAAAGTCTCAACGGCTGAGTGCCAGATACCAACTGCATCTATATATATGTATATATATATATATATATATATATATATATATATATGCACACACACCTTTGTGTTACCTAAAGCTCCACTGGAAACATGGAAGGCTATTTTTCTACTGAATGATTATTACCATATCAGCAGAATGACTACAAACTGTTGTGATAGCTTGAGGCAGAAATGAAACCAATGTAACACCAGGTATTTAAATTTATAGTAATACCCTAATTTCTATAATTAGCTGAAGACAAGCAAAGACATACAAAAGGTGAAAATACAAGTGCTCTGTGTAACTATAAAGAAGGTATTGTGCACTATTGAAGGGCTGAGTTGTGTCCTGAAACAATCCTGTAAAGTTAGTGATTGATCTCATAATTTTAAAGTCCTATGGATCTGACAACCAATTACAAGACTCTTAATAGCTGGTTTTGATGTGCACACAGGGTGTGTTCAGGCCTCTACAAAGCTATAATTATCTTGTCTCATTATGTGACAGTATATTGTGTAAAGCCTGCACTGTGGGAATTAGAACACAAAACTCACAAGCTTCCATGCTGGTCTAGAAAACAAACTGAAGGTATGTTTTGCTAATTAAAATAACAAGCACTATAATCACATACATTAGTAACTGAGGCTAAAGGAAATAGAATGATTTGTGTCTCATACATGGAAACAAGATACATGAGTAAATACATTTAGCGAATGATAGGATTACAGAAAAATAGGCCACAGAACTGTTATTTTCTCTAGAAGTTACTAAGGTATGAAAAATCAGAAAGTGCTTCACTTGGTTACCAGCAGACTATTGAATTAAGCTTTTGATTGGCAACCTATAATTAAGTGATAATATGATCTTTTGCTTGCCTGTAGGTAAACAGCTGCATACTTTATGTGCCAGTATTTAAAAAGTATGCATATGTGTCAGGTTAGATATTAATATTACATTTTATTTATAAGGCACCACACAGGTTTCGCAGCACCATACAAAGGGCATACAATAGAACAGTACAGGGAGACAGAACTTAACATTACAGTAAATAACAAAATCGGGTACAGATAAAGAGGATCACAATTCAATACACACTACAGCTAATAAGTAAGTAGCAGGAGAAAGCTGTAAGTGAAATGTGAGGAGAAGAGGACTTCTTAGGGTCTAATAATCTAGCAGGTAGGGGTGACATACATATTACAGGAGATGCAACAAGCAGGGGGTGGCCTGATGGCAGGATGTAAACAAAGCAGAGATGGTCAAGGCAGGAGGAGCAGCCTCAGGACTAGGTTATGCAGTGGAAGAGTACACTTTGATGAGTAGGTGGGTTTTCTGTGCCTGTTTGAAATTTTGCAAATTCAGGGAGAGTCTAATGGAGCTGGGAAGAGTGTTCCACTGAATGGGGTGCATCACATGCAAAATCTTGAACTCAAGCATGGGAAGCAGTGATCAGGGTAGAGGAGAGGTGAATGTAGAGGGCAGGAGGAGTATGAAGAAAGATGAGGTTGGAGTTGTGGAATTAGAGATGACATTGTATGTGAGGGTGAGGAGTTTGAAGAGGATTCTGTAGGGAATGGGAGCCAGTGTAGATTTTGTCCAAGGGGAGTGGCAGAAGTGAAGCAGCGCGAGAGGAAGATAAGCCTTGCCATGGATTTCAGTTCAGTTTTAACCATGTTGAGCTTCAGAGATTCAGCTGGAAACCTGAAATTGCATAGTGGGGGACAGATCAGGAGAGGAGAGGTTGAGTTATGTGTCATCCGCATAGAGGTGGTATTGAAGGCCAAGGGAGATAATGAGTGCACCCAGGGAATAGGAATAGAGGGAGAACAGAAGGGGGCCAAGGACAGAACCTTGAGTGACACCAACAGCTGGAAGGGAGGCATAAGGAGGTTGTGCTGGAGGCAGACATAGAGAAGGAGCGGTTAGTGAGGGAAGAGGTAAACCAGTCAAGGACAGTGCTAGAGAGGTTAATGTTTTGGAGTGTGCGGAGGAGATGAGGATGATCCACAGTGTCTAGGTCAACATGGAGAAGTCAACCCATGAAAATTTTAACATGACTTTTTCACCTTTTTGAGCACATAAACACCCAATTAGTGTACAACCTCCTCTTGGATGTTTCACTTCTCTCATAATGTTTCGGGCCAGGTGCTTCACTCAGCGCACTTAACCATTCCTGAAAAAAATCCCAATACACTTATGTTGTCCTTTTTTCCCATGTTGACCTATTGTGCATGTCAATCTTTTGTTGTCAATGTTGATCTTGTGCATGTTGACCTTTTTAATGTCATTTTAATGATTGTCAACCTAGACATTGGGCAGTATTCAGTGATAAATTATGCTATGCAGCGAATCCTGTTTAGGATTTGCTGCACATTTGCAGGGTTCCGGAAGGCTGGAGCATTCGCTGCCAGCTCTCCCTGTCAACCTATTCAATGCTGCAGGGGCTCGCTGCCCCCGACAGCAATTTTCAACCACTGCGGCGAATGCCGCAGAGTGCCGGGGGACGGTGGCAGGCAGGGAGATGGAAGCCTCCCTACCTGCGTCGGAAGGTGTGGGGCTCCCAGGGACACAGGCAGCAGAAGCTGCCCCCCGGGACAGCTAGCAGGGGACGCGGGTAGGTAGCCACTGCACTGGTTCCCGCTCGTGCATTTGTAATGAGCGGGTCCAGTGTGAAGTGAATATTTAATGAGCGGCTCCTGGCTCCCAGCCCCCTGCTGGCGAATGTGTAATATTTTTTTTTTATTAAAAATTAAATATAATATATTTTGCAGCACATGAATAAAAGTAGCATGCCCCTTCACAGAAAATAAATTCTGATTTTTTGACACAAAAAAAAAGCCTTCATTTTAAAAGATCACTTTCCAGTTCACCTTAAAAAGATGTCAAATACAAAATGGTGAATCATGGCGAAAAGCATGCTGAAATGCCATCCTAGCATTGAATACACTCTTGGCGAATCCCAGTGAAAACCCCATTGAAATACACCAGCGAATTGCAGCGAGCATTCACTGTTCACTTTCGGAGAACAGTGAACATTGAATAGGGTGTATCAGATTTTCAGTGAAAAAGATTCACGGCAAGGAGTGAAAACAGCCTGAATCGGAAAAAAACAAAAAAACGGTAAATTGGGAGCATTGATTACTGCCCATTGTCTGTCATCCATTTGGGTATTGTCAAGGGTGTAACTGCCATATGTGCAGATAGTGCATATAATATGGGGCCTGTAGCTAAATGGGGCCCACCTTACTTGCCAAAGAAACATGTGCTGTATACATTTTTCACCATTGGGTTGTACATAGAGGCCCTTACAAACTTTTGCTAGGGGGCCTACAAATATCTTGTTATGCTACTGCTTGTAATACACTTATTGTGATGGCAATATGATACCTGGGGACCTGTGGCTGTAGTGGGTCTTATTTAGATAGTATACAACTAGACTGGACAAAACCACTGTCTTAAAAATAACAGGAAAATCTCTCTAGGGATTTCAAATATAGTATATTCTTGATCAAACTAGTGTTATTCAATCAATTCCAAAGAAGATACAAGTACATATAATTTTGCATACTAACTAATTATAATCCATTATGATTGGGAAATACAATGATGTGACAATAAAGAAAATGTTATAAGTACATTTTAACAGTGGTCATTACAAGAATGTTAATAGTAATATATAATTCTAAAACATAACTATACTGTATGTGATATATACATTTTATGATGGATAAAAATATGTTGTTTTTTTAAGTCAATACTGTATTTCTAAAAACAATATTCATAAGGTTTAGTATACAAATAAATAAAATCACAATTATTGTATAATAAAATGTAAAAGTCATGTTTTAAAAAGCACACACACTTTACATACAGTAAACTATTGACCTGTATGACATTTCATATTCAGAGCTTAAAACAGCACAAAATAGTCGACTGAACTGTAGGGTGTAACACTGGGTGCACTAATTGTGTGCTAATAATAATCAACATAATTTATATAATCATAGGATATTTTAAGGTGAACAGAATATGTGTTTGTCTAATGTTTCTAACATACTGTAGCATTTATTACAGTATGTTAGCATATTATTATTGGTTTAACTAATACATTGTACAGACCATGTATCATGCTTTATTGGAAGTGTGTTTGTTAAAGTTTTGAATGTGTTTATTATATATATTATTACAAATAGGCAGGAGCACTAAAAGAGAGAAAGAGGGTATTCAGGTATTCATGAAACTGTGTCTTTTAGTCCAATCACTGCCACAAGCCCATGAAGCATAGCATTTTGCCGTGGTGGGGCTTACTGATATCACAGCATGGCCACACAAACCCCACAAATCACCCAGATTCTTCTTCTCTGAGAGGAATTTCAAAAAGTTGGTAAGTATGAACATAATATACTGTATTTATAATTCTGTTTAGTTTAGAGGAAGATTCCTTAAAAAATTAATAAATAATCTTTCCACCCTACATTTTAAAAAAGTACCTTTCAAAGAATTACATTCATTTTGTTTGAAAAAAAAAATATGATAGGATGAGGGTAAGGAAAGCTGATAGAATAGTTAATTACTACAAAAGTAAGAGGAACTGCTTGCGAAGATAGGTTGTGAGAGAAATGAGAAAGGTCACTGATAGAGTGTAAAGGCCCATACACACTTGACAATTTTCACCTAAATATCGGTCAAAACAGGCGTTTTGACCGATTTCAGCTGAAAATCGATTAGTGTGTATGGGACAGCGACCCCCGACTAGCGATGATGCGCACTCCCGCATCATCGCTAGGAAGGTCTTTCATCTGCTGGTTTTACCAGTAGATCCAGCGATGATGGATGGTTTTCCATCCATCATCGCTGTGTGTGTATGCTGCCGGGCTGAAAGATTAACCACTTTCAGCCTACCGGTATGCCCCAATGCCTCCCCCCGCCCCCTCGCCTTTCATACTCACCCTCCTGGACTTGTCCTCGCTGCCCCGCTCCGGCTGGCTGCTGCTGCTGCGGCGGCTGGCTGGTGAAAATCCCTGCTCCCTGTGCCAGCAATGTATATATTAGGCACCACTGGGCACCAATGACATTTATAAGACAGTAATATATAGATTGCTGGCACATGCCAGCAATATATATTACTGGCACAGCTGGGCACCAATGACAATCATAAGGCAGTAATATATAGATTGCTGGCACATGCCAGTAATCTATATATTACTGGCACCAATGACAATCGTAAGCCAGTAATATATAGATTGCTGGCAGTCCATTTTGGAGGAGGACTGTCCGCTCACTTTGCCCCACTGTCTGTCCCTGCCTGCATCGTTAAAGGAGGCAGTTGGCAGAGTGGTGGTAAACCCGGCTGTCTCAGAACAGTTCCAACCATCCGCTGTGCAGCTATTTCAAATGACACGCCTGCTTGCAACTCGTGAGCCACCGTCGCCTGATTGGTTGCGAGTCGCGGACAGATGGACCTGCTCTGAGACAGTCGGATTTCCCCACCGCTCTGCCCAGCATGTAGGTAAGCACCACTTATGTGGCATTATTTGTAATGGGCATTACGGTGTGTGGCATATGTGTAATGGGCAATACAGTGTGTGGTGTATGCGTAATGGTCATTACGGTGTATGGCATAATGTGTAATAGGCATTACGGTATGTGGTATATGTGTAATGGGCATTACAGAGTGCATAGTCTCCTGTCCCACAAAGCCATGCCTTACATTTTTTGCAGGTCAGCAATGTATATTTTGTCGCCGCCACTGTATATTTTGTTATGGTGGTAACATATACATTGCTGTGGCAAGTGAATGGATTTCTCCCTACGTGCACAGCTGCAAATGAAATTTTGCCATGCACATGGGTGGGATTTTGCACGGTCAGGGCGGAGCAGGTGTAGTTTACCTGATCGCTGGGCTCAGAATATATGCAGCCCGGCAATCAGTTCTGAATCATGCACCAAGAACAGGAATGCACTGAATAAAATGGCCGCTACTCCCACCCTTGTAATTCAAACCCAGCCCATTATGTAAATCGCCTTTTCTATGAAAGATTTTCAGCAAAGTCTTTCGCCTCCTGAAAATCTCTTCCTCTTTGGGGAAAGTAGCTCAGTTTGTAGGCACTACTTTGGTAAAAGATATATATTTCATAGATTTTGGCGAAGTCTTTTAAAATGAAAATCTTCTAGTGTGTATGGGCCTTAACAGAAAAGTATTTATATTTGAATTCAGAAGAAAAAGGCTAAGGGGGTTTAAGAAACTTTCAGGACTTTCAGGATTTTGAGAATTGAAATCTAAAATTTAATGGAATTATATGAAAGGATTGATTTGATGAATAGCAAGTGGCAAATATCAATTAACCATTTGAGTGCCAACATCTTTGTGAGATATGTAGAAGAACTGTTAGTTGGATGCACCATACAAGGAGTGAGGTTGGCTGTATGAGCAGAGGAGGTGGGGTTACATTTAAAGAGGATTTTATAAAGGTTATTGGTACTTAAAAAGAAAACCGAAGCAAAGGACACTCCCTCCCCATTGCCGCATGAAAATTACCTGAGCCAACTCCCAGTAGGGTTAAAGAGGAACAGGGAGAGTTTGCCTGCAGAGGAGAAGGAGGGAAAGAGCACCAGTGGGCTTACAGTAGAACAGAGATTGTTTTCTGGGGGCAGAGGATAATAACAGTAAGAGCTTAAAGTGAACATATAAAGTTGGAAAGGAGCATGAGGTAAAGAATGGAGAAGAAGAGTTGGAAGGAATATGGCTGAATGAAGATACATGCAGCTGCTGGTGATCAACTGAACCTGTAGCAAGTATAGCAGGAACAGTCCTGAAAATCAAGTTCAACAGAAGAATTAATAGTTCTGTAACACGTGCAATCAACTGTATTGAAGTGCTGTGTGAATATATACATCTAGTTTACATTCTTTTTATTGTTAGATCTTACAGATGTGTTATATATAAATACTGTATATGTGTGTATTTATTAGTACACCTCAGTCCCACCACTGCCCCCACCCTGAAATCTGACACCCTCAGTCCCATCACTGCCCCCACCCCTTCTGCTCTGCCACCACCTTAGCTTACCCTCTCCATCTGGTGTATCACTGGAAGTGGCCTTTCAAAATGTTGCTATGGGGCCCATACAAGTCTAGTCACACCCTTGGGTATGTGGTTACAATGCTGCTAGACCATAGCCCTTTTGTTGTCTAAAAACTGGTCCCATAGAAGATATGATGCATAAATAAAACTTATTTGTGCTTATTTCTTAAAATGCATGACCAAAAATACACAATATGTTTGCTTACTATTGGTGGTAGCACATTGTGCATATTGTTAGGTCAGTTATATTAAATTATACAAGTCTAATATTAAGGTTTTGTTTGGATTGTCCTACTTTAAAAATGTAAATGCAAGTTTTATTAAAAACTGACAAGTTGTACATTGATAAAATAATATGACTTAAATGAGTTCAATGTAGTACCAGATTGTGTCCAAATAACATGTACTGTGAACCAAGAAAGGGGCTTGAATTGCACAATAAGAGTTATTTTACCAGTGTTCTACTGTATGTATTATTTTGATTTATCACTTTAATCTATTTTCTCAAGGCTTAATAAGTCATACACTGTGTGTATATAGAATGTGCTGGTGCCAAAGCAGGATTTATGGTTGAGCACAACCAGGATTGTGTAAGCAACTGTAGGACAAGGTTGCCTTACCCATCATTAGTACTTTACTTATATGTGCAAAAATTACAATACTGTTTTCACTACAGGATGTGCTAGTTTTATTGAAATTCGCTCACTGCAGAAATGTTGATGTTATATGGCAGAGATATATTAATATAAAGTGATCACATGCATTGAAGGCTTAATTTAATTTGCCTAAACACTCTGTTTACTCATATATTTAAGAAATTACATAGTAGTACCAGTACTTGTGTATTAGCCGGGTCCCCAATTAGCATATGAACACAGGCATAGGCTAGCTACGCTGTCAGCGTAGTCCAACGGCTGCCTAGGATAGTTAGCATAGTAACTCCATGGCAGCCCAACGGCTGCCTAGCGTAGTTAGTGTAGTCACTCCACGGCAATGGCTGCCTAGCGTAGTTAGCATAGTCACTCCACGGCAGCCCGGCTCTGTCACCGGTGTTTATGGCTCTGTCCCCGGCATCCATGGCTCTGTCCCCAGCGTCCATGCCAAGTCTAGTGAGCACTTCTAATACAGTGCCAGTAACCGCCAGATCCCCTGCGCTGGTGGACACCGGCAGAGAGGGGATCATGCGGACGCCGGTGGAGAGGCACTCCAGCTGTCTGAGACTCAGGTGCATCTCAGGCGCTCTAGCTGTCTGAGCATCTCAGACGGTCCTACGTCTCAGTAATTATTAGCACGTGCACCTCATGCATAAAGGGGGTATGCGGGCACAAGTCCGTTCTATGCACAATAAAGGAGGCATTTTCAAACCCCCACTATCCATGGCAGCCCGAAGCGTGGCGAGCGGATGCATTACGCATCCTCCCGACATGTTCGTACTCCCACTATCCACATCGGCATGAAGTTGATTTTATAAAGTGTGGCGAGCGCAGCGAGCCACCAAGCCCGAAGCATGGCTAGCATACGCGGAACACATGTAAAGTAATCCACGTCCCCTCGCGGGGCTCACTGCACTCAACACGCTTTGGGCTTGGTGGCTTGCTGTGCTCACCAGATTTATAATATCAACTCCACGCCGACGTGGATAGTGGGGGTATGAAAAGGTCGGGAGGACGCGTAATGCTTCCGCTCGCCACGCTTCGGGCTACCGTGGATAGTAAGGATGTTTCAGGAACACATTCTTACCTGCCATTTCATACATCTGAGACAGTAATGACAACATGTGTTAACTGTTAACTGGATTTTAGTTAATAATAAAGGAGAAAAGATCACATTAACAACAACAAAATAAAATAATCTAATCATGAGATAAGAAAATAATAAATCAGTCATTCTTCTGAATCTGCATTGGCAGAAACAGCATCAAAAGTGGATGCACTTGTCTCTGCATCTGTGCTGTCGCCTTTCTCAGCCTGGGGGAGCAGGGTTAGCGCATGGAGGATACGCTCTAAAGTATTTTTGGCGACCACAGTCTTTCACCATATGAACTCCTACAAGTAGTAGTCGAGCTGCCTCCTTCTCTGTCTTTGGCAAGCTGAACATTGTCACAGGTTCTGCAGCCATTACACTGTCACTTCACCTTCCACACTATGCTACTTCTGACGGACTACGCTATGCGGGAACACCACGCTTATTCTGACAGAGACACTGGCTACGCGGCTGCAGGAACACTAGCTAATTCTGACAGGGACGCTATGCTACTTCTGACTGACTACGCTAACTACGCTGGCAGCGGGAATACTACGCTGATTCTGACAGCACCAGTACACTAAATACATACCGGGCGCCCGGCTAATACACGAGTACCGTAGTACCCCTAATATGATTCACTAAAATGAAATCATATGAAGGCTAAGTTTAGCCCAGAAGCACAAAACTGATCACTGAAGAGTGGATACTGTCACTAGGTCAACACTATGAAGGAAGGTCGACACAAGCATGGTCCACAATGGGAGAGTTGATAGTCAAAAGGCTTTTCAAAGAAATGTTGACTACTTGTGCCGCCAGGCGGCATCTCATACCCTACCATCCACTAGGGTATGGAGACAGAATAAAATAGTGCCTGAATCATGGCAAGCGCAGCGAGCCATGCAGGAGGGGTACACTTTTATAAGCTTGCGAGTAGGGCCCTCCTCCCTCCATGTCAGTTTGCATCTACCCAGTTTATTTAATCACTGTTGTTTCCAACTGTAAAGCACAACGGAATATGCTCCGCTGTATAAGAAACTGTAAATAAATAAATACACTTATACTGTGTCCATGACAACTTAGGTCAAAATTCGAGACAATATAAGCGCAATATAAGTAATTTTAATAAATGTCATGTTAAGATGGCATAAACTTTGAAGCATGGCATGTTGCTTTGCTGAAAGTTAATATTAGAAGATGGGTTGAAATATGAAACCAGGTGCAGGAGGGAGAGCAGCTGATTTACCGTTCAGTTGTTACCTCCTGACAAACCATGCAATACAAATCGAATGGTAATATGCGCTCTACTGAAAGGTGAATAAAGATGCATACATACCCAACAATGTATATTCAATTGAGATTTCCTTTTTGTCTAAAAATAAAACACATAAAACAATGGATTTAAAGTCTATAAAATGTCCTTTTGAATGAGAAAGGAATAATGACCAAGCACACTATGTATGGTGAGATGGTGAAGTATGGGCCACCATCAGTGTTCTAGGTGATAATTCAAGCTTATTTTCTGCTTACCTAAATACAAATGAAAACATGCACAGAAAAGTATCTTTAAGGTGAAAATCTTCCCCAAAATGGATACCAAAGATCCGGGTCACCACATGATCATACAAACTTACATGATAAACCCCAAACTCATAAAGGTTTCTTTCATTGATGTCCTCTCATGTCCATATGGAGGAATGGTTTTCTTATACACTCCAAGGCCATATAATGGAAACCAAGATAGGCCAAATATTGTAAAAATCTTAAATTTATTTAAAAAACAATAAAAGATATCCAGAGCCTCTGGATTGGACACACCTTATCTCCAGCACAATGATGTTGAAACACAATCCAATGATGGGAGTTCTAGTGAATATGCAGCATCTTTTTTTATTTAGCAGCTTCTAGAAGATAATAGATAGAAAGGGATTGGTTGCCCATAGCAACACCCCATCTTTACTAGAAATTCCATTTAATGCTGTGCACACGGTACAATCCAGCATGAGATTTTGACTATATAGTCAAAATCGCATACAGATCGCAAGCAGATCGTATGCAGATCGCGTTCAGATCACAAAGGTTTTTTACCTTGCGCTCCCGATGCGCACTCCCGTGACAGCACAAATCGAAACCCAGATAGACAGGGCAGCAATGACTATATTGTGCAGATTGTATGAATTGTATGTAAAAAGTACAGAGATAGCAAAGATTGTATAGCACTCAAATCTTAAGTCGAATAGCAAGGGAATCTCACCGTGTGTACACACCATTAGTAATGAGTTTCATATTGTTTACCCCTTCTCTCTGCAGAGGTAAGGTTTCCAATTTGACCTTGTTTTTTTTCTTCTTCAAAAAACTATGTTTTTAGAAAATACCAATAGAGTTTTCACACATTAATTAAAATTGTGTAATGTTGCCAAAATCGGATTATTATTATTATTATTATTATTATTATTATTATTATTATTATTATTATCATTATTATTATTATTATTATTATTAATAAAAATAATAATAATAATATTATATATTCAAAAAAATGAACTGCAAGTAAATGTGATTTTTTTTTATCAATAGGTATATTTTTTTGTATATCTTTCTTTGGAGTCAGATCTATATTTTGTATATCTATCTTGGGGCCTGTATTTGCGATTGTATCATACTGTGATACAATCACTGTCTAGAGGAACATCATGACCATCGGTCGCAGTGTTTCACTGAGACAGTAGCCTGATTAAGTCTAACCTTACTAAGTCATGCAGTCGCAGGTCGACTTAAAAGAACAAGGAAACTGCACCTCTCTATGCAGTCCTTGCTCTGCCCACTGCTGGAAATTTCGCACAACACATCCCTCATTTCCAGAAGCACCGGCTGCCCTCGACCCTGGCCTTCCCCTTGAATGCCTCTGCATGTCAAACAGGAAGAAGCTTTTCATGTTCTAAGCTGTGATTACAGGACCCATCCTGTGCACATGCAGAATGGGCCCTACATATGTTTAGAACACCATCATCAGGTGTAATGCGAGTTGGATCGCATATGTGACCAAACAATGAATTACAGTCCAACTATTGAGCGGCAAACTATATGTTAGAAAGTGTATCCATTGGTGACAACAATAAAGAGTGCAATGTTTTAAAATACATTTCTAAATGAAAACAACATTGAAACATACAGTGATCAAATTATAAACTTAATTTAATATCATATGAAACATCTTACTGTAACAATTACTAATTAATGCATTCTTTCATACTGATAAAATATTATTTCATCACCAGACAAAATATGATGCAATTATATAGAGTATGCAATGTTTATAATTACTGAAACATTTAATAAGAACACTAAATATTTGTGTTGATTCATGTACTAAACAAATCACTATGACCTATTTTTAAAGCAAGCCTTAGCAGTAAAACTGTTATACATAGTGATGGGTAAGCTGATTTGACAGATTCTGAAATTCCAACAGTAGGAAATTCAGCCTCTAACCAATTCACAAATCAGAAAGTTATGCTGTAGACACCTTTGGCACTACCAATATGGATTCAAATAATAAAAATTACAACCCAACATGGGAAACATTCTATCAATGTGTATCACGTTTCATCAGAATGGTATTGCACATATTTGTTCTTCACAGTTCCAATAGATGGTCACATTACAGAGCCGGCCATAGACATAGGCAGACTAGGCAATTGCCTAGGGCTCCGACCTATGCCTAGGGGCGGCAGCCTCCTACCCAAATATCAGCACCGCTGGCTCTGAGCCTCCAGACCGGTGCCCCGCCCGCCTGCTCACCCTCTGCTGACTGACATGTTCCAGGCCAGTTGGCGCGGCTCATTAGCGCCAAGGTTCCCTAGCTCTGAGGATGCTGAGGTTGTTACTGATTCACTCCACCCATCAGCAGAAGACCAGTCAGCACTGAACAACTGCCCCCTTCCCTCTCTGCATGGTGGCTGCTCCCTCCTCAGGGACAAGCCACCAATGTGCTATTTTCTTAGCTTCTCTTGCTCCTTCCTTACCTCCCAAGGCTCCACCTATTTTTCTCTGCTCCTGCATGCCTGAAGCTACATGGGCTGACAACACAGAACCCCATGCAAGCCTACTGTAAGTAGGTATCTGGTGTTGGTGTGGGAGTTTCAAGAGTTATCTAGATTGTGAATATACTGTATATATTTCACCTGGTGAACATGTATGCCTGTTATCTGGGGAAGTGGGTTGTGCAGTAATATTGTGTTGGGGGCACTATTACCAATATGAGTTTGTACAGTATATGGGGGTATTTTGCTTTTATTTGATGCTATAGCCAGCACATTACTTATGTTGGTACACATTACATAAAGGGGGGTATTTTTGGTTGATTTGCAAGGCTGCAAATTTGCAACCTTTTGAGTCCACCAAACCCTGCCTTGCGAATGGTAGTACGGTGTCTCACCATTCGCAAGGCATGTTCCTTCACACAGCACGCAAATGGATCTTTGACATAAACATCCATTTGCATGCCACTTGGACCCTCCCACATCTTTTGATGGTCACCGACCATTGAAAGATGTGGAAGATGCATGGATATTTAAGGTATCTCTGAGCAACCTTACATATGCACATGTTCGCTCATGCTGTTTTTTTATTATTTCTCTATTTTTTTTACACTGAAGCCTGCACGGATCTGACTGATCCGTGCAGGCTTCTGCCAAATACGACAGGAAAATAAAGTGTATTTTCCTGCCGTATATTCGCGGCCGTTTCACGCTAATTAGAAATTTATTTTTAATACGGCCGCTTAGTAAATCAGGAACCACCATTCTTTTGAATGGTGATTTCTGTCATATTCTATCGATGGTGTATTCATTCGTATTTGTAAATACATATACGAATGTCCCATCAATAAGGATACGAAAATTCATATTTTTGGCATAGTAAATGCCCAAAATACGTATACGCCCCAAAAAATCGTATTTTTGTATGAAAATACATTTTTTTTTTCACGAATTTTTGTTAGTAAATTTCCCCCTACATGTCTATAATGATATAAACAGAGCTTACACTGCTTTCGTTGCAGTACCTTTATAGGATATAGGACAACATCTGCATTGCTAGTATCTGTGCTTGTGAGGTGATTCATTTAATATCCAGGCAATACCTTGCTTGCTATTTCATGTAATATCTTTTTTTACATTCTCAGAATAGTACAATAAAACTAATTTCTTCCATCTGTAATTAGAGACAATTACTATCAAATTACTGATGCTAGGTTCGTGGGATTTAAGAAATTAAGTGCAATGGATTTCCCTTACTCACCAATCTGGACCAAAGAATGGTCCAGATCAGAGAGTTGGTATTTTTCACCATGCTGTTTTTCCCATTCATTTGTCTACATACCAAGGAACGGGAAAGCGGAAGGGAATAATTGGGAATCGGGCCATTGCTATGTGTCCGCCATCACTTTACAAATTCTTAAAAAATATATTGATATCTCATTATTATTTTTTATTGCAAATTGACCAGTTAGAAAAACACTACTGTGCCATTAAAACACTGTAATCATTGTAATTCTGTAGCTTTCACTATCATTAGTTATTCTATCCAATTTTTTTCAATCAAAGCCCTCGGGTTTTGGCAGGTGATTGTCTAGTGCATCAATGCTTAGGGCAGGGCTCAACAAACCCCAGGGGCCAACCCGCTCCCACTATCCCGGCTGTATAAGACCAGGTCTGTCAAACTACTTGAGCCGACATCGCAAGCCAATTGGAGTTTGCGGTTCAGGAGCCAATCAGGAATGGCAGTGGTAGCTCGGCCCCTGAATGGCTGTCAGACCCAGCTTCAAATGGCTCGAGATGTACCACGAGTTTTGAAATAGCGTTCTTGTGCAAGTGGGGGGTGTTGAGGACCACTCTGCCTGGCTGCTGCTGTTACTGTGGATAGTAATGGCAGAGTGAAGGAGGGGCTTCCATTTAGTAGGTTAACCCCATGACCTGCTCTGCCAAGCATTTACCCATGGCAGACCAGGATAACCCCTGGCAGACCAAGTTAACCCCATGGCAATGCACATTTACACTGGCAGTCCAGATTAACCCCTGGCAGATCTGTTTAACCCCATGACAATGAGCATTTACCCCTGGCAGACCAAATTAACCCCTGGCAATGAGCATTTAGCCCTGGTAGACCAGGTTAATCCCTGGCAGACCATGTTATCCAGCTGGCAAAGAGCATGCAACCCCTGGCATCAAGCATGAAACCCATAGTAATGATGTAGATAAGCAGAACTTATGTGGCATAATATGAAATAGGCATTATAGTGTGTGGTATATGTAATGGGTATTACGGTGTGTGTCATTATGTGTAATTGGCATTATGGTGTTTGCTATAATGTTTAATGGGCATTACAGCATGTGGTATATGTAATGGGCATTATGGTTTCTGGTATAAAATGTAATGGGTGTGTGTACGTGTGTAATAGGCATTACGGTGTCAATTTTTGTCTAGCTCCTACACTTTCATCCTGGCTCTTAGATTTTAAAGAATTTTGTCGAACCCTGACTTAGGGACTGCCTAAAAACTAAATCAGCTCTGTAGTTTGCATTTTTAATGTCAGTGCATTGCCCATGCACTATGTACCAGCTGTTGGCATGGTTGAGTAAGAGCCAACTTCTTGAAAACTGCTCCTTCTATGGGATATGTAGGAGTGTGGCACTGGCCTATGATGTCTTTTGCCCCTTACACATGGTGCAATTCAGGGTCATTTTCAATTTTGACTATATAGTATGATAACGGGTTTCATCCACATTCGATCCCAATTCACTGCTAATGTGCGCTCCCGTTCAGTCTATACAGTATATTGAATAGAAAATTTGACTTTGCAGGAAAGACTATATAGTACCGATCTAATACAGATCTGTACTATATAGACAAAATCCAAAAGATACACTGTCCACATTTTGGGGGAAATTTACTAAAGGAAATTTGTAAAAAAAATAGGTGTATTTGTATCCAGAAATACACTTATTTTTGACATTTACTATCCCGAAATTACGGCAATTCGTAGTCGTATTGATGTGCTATCAATACGAATATGAATTGCCGTATTTTCAGGATAGTAAATGTCAAAAATAAGTGTATTTCTGGATACAAATACATCTATTTTGTACAAATTTCCTTTAGTAAATTTCCCCCTTTATGTCAGATGGAATTCACACAAACGTTCCAGCCTGCAAAGGATGCAAAATTGGGTTTTGTGGCACTGGCACCTTTCACCCTTCACAAATAATAGGATTGACACCCTATTTAGATAGTTCAACTGATAATCAAATTTGTGACTCATCATCGCTTTAAAATATATGTTACAATGGGGTAGATGCATTATAGCAGTGCTTATCGCACCACTATAGCATTTCCTGCTTCGGCTTATTAACGATACACTGATAGACTTTCTCTGCCTGCCTCGCCGGCTCACTGGGCATGCACGAGATCTCGCTACTCACTCGGGATCTCCTGCATAGCCTGGAGCCAGCATCAGGGACAGAGCTGTCCTTGCTGTGGTGATATTGCATCACCACATGCAGCTGTCAAAGTTGATAGCAGCAGGGGGTGGAACGGTCATACATTTGCCCTGCATTTTGGCCTGCTATAATTTAGATTGCAGCGCTGATATGGACAGGGGTGCATAGCATAACATATGCTGATACTGCTTCTCCCCCACAATGCCAGATCACACATCTACCCCAATGTGTCATATACGACTAGTAGTAAAACAACAATAACATTTCAAAAACTGTTTTACCTGATTTAAAATAGAGAGGCAGTAATTTTCTGATATGATTGTCCCCACAAAAACAAACTAACAAATACAAATAATTAAATATTACATGAGTTATATGTTCTTTTATGCCCTAAATTATATGCTTTTACATTTAACATACAGTATACCCTCATCTTATGTGCAAATAGGGTCATATAAGAATACAAATGAAACACCTAAATGTGACATTGGCATTGATTCCCGTGGGTTTTCTGTGCATAATTGAATATAATCATTTCTGAATCATCAATATGGTATAGCTACAAATAGCAGATCATGTAGTGCTTACAGAAAACAATGTACCTAATTCAAACCACAGCCCTTCACTAGAACATTGTTATTGTACTGTACATTGTTACAAACATCCACCTTAGAGATTTTTGTTGTCTGACTTCAGAGAGACTAAACAAGGGTCAAAGTGCATTAAACCACTTATATTAATAGCCCCAGTGCTGTAATCTTCGTAAGTATTGTAAAATATGTTATCACAAAAGCATTAATAGACGGTCTGTTACAATTAATTACTTCCTTTCATGTTGTAAAGGAACCTGCTGTATTCCCTCCTCACATTAACTTGTAGTCTCTGTTTCAATGGATTGACCTCTGCAAAAGAGGAAAAAGTGCTGAATACAACACAGCTAGTAAGTGATGAGAAAGTAGAATCTTCCGTTATGCCAATTACAGATAGTAATTGCCATGTAATGAAGTTAATGTTTTGTAGAATTTACAACCTGATATTAATGGTGTTTCCCTTTCACTCTCCGTCTCCATCCTACATAGTTTTTCCCCTATATTTCTGCAACAATGGTATTCGGACAATACGTGAAGGCTCGTTAATTCTGTTTAGTTTTGAATTTTTTCTTTTGCCTTTTTACTTCCCACCTCCTAAAGGTTAAACAAGAGCCAGCACATTAAGCTTTTTATAAACTCTGGTTCATAGGAGGGTGAAAGTTACCGCCTCCACACACAAGCTATCACTGTTTAAAGCTCTCTTTTCAATTTCAACCCCAGGCATTTAATGACTGAGCCATTTTATGGTCTTCTTGATCACCAATTACACAAACAGGGACAATAGGTTTACTACTTAAATGACTAGACCTCAAATTTGCCTTCATTTGCCAATGTGTTTCATAGCAACACTGTTTTTCAAAGTCAGGGTAGTCTAATTACAAGGATGAAGATGGATCAGGGTTTAAAAAAGGCTCTCAACCAAAGAACAATATGCTAGCCTGACTACATCCCCTGTACTTGTACTGTATTATTGTGACCTAATGCTGCCCTTCTAACACTCTTCCTGACCTTCAGCAGCTGAAAGGAAACTGCTTATGCCCTCACTATCTTTGGTGTCACAGCAGAATTCAGGAGGGTGCAACTGAAATCAATGACATTGGAATCTAGAAAAAAATAAATCATAAGTCTGCAAGTAGACAAATTGAGGGCCTGCAGGATGTCTGAAAGTGCTTCGTGTTTTTCTATTTTCCCATTAGTGTCTAAAACATATAAATCTAGAGGTGGTAATTCTATTACACATTGCAGGGCAAATGTCAAATAGTTTTTAGTTCCTTGGTTAGAGAATAATCAGACTGACATACTCTGAATTATTGCAGACTGAAATGCACTAAATTACATAGTGTATCTTTGTACAATAGCTTGGCATATTACCTAGGAAGTTCGTGCTAGGCAGAAATACATTATGCTGGGATAGAAGCATAAGTGTACTAACTTTAAACAGAAGAATAAATATTTGGAGATTCAAAGTATCTTCTAAAGTATTATTAAATTTACCTCACTCAATACAAAAATAATCTTCCATTTTCACTTTGCTTGCATTTAGCTCAATTCTTAAGTCAAGTCACATTACTCAAGTCACATTACTTTTTAAAATACTGTACAGCAATAAATCTATTTTTTAATTACAGAAAAGTTTGTAAAAATACAGCGATTTATTAAAAATATCGCTGGAGCAGGTTTATTCCGATCTTCTTCTGTTATCCTATTATTTGATTGTGATTAACGCAATAAGGATGTTGTTTACTTGTAACATTGTGATCTTTGTCATACAGGCTTCCTTATATGTAATTAAGATCATTTACATGTATGAATATTCTATCCTAAAAGAGATGACAGGGGTGGTCATTAATGACCCATAGGAACTTGCATCATTAATGATTTAGTCGACGATATGCATAATAATATTAATGATAAGGCTATTGTACATATCACTTAAACATTTCTTATAGTGTACACAATTTAAATTTTACTCCATGTTCGGATGATGTTCCAAATTTTGTTTCTGATCATTGTCTCCTTTTCCCACTAATTTATCCAGATAGGTGCACATTACAATCCAGAATATCAAGGTAGGTATTTAATTTCAAGACATGACATGCTACCAATATAACCTTGTCATTTCAATTTGTTACACATTTTTGTGTCTGTTCTATGATCTATGTTTTTAAATCAGTAATGTATGCATGAAATAACATCTAAAAGTTCCACCACAATGAGTGCTGTAGGTTTTGTGAAATATAGCTGTAAAACTGATTTTCTACGAAAGGCACAAATTTTACTCTCTCTGCATAAAATGCACAGAGGCTCTCATGCTATTGGACATATGTATGAAGTGCCATCTTTCCCACTGGGCTGGGTGGTCTACTGCCCTTTGCACCACAAGCATAGGGCAGCCTGGGGCAGGGCAAATAAATCTTCTTCTGTTATCCTATTATTTGATTGTGATTAACGCAATAAGGATGTTGTTTACTTGTAACATTGTGATCTTTGTCATACAGGCTTCCTTATATGTAATTAAGATCATTTACATGTATGAATATTCTATCCTAAAAGAGATGACAGGGGTGGTCATTAATGACCCATAGGAACTTGCATCATTAATGATTTAGTCGACGATATGCATAATAATATTAATGATAAGGCTATTGTACATATCACTTAAACATTTCTTATAGTGTACACAATTTAAATTTTACTCCATGTTCGGATGATGTTCCAAATTTTGTTTCTGATCATTGTCTCCTTTTCCCACTAATTTATCCAGATAGGTGCACATTACAATCCAGAATATCAAGGTAGGTATTTAATTTCAAGACATGACATGCTACCAATATAACCTTGTCATTTCAATTTGTTACACATTTTTGTGTCTGTTCTATGATCTATGTTTTTAAATCAGTAATGTATGCATGAAATAACATCTAAAAGTTCCACCACAATGAGTGCTGTAGGTTTTGTGAAATATAGCTGTAAAACTGATTTTCTACGAAAGGCACAAATTTTACTCTCTCTGCATAAAATGCACAGAGGCTCTCATGCTATTGGACATATGTATGAAGTGCCATCTTTCCCACTGGGCTGGGTGGTCTACTGCCCTTTGCACCACAAGCATAGGGCAGCCTGGGGCAGGGCAAATAAAAAATAAAATGTTGCTCACAACAATACTTTCCAGCATTGTCTGGCATTCCTCCTCCCCCTGTCCTCCTCCCGCAGCTGTTTCAGTGAATGTCGAGCATGATGTCATCATGCCCAACATTATCAGTAAGGATTGTAGAGAGAGGTGATATTTTGTAGATAGGGACCCCACTACACTGCTTTGCTTGGGGGCCAAAAATGTTATTAAGCTGCCTCTGTATGTATGGTGCAAACATATGTAAAGTAAACTCTTTGTACCATCCATATGCCCCAAAAAACACGTATGTCTTTTGTGAAGGTACCATTATTTTTAATGCCTAGAAGTTAGAGAGGTGAAACATGATAGGCAGAAGTTGGTAATATACTGTAAGTTGATGACAGTCTGAGCATTTTCATACAAATCCAATTGAGGAACACTTGTACATGTATACTATATGTTGAAATTTAAACCCTGATGCAAATTATGCAAAGCTGATGAACAGATGATAAAATGAAGCTACTTCTGAAGCAATCCCACTGACAGTATATAAATCTCTACAGAGTATAAATTAAAGCCCACACTAGGCATCTTTCTGTTCAGGCTAACCCGTAGAACCACTGATAGATTTTGATGTGGTTTTCACAGTTCTATAGAACATTTGTCATGGAAGGTTTAGTTGTGTGAAACATTAATCTATGACAAAAGGGAGCCAAGCAGCGATGATTTAAGTGAAGCAAGTCAAGGAAACAATGGCCATCCTAGCACTCTATTGGTTTACTCTGCCCTAAAGAAATATCACAGCGATGGACTTTATTTCATACTATATGGAGATTCATAAGTATTATCTGGTTTCTCCAGGCTTGATCAAGAAAATTTGGACCATGAATTACAGTACAGAAAGTAAAACATGCCTATTAATATTTAATATAGCAGGCAGAAGTACATGCTAGTGATGATAACTAGTCTCAAACTAGGTGCACATGTTAACTAAATAAAGCTTAAACATTTGGTCATGCACCTGGCACTACAGTATGTGCTTTGATTTTAACATGTTATTATTATTATTATTATTATTATTATTATTATTATTATTATTATTATTATTTAATATTTATTTTATTTTTACTTTAATCTATCATCCTGCTTCAACAAATGCGGCCTGAAAATACCACGAGATAAGACATATAGTTTCTGCCTGCACCTTTAAGACATAAAGAAAATGACCAGCATGAGTACAAGAAAAGATAGGGACTACAGAAGGATCAGCAGGCAGCAGCACAGCATTCAAAGTTAGCCTCAATTACACGTGGCCCCGGAAGTTATAAGCGCTACTCTTTCCCATTACATGTGGCAGCCGGAAAGCCTGCACATGTGCAAATGGATGTTCCAAAAGGTGGATACGAGGCCATGGGGCAGAAGTGATGGCCACACCCACCGATCCTGGATGTTTGCATATAATGAATGTGTTAATCTTTTAAAGCAACTTTATTGACTCTCTAAATACTTTTAAATGTTTACATACCCATTCTGCTGCCCATTATATTATTTTCCTAACTCACTAAAGCACACTGTGATTTTCTTAAGGTGCCCATACACAGTACAATTGTTAGGTGCAATGTGATGTTTGCTCCTGTCACACATCTCATCGCACAGCTCAAAAATTATGTGCTGCACATACTTTTTGTACTAGATCTCATATCTCATTGCACTGCAAAACCTATGCAATGCGATGAGATTCGATATTGTATACAATAATTGTACCGTGTATAGGCACCTTACATGCTTCTATAATTACACTGTTCTGAAACCGGTAGTGAGGTTGTCAAATTCCTCACTACCCTACAGGTAAAAATACACCTATCATTAGTCCACACCCCTTGATGAAGTAACTTAGAATAAATGTGTTGGGCACCTTTTCTACCTGAATCATCCATTAAGATAACCACCTTTTGCACTTTATGGTTTTATTCTTAAAGGCTTTTAACCTGTTAGCATCTTTTTTTAATGTTTTTACATATACCCTATCTATCTATCTATCTATCTATCTATCTATCTATCTATCTATCTATCTATCTATCTATCTTTTGTTTTTTTTCACAATAAAGCATATTTTATTTTTGTTATAAAATATGAATTACTTTGATAATTAAAATGAATACAAATAATAATAATAATAATAATAATAATAATAGTAATAAATAATATTAATAATAATAATTGAAGATAACTCATTATCATCTTTTTTTAAAACATTACCAAATGGACAACTTCATTGTGTTTGTATATCCATCAGTAAGAAATTTTGACAATGTTAATCACTTCTGGGAGGGCATTAACTGGATACAAGTGCCCTGCTCAAAATAACTGTTTTATCCATGGCAGAGAATTAATGGATAGTTAATGGTTGACCAGAGACATAATTGTTGTCCATCAGTGATGGACACTTCCTAACAATAAATGTCTATTCTCTACAGAAATCCCTTTCTGTGATTAGCCAGTGACTATCCAAGTGCCCCATCTGAATTAGTCAGTGCTTTTGTTTTCCACAGAGATCTACATGCCTTAATCTGAAAAAACTGTGATTGTTAAAACAATTTCACCCACAAGTAATGATTGATTGTAAACCTTGTTTTTACTAGCATTAGGCATTATATGTATTGTACCAGATACCTAGAACAATAAAAATGATGAATGTAATAAAATATTTTTAGAGAACCAGACATTAGCCAAGAACTTTGGTGATGTTTTTTTTAAGTCTTGATTGTTCATTGTACATGATATAATTTATTTTTTTTCTCCAATCTTGTGCTTTTTTTAAAATACAACACAGTTAACACAATATAATTAACAGCAATATTTTCATTTGGAATAACTAAATGCACCAACCTCTTTTACTGCCAACTTAAAAAAAACTTAAGTTTAAGACACACTGTAAAATTTCAGTAATTCATCTTTTATTGTATCAATTTTATGAAAAAGAAGATCAATAAAAAGTTGTTGTGAAAATCAGTGTTCTGAATGGGTGAGAATCAATGGATCAACAATGTTGAGATCAACAGTCAATAGGTTAACATCATATGGTCAACATGCATTAGGTTGATAGGCACAAAAGGTCATCAGTGGGAGGGTAGACAGCTACAAAAGTTAGACATGACAATGGTTGACACACACACAATGGTTGACTTTTTTCTTTAAGGTCATATATTGTCTATTTCATGCTATGTCACCACTATCATATACCCTTTGCAGGCTCACTTGCTCTCCATGCTTCATGCATGATAGTTTGCTTCGCTTGCAACAGGTTACTATTTCCAATAGATATTACCGTGGAGAGGAAATCAAGCAAATGTTAAGAGAACAAGAAAAAAAAATCAAAATATGTTGACCTTAAGTCCTTTTATCTATCGACCTTTTGTACTTATGGACCATATTGTGTCAATCTGTTGACTGTTGACCAATATAATATCAATCTATCATCCCAGTGGAAAATTTAGGATTTTTAGAGGGGTTTCCAAATGTAATCCACAATCACCAACTCTACAGCGCATTAGAGTAAGTAAGAGAGTCTGGGGGAGTGGTAACAGCACTGAAAATTTGGCTTTTATACACTGGATACTGTATGAAGTACAGTATTAATATTTAACAGTATGGATGGTTTATAGTATAGGCTGTTTCAAACAATTAAAGCGGTCAGGATATGTTTAAATATATCATAATAAATAAACAAACGTAATCGAACCAGTCCTGGACTTTCTAAGCTCACAATCTCCCACTTTATGGTAAGGCTCCTGTCTCTTCCTCTTGGCAGCTACTCTCTGGTCCATTGCAATGTTTGAGGGCTCAGATCCACACATACAGTGAATGTGGTAGAAGAAGTGGCTACAATAGGCATTTGCAGCAGCCTGCTCTGTCCCTTACACTTACAGCTTTATTGATCATATTATATACCAGTGCCACTGTTGTCATAATTTTCAGAACTTGTAAATAGGAGGGGGGTTTCCAGGCAACCAGACCCCCCCTGCATTTGCTTATGTATCCGGATACCGTTCAGCATATAGTATGTAAATGTTCTCTTCAACTGAAAAATCTAATACATAATATATGTATGCATGTATCTATCTATCTATCTATCTATCTATCGATAGAGCCTGATGACGACATTGTTATGTACTATATTAAAGTCACTTTCTTCAATTTACAAAAGGTTGGAGTGCTGCATCCATCTGTTTTATTTATTTATATATATATCTATAATTAGCAAGATTTAGAAAGCACTCCCCCGGACTTCCACAGCAAAAGAATCAGCCAAACACACAAACTTGGTGCTAACATTTGGGGTTTGACCCCCTTTATCAAAAGCAAAATACGTGCAAATGCACATATTTTGCTTTGATAAAGGGGGTCAAATCCCAAAACATTAGCACCAAGTTTGTGTGTTTGGCTGTTTCTTTTGCTGTGGAAGTTCGGGGGAGTGCTTTCTCCATCTTGCTATTACATTTATCTACAGGAGCAAGCACCCCGGCAGCTGCAGTTATGACACTATATGACATTATATATATATATAATCACAACAATATTCCCACATGTGTTAATGAGTAATTAAAATGGTTTTGTAAGCAGCCTTATATTTTTATTATTATATACTATATTTCCCCTAAGGAAGGGAAGACAAACACACAGGTATACACAACAAGTAGTTAATAGGCGCTCCTCCAAATCCTTAGGAAGACTGTAAAGCACAAAATGGAATCTTCCATGAGCCAAGAATGTAAACATAATCGTCCTCCAAATGAGTTTTATTGAAGAGTTTTTAATGCGGTACTGCACTGTATTTCTTCAATATTTTTCATAAAACAAACTGACAGGTTTTGTCTTTTATAGACTTCACCAGGGGTCATAATTTCTAAAAATTACATACAACATATAAAATAAATACTATTTAAAATATAGAGTACACTTATAATTCATATTGATAATGTGTGAATTAGAGTGGCGAGTGCTGAGTACAAAATTATGATTAAAGATTTTGGGAAAGAAGTGATACAGAAAAAAGGTGGTGGTAGGATAATAATAACAGGTGAAACAAATTAACTTATGGAGTAATATCAGACGTACTTCCAAATAAGATTGCACGGTGAATAAAGTACCAACTTTGGTTATATGAAGAGGACCAGAATAAAAGGTGATATGGGTAAAAATATTAATATCAAATTTTCATATAATAAAGATGACTATTAAACGTGAACACAAGTGTAAAGAATACATTTGAAAATACATACCCTGATGCAAAAATGAATAAATAAAGATATATATATATATATATATATATATATAGTCACGTGTAAATAACCGGCACTCTCCAATTTTCAGTCACAAGACAACAAGTGTGGTGCCCTCCACAGTGCAAACGCAGTAATATACCAGGGAAATTCGGCGGCACTCGCTCCAACAATAACTGACTCCAAAGAATCAATAGTATTCAGTATGACATGTTTCGGTTTTAATACCGTCCTCAGATACAAAATACATGTTCATTTAGCTTACCTTTATAGCAGTGTTTGTGAACCTCCACCTCCATCACCACATTAGAACCGGAAGTGCACAGTGTTACCACTAATGCACTCCCCTCACCCAAGTGCAACAAAACCAGCAAAATTTCAGATCCCATCAGCAGAACTGTATCAACAGAAAAAGACATTCATTATAGTAGTGCTGTAACAATATGAGGGGATAAAATAAAATACATTATCATGTCACATATTCGCAGCAGGCAGAAAAAAATATATATACGTACGGTACTGTAATATGACAAACGGACAGAATGGTAGAATCGCATAAGGTCAATTATGTAAATAAGACAAAAAAACTCAGAAAAAGCAATTAAAGTTGAGATGCTCATTTAAGCCATACGGTGCCACCGTTTTCAATCGGTGGATCCACCGTACCTCCTTCTGGAGCAACAATCTGTCTCTGTCACCACCCCGTCGACTTTCTGTCACCTGATCAATCATTAAATTGCACAAACTTGCAAGGTTATGTTTACAGGCTAGAAAATGTTTTGCAACAGGCTGGTCCACCAACTTGCCCTCTAGGGTAAGCTTGATAGCACTCCTGTGTTGTGCCATGCGCTCCCGGAACTGGCATACAGTTTTACCGATGTAGTACATACTGCACGGGCAAATAATGCAATATACTACATACTTGCTAGTACATGTGAGCGCTTGCTTAATCTTAATGCGATGGCCCAAATGAGGATGTACAATATAGTCCTGTGTTAGTAAATAATTGCAAGTTGTACAGCCAAGACATTTGTAATTCCCCGGTTTTCGTGTTAGGAAATGAACAGGGCCCGGCGGCATCAGATCCGATACCTCGGTCCGCACCAGAAGGTCCCTAAGATGTTTCCCTCTTGTGTAACATGGTAACAGATGTCGTTGTTTGTATCCTTTGAGGTCCGGATCCGATGTTATGACAGGCCATACCTGCTTGGCCATCGATGTAATAGTAGATGATTCAGTCGAGAAGTTATTGATCCAAATAATGGAATTCTCACTTCTGTCAGGCTTTCTTTTGTGTACCTTGTTTAGGCTGTTGGCTAGCTTTGATCCTTGCTTTATTTAGCAAATCCTTTGCATATCCCTTCTCCAAAAATGTAATCTCCATTAGGTCAAGTTGTTTTTTCTCCTCAATAGGGTCACTACAGATCCGATGAACATGGAGAAACTGGGAATAAGGGAGTCCTTTTTTCAAGGATATGGGGTGATGACTGGAAAAAGAAAGCAAACTGTTACAGTCTGTTGGTTTACTGTATAGCGTTGTCGAGAATTCACCATGGGAGATGGCAACTTCCACATCCAAAAATTGGATACGTTCCTCCTGGATATTAAAAGTAAACTTGATATTGGGGTCTCCATCATTGATAAGTTTTATCATGGATAGCAAGTCCTCTTTAGACCCCCTCCATAGGAAGAAAATATCATCGATAAATCATGTATATAGGTTTATGTTAGAATTATGTTCAGACCCGAAGAAGAGCTTGTCCTCAACTGTGAACATAAATGCATTTGCATATGTCGGTGCCATCGCAGCACCCATTGCACACCCCAGTATTTGTAAATAATACAATTTATCGAAGATGAAAAAATTCCTCTCTAGCACCAAACGTAACAGGGTCAGGAAAAACGTTAAATCAGGGCCCTTATACAGGGGATTATTTTCCAATAGAGCCCCTACTGCCTGTATCCCCCTGTCATGGGGGATGTTAGTGTACAGGCTTATAACATCGGCGGTGCACAGCAAGGTACCAGGTGTGACTGGTCCATGCATCCGCAGTTTTTCCAGAAAGGCTGCTGTATCTTTAAGATACGTTACTTTTTGTTGACCTGGAGCTTAGAGGTAAAAGTCCAGATATTTAGCAATTCTATAGTACAATGAGTCCCTTGCGGACACAATGGGTCTGCCCGGGGGATTTGTACTATTCTTGTGTAGCTTGGGTAAGCTGTAGATAACCGGAACTTTGGGAAATTGCTCATATAACGCTTTTTTTTACATGTTCAGTTATAACACCACTCAACACTGCTTCTTGCAAAATTTGCCCCAATTCCAGTGTATATTGAGGAGTGGGATCACATTTCAATTTGGTGTACACAAGTGGATCATGTAGTTGCCTACAAATTTCAGCCTTGTAATCTTGCATATTCTGCACCACTATTGCACCCCCCTTATCCGCGGGGCGAATAGTGATGTCAGTGTATGCAGATAGATTTTTGAGGGCCACTTTTTCATCTTTATTTAAATTACATGTTACTTTTGTGGGGTGAATGTCACATTGCTCAATGGTATTAGTGATTGTTCTGGTGAAAGAACGAATAGCCGGGTTAATGACACAGGGTCAAAAGTGGATTTTATATTGACCGGGCAGGTCAGTATTTCTAACTGTACGGTAGTCTGCTTGTCAAAATGTTCTTTAAGACGCAATTGGCGATTAAGTCGGGCTAAGTCGATTTTGCTGCGGAGGCTATCATGTGGATTTGTAGGTACAAAGCTCAGGCCCCTTGATAGTACTTTGATTTCCACCTCCGTCAGCTCTCTGGAGGACAGATTCACTACCGGGCACTTTTCTTTGTATGCTTTCTTCCTCTCCTTCTCACACTGGCCTCCTCTTCGGGTATGTCCGGAGCGGGGCCTCTTGCTCTCGTAAGTACCCCTAAAGGGAGATCCTTAGCCCTATTGGACCCTGTCGCCTCTGATTCGCTGTTGGATTCTTTGGAGTCAGTTATTGTTGGAGCGAGTGCCGCCGAATTTCCCTGGTATATATATATATATATATATATACATATATATATATACTGTAGATTATAAGCTTGCAAGCAGGGCCCTCCTACCGCTATATCAGTCTGTTGTTACCCAGTATGTTTTATCATTGTCGTTTCCAATTGTTAAGCAAAACAGAATATGTTGTGCTTTATAAGAAAATGTAAATACATTTTATATATATATATATATATGTATAGATATATACCTTGTATAGATATATTAATACAGGGGTGGGGCAGCACTCACGGAAATAACACCAGGACACAGATTCTGCGCTTAACGTTTCAATTATCAGATAGAATTTTCATCACAAGCAACTTTACATACAAAAGAGAAATCGAAAATACCCTCACCTTATCCCCGTGTGGTGTCACGTCCAGTCGCGGGTCTCGGCTCCAACTTCCACCTGTGTTTGTCCTGACGCACCATCCCCCTCTGCTGATGTCATTGTTGTTTATTGGTTGCTTAGACACAGTCGCCGTCTCTACTCCGGCGCGTAGTCCTAATTGACAGTTCTTAAACGTGGATTGGCGTTTGTTCCCACCAACAAATATGCTCCGTTTCAAATAAGGATTGATTTATCCCGGTTCAATAGGCAATTAAGACTTAAAGAGTTCTTTGGTAATCAGGAAAATACAAACACGATGAGCAAAGACGCACCAGGATTAATATTGAAATCTAGGAATCAGTTTGACCCTCCTTCAACTAATCCTTCAATCAAAGCGTTCACTACTTCAATAATTGCTACAATTGAAAACACAGCTAAAAATAAATATGACGGATGCCAGAATCTCAGCTTCGCTGAGAGGGAAGCTCTAAAAAAATTATTTAAGAGACCGCGGATAAGGGGGGCGGAATTGTCATTTTAAATACTAGAGATTATCTGGAAGAGGCATACAAGCAGTTGGGAGATAATTCTGTGTACCGTAAAATTAATACAGACCCCACACAACAATTCCTTCTTGAATTGGATCAAATCCTGAAGGCAGCTGTGAACAAAGCCACCATTTCTAACAAAATTTACCAAGCTCTCTTTAATAGGACTCCACTCACTCCAGTTTTGTACCTGATACCAAAAATCCACAAATAGCCCCACAAACCACCTGGGAGGCCGATTGTATCGGGTAGAGGGTCTTATTTGTATGATGTCTCCAAATTTTTGGATTCATTTTTACAGCCAGTAATACAGGCAGAACCCACGTATCTCCAGGATACTACAATGTTTCTTAATGAATTAGCCAAAATGGATCTTACTGAGGGTAAACATTTTCTGTGTACAATTGATGGGGTGAGTTTGTACACCAGTATACCACACGACCACAGAATACAAGCCATCAAACGTCTATTGCATAATAATCCATTGTACAAAGGGCCGGACATCAACCTGTTATTGGAACTTTTAGAGTTAATACGGTACTTGTGTCGTTTCACGGCGCCAGTCTCTTCTGTTTACTCTTTCTTTGAAAATTGGCAGCTTGCCAGAGCAGTCTGTTTACTTTTACTTTGAAAAACTTGGCAGCTTTCCAGCTTTCCTGCACAGTAGTAAGATAGCGCACACAGAGTTCTATACAGTACTAAAGTAGCGCGCGCTCACTGTAGTAAGCGACGTTATCACGTTATTTGTTAAATGACGTATTTTCTTTTGCGCTGGAGTAGCGTCCCAGTCACAGACTGTGTCTGTAATCGCTAACAGTGTCTAGTTGGCCGCAGTCAGACGTTGCATCCCAGTCACAGTAGCGTCCCACTCACAAACTGCGGCTATAGTCAGAAATAATGTCTACTTCAACTCAGTCACAAACAGAGTTGTTTAGTGTAACTGCTGACAGGTTGCTACGTTACTTGTGCAGTGCAGCAAGAACTATCATTAAAAAAGGGGGTGTCAACCTGTTAATAATGACACCTGTCAACGTAACGGCTGTTGTCCTTGTTTACTCCTCTGTCCATGCCAGCGGAAAGTGTGGTGAGCGTAGCGAGCCCCGTGAGGGGATGCGGTACGTGTCTGACCGTCTTTATCATACCCCCACTATCCACGTCGGTGTGGAGCTGATTTTATTACAGTGTGGCGAGCGCAGCGAGCCACCGAGCCTGAAGCATGGCGAGCGAAGTGAGCCCCACGAGGGGACACGGAATACATGTGAAGTAATCCGCGTCCACTTGCCACGCTTCGGGCTCGGTGGCCAGCTGCGCTCGCCACACTATATAAAATCAACTCCACGCCGACGTGGATAGTGGGGGTATGAAAAGGTCGGTCGGACGCGTACCGCTGAACTCGCCACGCTTTCCGCTGGCGTGGATAGTGGAGCTGTTTCAGGAACACATTCATACCTGCAAAATCATACACCTGAGACAGTAATGACAACATTTTTTAACTATTAACTGTTTAGTGAAATATAAAGAAGAATAAGGAAGAAATAATGATTCAAGAACAATATATAATTAATTTAACGAACCATAATATTTAGAAAGAAGTCATTTTTAAGAACAGGAAGCACCTGCTGCATCATCACCACCACTTGGACAGGAAGCAGCTGCTGACGTGGATGCTGTCGACTCTGCTTCGTCATCTTTCTCAAGTTGGGGAAGCAGGGTCAGCGCATACAGGATGCGCTGAAAGTGGTCCTGTGCACCTACACTCTTCCTCCAGATAAACTCCTGGAGGTACGAGTCCAGGTGATGGCACGCCGTCCCCCTTTGGCGCTTATTGCGCCACTTGCAACTACCCCACAACTGTTCTATGTTCTGGGTGTGGACCCCAGTGTCAGGATCCACAAAGTGGTACTTTTGATTAACTTTTGCATGGTGGTACCCGGCCTCCTCCAACTGCTGTGTGTTATACGCCCTCCAGCAATCGCTAAAGATGGTGATACCTGGTTCCACGTTGGCCTCAATGAATCACTGGCCTGTCTCCCTTGAGATGCCCCCAAACACCCACTGCTGGGGCAACATGCATCCAACGTGGCTTTCTCTGGACGTAGAGGCTCTCGTCCACCTCCATGATGGTACCTGGCCCTACAATGCGCTGCTGAGGCTGTGATAGCAGGTCCACTGTGCAGGCCTCCCTCATCAAATTATGTGAAATGTTGAGGTGCTGGTCACAGAACTTGATGCTGGTCAGCTTTTCAGCCCAGCAGTAGACAAAGCGGATCAGGGTCACAAAGCTGAGATGACACCTACTAAACCATTTTGCGGACCTGACGCTGATTTTTTTGCAGAAGCTGCGGATATGACAGCGCCACATCTGCTCCCTCACACTCAGCCTCATGGGGTGCCCAATGGGGCAGTTCTGGGTGTGTGGCAGGAATTGGTGGGCCTGCAGGAATGCCACTGCCTCCTCCTCCATCTGGGGCAGAGAGAAAATTGTCAGGTTCGCCATCATACACATCCGTCTCCAACACAATCCTACTACTGACTGACTGCCTGAGCGGGACTTGGATACTTGTTTACAGTACATTTATTACATAGAAACACAGTCTGGAAAGCAACTTCTGACTGCGGCCAACTATACGCTGTAAGCGACTAGAGACACTGCTTGTGACTGGGACGCTACTCCAGCGCAAAAGAAAAGACACTATTTCACAGATAATGTGATAACGTAGCTTACTATAGTGAGTGTGCGCTACCTTAGTACAGTATAGAACTCTCAGCCCGAGCGCTAGCTTACTACAGTGCAGGAAAGCTGGAAAGCTGCCAAGTTTTTCAAAGTAAAAGTAAACAGACTGGTCTGGCAAGCTGCCAATTTTCAAAGAAAGAGTAAACAGAGACTGGCGCCGTGAAACTACACAAGTACCATTAATACTCACTAGAAATTATTTTATCTTCCAAGAAGAGTTCTTCATTCAAGTACATGGGTGTGCGAATGGTGCTTGTGTCACACCCACGTACGCGAATGGGATTATGTTCCAAGTGGAACAAAACCTGTTTTTTTGACAATTCTGAATTTGCAACTAAGTGCAACTAAGGGCACGTTCTTTAAACGATATATTGACGATGTGTTTGTCATCCAGAGAGGGACTGCAGCAGAATTCACAGAATGTATGAATTACATCAATACCCAGTATGAGCATATACAATTTACATTGCCATTAGACATTGCTATTACATGCCTTAGTGATCAAGAAAACCCGTTCCTGGATGTAAAGGTAATACTCAAAGAAGGAAAAATGTCAACAACTATCTTCAATAAACCGACTGATGGTAATTCATTACTAATGGCTTCAAGCTTCTATCCAGAGCCCCTAAAGGAAGCATTACCCTTCTCCCAGATGTGCAGGGTGCGTCGAATATGCAGTGACCCAGAAGAAGAGGAACTGCAAATTAACATCATGTCAAATACATTTTTGGAAAGGGGATATGCATCACAACAATACAGTGGATAGAGTGAAGAAAATACCTAAACCTGAGCTCCGGTCAGTCAAACCCAAAAAGTTCTATTTTTGTGACAGAGTTCTCCACAGCCAGAAAAAGGATTGTGGGGAAGGTGAAAAATATGTGGCCAGTCATCAATTCGATCTACCACTTCTAAAAGACACCTTAAACCCTTTTTTCAAACGAAGTCGCAGCATAAGAGACTGGGTTGTTAAAACAAACCCAAGAAAGTCTAAACTGACCCCGGGGACCCATTTCCTGAGTAAAAAACCAGACAACTATTACTGCCTAGGGTGCACTACGTACAATTTTTTGGAAGTTGGGGACACTTTTACACATCCTAGATCTGGCAAAGTGTTCAAAATTAACCACGTACTGTATATACCTGCAATTCGACTTTTGTGGTTTATTTAATAAAGTGCCCATGTGGCCTTGCTTACGTGGGTAAAACCACATGCAAATTTAAAGAGAGGATGGCACAACATAGGAGTGCCATCCACCTTGCTCTGTTGGGCAGGGACACGGACCAACCCATGGCCAGGCATTTAAAAAAATGAAGCATGTTGAGTCAACTTTGAGGTACAAAATCATTGACAGCATTCCTGTCAACATTCGTGGAGGGGATCGAGCAAAGGCTCTTTTGCAAAAAGAAGCATGGTGGATCTATATGCTGAACACTGTGAGTCCTTTTGAATTGAGCGAACAGTTGAATCTTAATTGTTTCCTTTGATCTCTAAAATTCTAAAAATCTGCTTGAGTTTTTACATTTGCTCACATTCTATAGATTGGCATATCTTTTGCAAATATGGATGTGAAAATATGGATTTATTTCATTATTTTGTTCTACGCATGTTCTATTTTTCTATATGTTTGTTTTTTCACATCTGTTTGGTGTCCAGGTAGCGGTTGCTAGGCAACCATTAATGCGGTTGACGTTGCTGACATCACGATACACCCACTGCATGGATGCGAGTAAGTGAGGAAGCTGGGACTACGGCGCCGGAGTAGAGATGGAAAAGACATACAAATGACAGATACATTTATCCTTACAAGCCACCAATGCATGTGCGTCCAGGCTCGGGTCCTTCCGTCGGGTCCTTCCATCGGCGGTGCCCGCCTCCATCATCATTGTGCATCTTACTGCATCACTCCGCACAGACATGGATCCATCACGCTCATTCGGCGGTGCCCGTTACCAAGAATACCTAAACAAATAACATAAAATAAACTCTTTTTTTTTTTTAACAAAATAGGAGTTTTTTTTAACAAAATAACATTATCTCTAACATATATTACATTATATTACAAATAGCAGTGTAAGCCCAACTGCTCATTTAGACCACGGGGTGCTAGAGTTCCCAGATGGTATATCCAGCCCCTCTCTCATTGCAGTAATTTAAATGATCTATCACCCCTTCTGATAGAATGTGGCACATGATCGATAAGGATATACCGAAGAGTGGATACATTGTGGCCATCCTGCAGAAAATGCCTCGCCACAGGCTGGTCACTGGATCCACTCTCAAATGCTTTCTTGATTGAATGCCAATGAGTGGCCATCCTCTCCCTCAAAGTGCGATCTGTCTTCCCAACATAACTACGTCCACAAGGACATTTCAACAGAAAGATCACAAATCTGGTAGTACAGGTTGAGTATCCCTTATCCAAAATGCTTGGGACCAGGAGAATTTTGGATAACGGATTATTCCGTATTTCGGAATATTTTAATATTTCAATGATGTATCTTGAAGTATCCTGCATTTATGTTGTACATATACATCAAACACATGAAATAAACACAAATATATATTTTATTTGTGCATAAAACAAGGTTTCAAAACCTGAAACAAAGTTTGTGTACAATTTCAGGCACTGAATTTAAATGCCAAGCAATCATTGTCTTGTACATATATAGTGCCAGTTACATATCATTCCCTCAGTAGTGCTGTTACAGATGTCCCCAGTAATGCCAGTTACATATCTTGTCCCCAGTAGTGCTTTTAGCAAAAAAAAAAAAAAAATTTGGTTTTCGGAATAATTCGGATAACAGATATTTGGATACGGGATACTCAACCTGTACATGTTCATCTATGTTTGATGTAGTACTTTTAACCAGAAGAGGGATGACAAAAAAAGGAGGATGTTACCATAGATCTACAAGTCAAACAATTTAAACACTTGAAACAACCATTTTTTTTTGTAAGAAAATTATCGGTGTGTACTTGGCTACTTGTCAGACCAGTTATGTCCGTCCGGACAACCCAGTCAAAGATGTTTTGGCCACGCTGATAACACGGCATCAATCTGCTGTGTACACCTTGATAAAGGGGTATCCATTCCCTGAAACGTTGGACACCTGATTAAAACAGCATCACTAAAATCCACGGATTGCCACTGCATTGTTCCTTTACCGACTTGTGTATATATATCCTGGGAGGCACCTGTGGTGGATGAATTAAGAAGTGAAGTGACAGGCTGAATCGATCTCTATATGATGAAACGCATTAGGGCATGGCTAGTGATACCCGTGCTTACTGTGCCCAGGCACTGTCTCCCACTGGCATCCTCCCCGGCTTCTGGTATCAGAGTCCTGTTAGCGCAATCCAGCGAGTGTGGTTCCTGTGGTCCCAATCATTGTGGAGGAGCATATTGGAGCAGCTTGCCCCGGGTATTTCATTGTGTCACGTGGTAACCAGTCCACAGTGTATATTTTATAGGTACGAGCATTTGCTTTTATGTGTCATATTGGCGCTTATATCTCCTTATTAAATGTAATTTACATGCACCATGGAGCGCCCCTCTTCTCTTTATATATATATATATATATATATATATATATATATATATATAGATTGTAAGCTTTCAGCAGGGCCCTCCTACCTCCAAGTCTGTCTGTTGTTACCCAGTTTGTCTTATCACTGTCTACTATTGTAAAGCGCAACGGAATCTGCTGTGCTATATAAGAAACTGTAAATAAATAATATATATATATATATATATATATATATATATATATATATATATATATATATATATATATATGCTGGCTAGATGCACCCCTGATGAAAACTGGACAGGCTTCCAGTTGAAACGGCTGTTGGGTCGGCCTGCTTGATCTGAACCATGCTGTGACTACAAATACAATTTTTTTTAAAAACCTGTGAGTGCTGGTCCGTTCCTTTCCTTCTAGGAGGCAGGGTAAGTGCTGTTATATATATATATATATATATATATATATATATATATATATATATATATATATAGTGAAATCTACATTACATACATGGTCCTGTCATCCTGCGTTTTATTAGATTTCAATGCAAAGAAAGATTTGCAATAGCAATACAATACAAATAAAAAAGTGTATATAGCTGCCACTGCTAATGATATTCACCAAACAATGTAATATTGTTTTCAATTGTACTCACCTAATTATTTAAAGTACAGTATGATGTAAATGAGAAACTAGCTCCTATGAAACTTCAGGAATTAAAGCTATGCATATATGTGTACCTAAGTAGTTGTTTGAGAGGTTACATTGTTTTAGAATCCATGCTTTGCATTAATGTACATGTAAGAGGACACCTTACTTAGCCTGTTCATCAGACAGGAATGCTCTGAACACTTAGACACAATACAACAAGAGGTATAACTAATACTAACAGATAGTGATTTGGTGAATAGACATCCATCATGATGTATGTATAGGAAAACTATACTTTATGGGTCTTGGCATGCTTTCAAAACTTGCCTTCTACACTTACCAGTTAAATCATTTGAAAGAGTATGTTTCTACTATCGTTATACATAAAGCATAATTGCAGTAAAGGGGAGTAACTTGATCATATGGTTGCATAGTTATTCAGATAGCTACAGGCTTTAATGGTTTCAATGATTCATCTTAAAATACATAGTTAATGGTTAAGCAATGAAAGAGTGTTAACATTGGAGAGTCCCACGCATTGAGGACAATAGACATGGTTAATATGTGTGTCGTCAGTGGGCTATTGGAACAATAAAGTCTTTTATGTTTTTCACCTTAGGACAGATTTACTAATGATGTGATTTATGAAGGGCAAGCACCAACAATTCAAGAACTGAATCTATTTGTTTCTAATAGCTACTTTTCAGCACAGTGCATTGTGAAAGTATTGTTGCATAGGACAGTTCCAAGAAAAAGGGTTTATTTGTAGCTTAAATTCCTAATATTGTTGTGTGTATATATGTTAAACAGCCTAATACATGCTCCAGGTTGTTATTGATTGTTTATATAATAGAATACACTGTGCTTTTTCAATTAAGATATTTGCAGTGTTCTCATCTATGGAAATGTATAGGCCTCAGTTATAAATGTGTTACTTTTACATTAAATGGAATAAAAATGGGGAGAGCTGAAATGAAAAAGGACAAAGCAAAGCTAAATAGATGTGCACAGTGCTAGTCAGCAGCTACAAAAGCCAATACAATCTTGGAGTATATACATAGGGATAAATTCAGGAGATGTAAACCTAGGATTCCTATTGTATAAATACTGTTAGAACACAGTTGTAGTACATATCACTGAAAATAACACAGCAGTACTCGAGGGTTCATGGGTGTTGCAGTCTAATTCATAAAAGAGAATGGAAAGGTTACATTTTAAAGGGGCACATTTATAACTGTAATTATCATATTTTATACCCAATAATTATAACTTCTTAACCCCACTATTCGAGGTAATAAGAATGTATGTTTTATTCAGATACATGAAGAAATAAACCCATAGAAATAAGCACAGCTTCCCAGAAATGCCCTATGTTATTAATTCAATGAAGGAGTATGTTTCATTTCGAAATTGACTCTATTATCTGAGTTTATTGTTTGAAACTAGCTGGTTTTTAACTTTAAAATCCCTATTTTATACTCTCAGTAAAACAAAGGGTAACAATCAGGATATATGACTACATTTAGAGGTATGTTTGATATCACCGCTATGACAGAAGCATCATGGCATCATTAAGTTTTGATTTTGATGGTTCTTGTTCTATACATCAAATGTTCATTCTCCAAATTTCTGCTTATCCAATTATATTGGCTACCCAATTAAACAAGTGAATGGGCCATTGCCACAGAGATTTGCACATGCTTCTCATAATAGATTGTGCTGCTGTGAACATTCCTTTGATCTGATTGTTTGGTTTGATCTGATATTGTTTTTAAACTTTGCAACTGATCATATAGACAAGTATATGAGGTGAATAATGAAAAGAACTGCAATCTGACAGTGAAATGGATCCAAAAATGACCTGCAGAAAAAAAACTAATTTTACACAGTCGAAGAGTAATCACTTTTCATGACATACATAAAAATTATTAAAATGCTAAATTACTTACACATATTAAAATTGGCAGCTGGACAACAATAGTTCGAAAAGTTCATACAAACACTAATTGTACAGTATCTAAAAAAACATCTTGAGCATATGGTATATGAGGCCAGCATTCAGACTATCAACGTATCCAAAAATGTTGACACTCACATAATGTGGACATAGCCAGAATGTCGACATTGTAAATGCTGAGAGTCGGCTTGTTGACAATGTACAGTAATCTTGCAACCCTAACCCAAACCCTTACCTTAATTGCAGTCTTGTCCTAATCTTAAAATTTAAATTGGATGTCAACATTCTGGCCATTTGTATACTGTAACATTTTCAGATTCAGTAATACAAAATAGTTTTTTTTTACTGCAGACAATTCCTGCCCAAACCTACTGTCTTTAATATAGCAATGCAATTTGTGGAGATTTAGCATCATTCTAATACTGTGAATGTTTTGAGGAATATTCTGATCCCATGAACCTTTATTTTAGAGAAATATGATACAAAAGTATTTGCAGAGTCTAAGAAGCAAAATCTATACTTCATTAGGGGCCCTTTTATCATAATTGTGATTGCATTAGGGGTTGGGACCAGGCATGTGGGGCAGTCCTGCCTTCTGATGGGCAGCCCCCTGCATGCTACAGTCGGCAGTTGTAGTTTTGTGAGTCTTCACAAAATTACAAATAAAACTGAATTAATCTCAAAACCATCAAAAAATATACATATTGGATGCTTTATTTAACAATGCTGTTTAGTGACTAAACCCATTAATGTTGTAGAGATCTAATGGGTTACATTAAAATTGCAATAATTTGAACTGTCCTCATTGTTTGTTCTTGGAGTTACTAAAATGGAAAAAAAACTGTGCTGACATTTGTGCATCTCATGGGTAATTTTGCTATGATAAATGTATTAAGTAGTTTTTATTGTAGAATATAAATGATTTGTATTTAACAGATTTAGAACATATAAAAATGTAACACACACCCATTCCAATACCAGCTGAAACATTTTGGCCAGCTTAAGTATAAAAAGGGTGTGAGACTTTGTTTACACAAGTATGATTTAGTAACATGTTGGCAAAAAAGTTGGCAGTGTTTGTATTGCAAAAGATTTAGATTGATTATTTTTGGCTTGCGGATAAGATCTCATAGCTGCTATCAAAGCTATCTGCAATAACTCACATGTTCTGTGAGTAGTAATGGATCTAAGATTGAATACAAGTAAAAAAATGACCACAAGAGTGTCTTTAACAGATCGTAAAATTTGTTTAATGAATTACGATAATTGGCTTTATAGATACTTATGTTACATCATATTTAAATAACTAAAATTTTGGTGCAGGGGAGGGAGATAAGTGAGAACCCTTAAGGGTAAGACGGAATGAAAGAACTTTAGATGGTAGAGATGGCTGATAGAACAATAGAAGATGAAGGGAAAAGGGAGTAAGAAAACCATGAAGGGAAAAAGGAGTAAGAAAACCATGAAGATCCATGAAGGAAAAAGGGAGTAAGAAAACCATGGGATTGAGGTAATAAGTGAACCCTGTTTGGCATGGTTGAATGAGAAAATCCTATACAGAGCATACTGGAGAAAAAGAAAGTGAGAGAATCCTTGATGTGGTAGATAAAGAGAGTTGTGAAATAACCCTTATGGCAGATTGGATGGGAAATAAATAAATACTGAAAGGTACAGGAGAAGTGACAGAACCTTGGAAGGGGTGGAGTAAATAGTGGAGAAGAAAGTCAGAGTATCAAAGAGAGTATAAAGAGTGCCATTTGTGGGCTGTTTTATTCAACATAACTAGAATGTCTTTAACTAAGGACGTAACCATTGGGCGGTATTCAATGAGAATACCTGCGAGGTGCAGCAAATCCTTTTTAGGATTCGCTGCACATTCGCCACGTTCCGGAGCCGGCAGGGCTCCGGTATTCAACGTGTCAGGGGCTCGCTGCCCCTGACTGGCGAATATGAAAGTTCACATTCCACTTCTCCATAAAAAGATAGCGATTGCTACTCGGTGAATCATGGCGAAAAAAACCTTCAAATGTATTCGCCATGTGGTCATTGAATAGGGTGATTCACCGTTTTAGTCAAAAATTCGCCAAACAGCACAAATTCGCCATAAAAACATGGCGAATCAGGCTAATTGAATTAATGCCCAGAATCTAAACATATTTTACATTTCCACGGTGGGTCCTTAAAAATATACCAATCAAAGCAACTGATTAAAATAACAAAAAGGGAGCTGTAAGAAGGAGGCTCACTTGTTGTTTTATTCATGGACATTGTCCCCCAAGGTCTCAGCAATACATATGGATCATAAACACAATGAATCAGCAGTATGACTGCCAGGAAGCTGGCATTTGGGGGCAGTAACATAAAGTTTTCAGGGTGTGTTTAAAAAAATGACCTCTTCTAGCCTATCACAGTTGCAGATTAGTGAAAGCCTCAGACCTACTGACATTTGCACAGACAACAAAGTCTCTTCAATGTTCTGGGAATTGAGTATAGATTTAAACTCTCTTCTGGAGGAATAGAGAAAAAAGCGGGAGAGGAGGAATATGTTTTTATGTAAATATAGAGTTAATACCAAGTCTACAGAAAGCTACTTTTGAGAGTATTGGTGATGAGATAGAGGCATTATGGCTGGATATAAATCCGGTATCCTCAAATTACCTATTTAGCATTAGCTGTACAATAAGATATACTAACAGCTGATAGGGAATAAGACATTGGAGCAGATTTTTTTCAAACTTCGCCATTACAATGTATGTTTTTTTTTTTTTAATTCAGTATTTCTTTATTGAAAGATTTTTTTTTTTTTCCATTTAAAATTTGCATACATAACATTTTACAATAAAAAAGAAAATTTACAGATATTCCCATAAGTGTATTATTCAATCACATTTTTACATATACCTTCTTCTAAAGATTATCACTTTTTATTTAATTTGTATCTTGGAATATCTATTAACGTCTACTTACAACAACCCCCCCTACCCCCCCTCCCGCTCCCCCCCCTACCTAAGTCCCTTGGGCGTTTTACAGATTGTAATTACAGAATAACGAACTAATGGCTATATTACTCCTTACTTCCACATCGTGGCTGATCCATTTTATATGTATTTTTTTTTTTTTTTTTTTATATTTGTGCCAAAATTATATTAAAGTGCAATAATATTTCGACTTAATCCATTTATCCCACTTCTTCAAAAATTTACCCAACTTATCCTTATTATTAAGATACATGTGTTTTTCGTGTATAATAGTGTCGTTCACCAGTTTAATCCATTCTGATTTTTTCGGGCAGTTACTTGCCATCCATTTCCTTGCCATTAAGACCTTAACAAGTGTAGTCAAACATTCAATCATATTACCCTCCACCCCTCTTAGGTGATCCATTTTTATACCCAAAATACATAGCTTGCTATCTATATCCTGTTCCCTATAACCTATTTCATTTAATATAGCTATTACCTCCTTCCAAAGTTTTTTTATTGCGTTACATTGCCAAATCATATGAAAAAAACGTTCCTGGGCTGCTCCTACATTTGGGGCATATGGTACTCCTGTTTTCATCATAGAGATTGATTTGAACTGGAGTGACATACGCCCGATGAGTAATAAAATACTGAATTTGTTGGAATTTTATAGACTTGGTAGCTCGATTAAGCGATGATATTGCTTGGGCCCATTCCATATCGGTAAATCTACCCATATCTTGTTCCCATTTAGATCTAATATTATCTATTTGTGGGACTGATAAAGCGGTGATGAATATTTTATACAGCTCAGCTATCTTTACTTTCCTCTCTCGGTTTAGTAGTTTTTTAATAGGTGAGTCTTGAATGATTATTTCCTTAGTTCCTAGGGCTTCTTTTAGTCTGTTTCTTAATTGTATATATCAAAAATTATATTCCTGGGGGAGATTGTATTCCCTTTGAAGCTGGGCAAAGCTTTTTAAATTTCCTTCTTGGTAGATCTGATTAATATTCTTTATTCCTACTTTTTCCCAGATTTCCTTGGTCTCGATCATATTGGCCAAACTGTTTTTATCCTTATTATTAATTTTACTAACCCATACTGGGCTTTCTGGGTCTACCCACTCGTAGCCCAAAAGCTTGTGGACTGCGATCCAGGTCTTAAAGATCAGGCACATAATCGTGTTTGATGGTTTCATTTTATCGCACACTAATAGAAGCTGCTTTGTGTCTATATTTCCATAAGTTTGTGAGACAAGAGTTTTACTATGTCCTTCTATTTGGCCATTGATCCATCCCTGGAGTTGAGAAATTTGAGATGCCATATAATATAGCCGGAAATTTGGGAGACTCAATCCACCAAGTTGTTTTGTCTTTGTGAGGGTAGTTAGTCTTACTCTGGCCCTTTTTTTCCCCCATATAAATGACGTGGTTATGGTGTCTATTTGTCCAAATATTTTCCTTGGAATATAACAGGGTGTATTCTGGAAAATATACAACAATTTTGGTAATACCATCATTTTTACTAAATTAACTTTCCCTGTTACCGTTAGTGGTAACTTTTGCCATGCCCGAGCTTTCTCCTGATACCACTTAATCCCAGGTATTAAATTATTTCTAATGTAATCCTTGGGATTATTGGAGATCGTTCCTCCCAGGTATTCCACCTGATCGATCCATTTAATGTCCTTACTCATTACTTGATGAGTAGCTAATCCTTTTTTTGGTATAATGTTTGATTTTTCCCAATTAATCACTAAACCTGAGTACTGCCCATGTTTTTCAATAGTTTGGAGTACCATTGGTAGCGCACGAGTATGAGGCCCAGCAAATATCATCATATCATCGGCATACAGAGAAATGATCTCCTTTTTGCCAGAACTCCCTAAGTCTGAAACTTCCATCCTATCTATTTCTCTGATTTTACAAGCAAGAGGCTCCAGGGCTAAATTGAACAGGATCGGGGACAGGGGACACCCCTGACGAGTCCCACGGGTTAAACCAAATGGTTCCGTGGTGAAACCGTTCACCACGACTCTAGCCATTGGGGATTGATATAACATTTTAATCCACCCAATAATTTTTGGTCCAAATCCGAACCTGCTCAATACGGCCCATAGGTACGCCCACTCGACGCAGTCAAAAGCTTTGGCTGCGTCGAGTGTAACCACCCGATCCATCTCCGATTGGGGTGCCTCTAGTTGGACATTTGTGAAGAAGCGGCGGATATTAATTGCCGTACTTCTCCCCTTTCGAAATCCCACTTGATCCTCATCTAAGAGCTGATTAACTGCACCCTCTATTCTTCTCGCTATAATTTTTGCCAATATTTTGGCATCCATATTTATGAGAGAAATTGGCCTATATGACTCCGTCCGGCGTGGATCCTTTCCTTCCTTATGTATCACCACAATTAACGCTTCCCCCATAGAATTTGGCAAACTTCCATCTTCCAAACATTTCCCGAATGTCTGAAATAATGTATGTTTAAAATACATCTATGTTTTATTCAACATAAATCAGATTGACTGAGGTACTAATGACGTCACCTGTCCTGAAATGGATATCTCTAAATATTGGAATTTAACTGCATAGTTTGGTAAAATCTACATCAGGGAATAAACTAGCTTGCTTAATATAATTGTGGCACCCCACTGCAGTGGAGTGGTGCCTCTAGTTTGCAGCCCCTATCATATGGACTGGAACAGTGGGGGTTAACTGCAGTCCCAGCTCCCTGACACATGTAAGGAGCATGCTGCGCTCCTGATTGGGGGTCTCCGGGCGCGAAGAGAGAGAGGTGACCAGGGGGCGGGGTTGAAAAAGGTGAAGGCGAGTGTGGGAGAAGGAAGTGACCCGGCGGGCAAGAGAGAAGTAGCTGACCTGTCGGCAGAGTGGAGCAGCGTGAGGAGAAGCAAGGCTGATGCGCTAGCAGAGCGGTGCCAGGAGAAGACTGCTGACCCCGCGCTGCCCAGCCCTGAAGTGTCCCCGGCGGTGATTGACAGTGGGCGCCCGGTGGGAGGGAGATGCGGCGCAGCACCAGAGGCAGGGAGACGCAGCGCAGCACCAGAGGCAGGGAGAAGCAGCGGAGCCCAGCAGGGAGAAGGAGGCTGGGGGAACTGAGTCAACCGCCCCACAGGAGAAGTAGCAGCAGCCACCAAGGAGAGCCTGAATCGAGACCAGCAGGAGATGGCAGTGGCAGCTGAAACAGGTACTCCACATCACCCTGTCTGCACCCCTGAGACCCCAGCCACTGGCACACGGTTAGCTAATCTTCCCACTGCTGTCTGAGGCTGTCCAGCAATCGGCCACTCAGCCACAAAGTACCCCCCACAGTGTCGTGAGGTGCATGGACCCTTTATACCCCTGGCTACTCCACAGCCTCATTGCCCCAGCCCAAAGGGACCTAATCATCGCTGCCACCAACCACTTGCAGGGCCATTGACCCCATCACCCGGGTGTTGTGACACCAAGATCACCCCTTGCCAATGCTTGTTACATTCCTAGCAGAGAGTTACCCCAGGTAATGGGAACTCACCTGTACCCTTTAAAGGGACCGTTAATCTGTTCTGATCCATACGTAGTAGTGTGCACACTGAAGAAGGGCCTGTCCTTTACCCTGAGGATTTACCATTGTGGGACCTTCATTGGAATTCAGGGACAGTGTCTTGCATCCGAGACTATAGGGTGATATGCATATATAAAGTGTATGGTGCCATCTTGTGGACATTCTTTATTAAAGCATTACAGTTATCTTTTTTGTAATACTCGTCTTTAAGGCAGCTCTCTTTATCCTTGTCTTTATTGCCGTATCTTACTGATTGTCATTATTTTACTGTAAGTTTATGTGTGATTGTCTAGTGCTACGGGACCATAGGTAGGACTGTTAATGACCAGAGCAGTCTGACCTTTGAAGCAGACTGATATGGTAATTGGTTGCTAACCCACCCTACAGGGAAAGTCATTCATTCATTCATTATTTTAATGTGATGTTTACATATTTAATTGAGTAAAAGCACAGCAAAATTGCACTATCTTTCTTCATTATAAATATCCGTTGTTGCCAGCCGTGGTTGTCTATCTCGTTTGTGGGCCTACTCCCGGGTGTCCTATCCCCTGCCAAAGGTGCGTCCCCATCAACTTAAGGGCCGTGAAGATCCAGATTTCTCCGCTATCATCGGTTCCAGGTACGTCCTCCCATCTCATCGTTTTCAGGGGCTCCTGTCACATAATTTGTTTTGTATATATATAGCACTGAGCACACAGCACGGAGTGGGAGCAGCTGACGGGCAGCACGGAGCCGGCGCGCACACCGGATTACCGCGCAGCCTCCTCCATCTGACGGTTGCAAACACACTACAGATTGTTTTACCAGTGACTGTACCGATCTGGAACCCTGGTGACGCCGCCGCAGGTATAATCACGAAAACAATGGCTGACGGGATCACGGCGTGAGTCACCAGGGAGAAGAAAACTAGAGGGAAAGCGGTTTTGGAGTTAGGAAATACCCTGTGAAAAAACAGGGAATTCGCTCATAAGAAGTGGTGAAAGGCCACTGATTACGGTACACCTTTTAACATTGGGGTGCCTGTATGTCTTTACCTGTGGTGAAGGGAAACTGAAAATTATAATACTACACTAGGAGGCGCCCTTCTCACTCTTTTTTCCATATATATATATATATATATATATATATATATATATATATATATATATATATATAACATCCAAATAAAGAGGCACTCTGATGTAGTGAAAAACAAACGGCTGTATTGTAGCGCCAAGCGCTTTCGGGGTCCAAAAGCCCCATCCTCAGGGCACAGCAACAACTGTGTTGTTGCTGTGCCCTGAGGAAGGGGCTTTTGGACCCCGAAAGCGCTTGGCGCTACAATACAGCCGTTTGTTTTTCACTACATCAGAGTGCCTCTTTATTTGGATGTTTATCTTCTTCGTTTGAAGTGCACCTGGATTCACTATTATAGTGAGTGCCGACTACCAGTGGACATTATATATATATATATATATATATATATAGCAGTCCAAGTGGCGGCACTCACCAATAAATACACCGAACAGCAGGGATCACCCTACGTTTCGAACTTTAATTGTTCTTCATCAGGAGATAACCAAACACTAAACACATAACAGTATTTATACATACCCCAACCACAGTGCATCAAATCACAGGTTCCGATTTCTCCCTCCGCTGCCGACGGCATAGTGACGTCAGTGCGCCCGGTGCACACCGTGAGCATCAGCACACATCATCACATAGCCGCAATGCACGCCAGAGGAGGCCTGCGTTGCCATAGAGACAGAGAAGCCGGAAACTCAGAGCGCGCGGTCACCGGCATCTGACAGCTCAGTGATCATGCGTCTGGAATCATCAGCAGCGCTGTCAACACAGGCAGCGTTCGGCTACCAGAGACCATATCCAAATTAAACATACATATACAGAGAAAAATATATAGTGAAAAATAAACTTAAAAACATGAAACAGGCAATACATATCAATACAGTAAATGTAAGTGTACCTTATAAAGAATACACAGAAAGACATTAGGCTGCAGAATCATACAAGAGCAGGGGGCAATCTTAAACTTGCGAGCACTGCACACGGGAATAGGTTAAAGCATGTAGCATAAGAGAAGACTAAGATTGGTCAGGATACACGGGCTGATATCATTACAGAAAGCAATGCAGGCCCCTAAATTCATTAAGGCCCTTAGGGGCTATAGTATTCAAGCGCTGTATCCACCTGGCTTCACACTTCAGCAAGTCCAGAGACCGATTTTCACCTCGTAAGGACGCAGGTATATGATCGATGATCATATAACGGAGCATAGGGATGGTGTGATGTGCTTCCAAGAAATGTCTGGCCACCGGCTGGTCACTACTGCCTTTTTCCAGCGCCAATTTAATCGAGTGCTGGTGGCCAGCCATCCTTTCCCTCAATGTCCGATCAGTCTTACCGATGTAATGGAGGGAACAGGGACATGATATCATGTAGACAATATACTTGGTGGTGCACGTAACTCTATGTCGAATAAAATAACGTGTCCCACAGTGTGGGTGACAAAATGAAGTACCAGTAATGAGAGCCCTACATGTGATGCAGTTTAAGCACCGAAAGCACCCAGGATGGTTGCCTAAGAACTGTTCACTGCTGGCTTCACACAGTTGGGAAACTTCAGACTTAACGATAATGTCACGCACACTCCTGCCACGAGTGTAGCATGGCATTATCGCTGTGTCTCCCAACTCAAAAAAACATACAACAAATAGTGATATTGAGACACAACGGAGACAGTGATAATGTTTAAAAAGAAAATGTGGCGAGCAGGTGTCACACTTTAATTGACACTTTTGAATATAAGCAGTTTCAGTGACTGCTGTGAATTTTGACCAGCGTCTAAGTGGTTAACAATTCAGTGTTTAACAATGCTCAGACATGAGCCCCTTAATGTTAGCTATATAGCATAGGGTAAATCATTCTGATACATTGTATTTCATATTAGGTCTCAGAGGAAGATTTGTAACATTCAGCTACAAATATAAGGGAAATGCTCCCTCTCTCGTTGATTGATTTAATAAGCTTATGATCACTTTGCAGCTGTGGCCCTTATAACTTGCTGGGTGATATTCAAATCAGAACTGGAGTATATGTAATGCCTATTCTCTACCACGAGTGTATTAATGGCTTGGCTCTGGTTAGGGTTGGCCTTTGAAAAAGCTATACTGCGAAGTGTACGCCGGCTAGGGACCACTAAGGCAATACTGCAGTGGCACAATATTGATGTCAACTGTTTTATGACAGTTTTTATGACAATCATTGTGTAGTACGCTTTATGTGAAGCACGTATGTACTCAATTGAATACCAACACGTTAAATGATTTCCCTCTACGCAGCATTTAATTAACTGCTAGCCACTAGTATATTTAGAATATATGCGGCAGAGGCAGTGCTAAAGTTGAGGAAATGCTGCTCAAGTTTAATAATGATATATACAATGAAAACAGCACTGAGGTTAACGTGATATCGCTTCAGCTCCGTAATGCTATATTGTAACAAATAGTATACAAGTCTCAGATTAAACTGAGTATCAAGTTTACCACTATATTAGGGAGACAATAAGCCAGCTTTTGCTATATTGTACCGGGTTGTGAAATATGTGGCAAGCTGTGCTATTGTCTCTACCGCATTGCCCGTATGAGTAATGTGTCAACCAATACAGGGAGGCTCAGGGCTGACCGCTTGTACTGTGTGCAGTGTCAGCTGTACCGATGCCATGCCTGCTTCCTCTGTCCCCGCAGGGATTAGAACGACCACAAATGTCAAATATTCACAAACAATCAGACATAATCAATTATTTATACAGTGTAAGTATGCCACACTAAAAGCACACCGCTAGCCGGCGTATGCTTCGCAGAATAGCTTTTTTAAAGGCCAACCCGAACCAGAGCCCAGCAATGTTTAAATACCCACATGGGTGTTGTCAGTCCAATCAGGTAAGTTCTACGTCACATCCCGTCCCCCTGTTTGTTTTGATTGACATTCATTGCTGTCCTCAATGTTTTAAAGTTTTCTTCTGATGATCGGAAATATACTCTTAATCCTGTAGATCATCCTCGGGTGTGATGTGACTTTAATGTATTGCTTTGGTGGTCACACGAGATAAAATGTGTTTCTCTATGAAGGCTCAGTTTGATATTATACAGAAACAATATATTAGGATGGAGAACCTATTCCTGAAGGTTATTCTTATGGTCAATTTTTATATATAGGCTTTTATCTTGTATAGATTGAAAAAAATGGGATATCCTGATTGGATGAAATAGTGAGTATATATTAACGCTATAATGATGAGGTGTAAATAAATATATGTGAACATTTTTTACATATAATTTATAACTCTGGACATTCTTGGTGTCATTGAGTTCATTATCAAAATATAGATCACATCAATACATACATATAGATGTACATCAATTTTGAGATAATTTACTAACAAAAATAATTCTAAATAGTAGATATCTCCCTGATATTGATATAAGGTGATAATAACTCTAATCGGTATATACTATAGTAATATATTCTCATGGACATCTGTTTTGGTGCCATTTTGTACAGACCGTAAATAAATATTGTGACAAATAGTCCTTTAATTATATGTGAACAGAACCTATGACACTGTGTGTTATAGTAATATATTAAAAGTAAACATTTTAAATTGTGAAGTCTTATTGTGATATTAACCCCTGTGAAATGTTATAATTGTTGAATTCTCAGTAGGCAGGTGATGGATAAAATATATAATATATTGTTTATTAATTGTCGGCAACTAGTCAGTGATGTATATCATAAGTGACAAACATGATACCGTAATACACTAAAAACAACAAGTGATGTAAAGTAATATAAAACAAAGGGGATGAGTGTAATACATATACAGACTACACAGACTACACAGATGTAGTACAGACTACACACATGTAGTACAGACTACACAGATGTAGTACAGACTACACATATGTACAGACTACACAGATGTAGTCTCCAGCTAGACACAGAGACACTGGGTGCCCCTCCAGATGAAGGTATTTAATCTGTACATGCCATTGCCAGTATTGAGTCAGCATCACTCTGCCTTGCATACTGCAGTAATTGTGCAATTGTATTAAGAATTAAAGTGAGTTAGAATGTATTAGTGGCTGGGATGGTATGTAACCTCTTACCATTTGTTTATCTTAGTTTTATTTCTAGTGGGAGAGGGGCTCTGGCTTGGTGGGGTCTCAATCAATTAACTTAGAAACAGCTTTTAGTATTTATTGCGAATACCAGGCTGACCACAGCCTGGCTGACCATTGAAAGCTGACTATTGATATTTTTTAAGATTTTAAAGTAGGACAATTTTTAAGTAGGGAGAAAACAGTTACAAGTCTGGATTTAGCCTGGACTTAACCTGGACAGAAACTGCCAACCAATTTGACATCTTGGTATCAAAGTGACTCAGAAAGACAGAAAACAACAGCAACTCAGAAAACCAAGGGACTGCTTTGAGTGAGCTCACTTCATCCTTACCACATAGTACTCCTGGCTGCTTAATCTGGCTATTCATCCAGAATATCACCATTTCTACAACTGATAAAACTTTGATTATCACTCTTTATGCTTGTATGTGCACTGTATGCAGCGGCGTAGCTTTGTTTGGGGCGCCCCCCCCCCGCCGTTATTGGGGGGTGCCCCCCCCCTCCCTGCCCGTCTGTCCGGCCCCCCGTTGCCGCATGCTTACCTGCCCGCGCGTCCCGGCTCCCCTCCTGGCTTCAAAAAATACCATGCAGACGGACCACGATAAAATGGCCGCCCCCATACCGCAGACAGTTTCAGAGAACTGTCTGCTTTATGGGGCGGCCATTTTATCGTGGTCCGTCTCCATAGCATTGATTGAAGCCAGGAGGGGAGCCAGGATGCGTGGACAGGTAAGCATGCGGGGATGGGGGGCGGGGGGATTACTATAGCACCGCAGCCCCCCCACCCCCGGCGCCCCCATATGCACAGCGCCCCCCGCGACCGCGGGGGCTGCGGTGCTATAGTTACGCCACTGACTGTACGTTTTGAAAATGCACAGCTGTACCTCTAATGACTTTACTTCTCCTGTTCTTTCATGGAAAGTAGGTGTCCCCTAACATTTTATTATTGCCTTTCTTCTTCTCTATCTCTACACATCCACTCTGGGTGAGCTTATTTGCTCACTCGACTTCCACTATCACCTATATGCTGATAATACTAAAATCTACCGATCCTTTCCTGATCTCTCTGCCTCTATCCTCACTCATATCTCCAACTGTCTCTCTGCTATCTACTCTTGGATGACCCAGTGCTTTTTTAGACTTAAAATATCAAAGACTAAGCTGACCTTTTCTCACCCTCCTGCATAAAACCTGACCATCTCTCATCCTAACCTGTTTATGCTCACTTCTTTCCCTTCTGTGTCACCCCAGTCTGTCTAACCCTCCCCTTTAGAATGTAAGCTCTCACGAGCAGGGCCCTCTCTCCTCATGTGCCTTTCTTAGAATATATAAACCTCTGTAACCTTGATGATTGCTTCAGTGTCTTGTCCCCGGATGCAACTATCCATATTTACCATGTACTTGTCCTAAACTGTCTTGTACTGTAATTTGGTATGTGTTTTTGCTCATAACTATGCTCTGTAAAGCGCTGCATAATATGTGTGCACTATATAAGAAACTGTTAATAAATAAATAATAAATATACAAAAAGGAGGTGATCAGATGATATAGTGAGATAGAAAATAATATTCTTTCACTCCTATATCTAGTGACAGTGTGATAAATCCTTTAAAACGAATGGTCCCTATTCCGTACAGTGCTGTGTATCTAATGTAGTGCTGGTTTGGGTATGAATAGAATTGTGATGCACCCTAATGGTACCTCAAAAAGTCATCACTTGGTTCTGGATTTGGCTAGTTTATACTACCATTAAAGAAGAATGATTATTGATATATGAAAAATAGGACTTGTAATTTATTTCTTCATGCTAAGATATACTGAAGATATACACAACATTTCTGTATATAAATAACAATGCTAATCTTGGATTTTGATTACATTACAAGTATTAATATGTTCATGTAGGTTTAGGTGTAATAATACCTAAAGAGTCTTATGTATGAAAAAGGGTTTTCTTTCATCATGAAGTTCCCTCTAGTACTGTTAATCATTTGTATTCCTCCCACTTTCTCCACCGGATATCATACATGTCGATATTCAATTCAATTACAGGCATGCTATATAGCTGTTCTCGTCGTTTAAGCCCTTTGGATACAAGGTGTCCACAAGGAAGATGAGTCATTTCTTGTTTTAACAATTCAGTGTCCAAGTCTCCTCTCCTGATACCCATGTCCACTTTCAACATGCAATAGGCCTGTAATCCTTGGGATTTGCCTTGATGGAATTTGTGGAAGTGTCTGGCCACAGGAGTGAGGATTTTCAAGGCTTTTTTTTATCTCTCTCAGCATTTTTTTTTCTTCAAACATCTTTATTATTATCACATAAAAAAATATACAATAAGTACAAAATTACAGACAATCAATAAAAACTTTTCATTTATACATATTGTTTTGCGTATAACTTGTTAGATTTTTATTTTTTTGTTTTTTGTCACCTTACTATAATATATATTATCAGGGTTTCATAGCCCTGTATCTAGTCAATTATTCTTGGCTATGTCTGTTTCCCTGCTAGTTCTCCCTCTTTTTCCCCCTTTACTTTACCTTCTCCATCTTTGTCGTGCATGATATGTGTGGCTCCTTTATAGGTGTATTATCGTTACATTATCTTGGATCCTGATATTGTTATTAGAATGGTTCTATTCCCAATTGTAGGGTCTCTGTGGTATACCACGAGGTTGTTCTTACTACTTGTCTTAGGGACTCTTTTACTGTTGGGGTTAGTAATTTTACGTGTAGCAGCCATATAGAAAAAAAAATATTTATCTTAGTTTCCTTGTTTAGTGACATTTCTTACCAGTCCATTTGGAACAAATGTGATATACGAGGTTCTAATAATTCTATATTTAGTGTGTTGGATGAGATCCATTGGGATAATATAGTTTTACGTGCTGCTGCAAATATTTTTGCTATCAGTATTTTTTGTCCCTTAGATAGCCCTGTTGTTTGTGTTTGTGGTTATATATCCCATAGGGCCCATTTTGATGTTATTGAAATTTGTATATTGTATCTGGTCCTCACGAGACTGTTAATTTCCTGCCAGAATGTATTTACTTCTGGACATTGCCACATACAGTGCATTATATCTGCCTCCGATTCTTTACACTTAAAGCATGCTGAGTCGGACGCTATTCCCATCTGCCATCTACGTTTGGGGGTATAGTATGCTCGATGCAGTAATTTATACGGCATCTCTGTATATGTAGTGGATACCAGGATTTTGTTTAGTCGCACAAATGCCGTCAATAACGTTTGAGGTGAGGTATCTGGGAGGTCCGTTGACCATTTTATGTATCCTGTATTTACTCCTTCTATGGCTATTTGTTTTTTTAAATGTGGATATATTGCTGAGGTTTTATTTAGTTTATTGTTTGACCTTTTTATCATGATGTCTAAGCTATTCTCCCTATCTAACTCTGTCATTTTAGCTAGCATGTTTGCTGCGTGGCTTCTCAATTGGAAATTTACATACATAGTGTATTGCAGTGTTCACATACTTTTCACATAATGTTTGATAAGACATTACAGCGGTACCTCTTGCATCCAGGACATGATATAAAAGATGTAGTCCTGCCCTGTTATACCCCCCAGCGAGCTTAGCGTCTTGTAGTATTGGTATATCCATTGTTACATTATAAAGTAGAGGTTGAAAATGTGCTATGTGTTGATGTTCCTATTCTGGAACATGCTAGTCGACAAGCTGTACAAGTCGACATCAGTAATAAATTGCCAGACACTGTTGGCGGGTATTTTGATGGTTTCATATGTAACAAACCTGTTAGGGGTATACCAGGGCAGAATGCTTGTTCTAATTCCAAATTTACATAATTTTCAGTCAGATGTATCCAATATACTGCATATCTCATATTTGCCACTAGTGTGTAACTCTTTATACATGGGAAGTTTATTCCACCTAGTGATACATGCTGGGTTAACTTGAACATTGAAATTCGGGGCTTTTTCCCCCTCCCATATAAATTTGCTAAAGCATTTATTTACCATTTGTATATCTGAGTCCTTCATCAGCCCAGGTAATATTTGTATGATATATAGCAGGCGAGGAAAGGAAATCATTTTTATCAAGTGACATCTTCCTATATAGGATATCGGTAGGCAGCGCCATGATTGAAGGTCCGCTAATATTTTTGCTATTACAGGGGAATAGTTTGCATTATATAGATCTGCTGACTTCACAGTTATTATAAGACCGAGATATGTGATTGATTGGTCTGCCCATATAAAGGGAAAGTCAGATGACCATCCTGTCTTTGCCCCCTTATGTAACGCTAGTGCTTTCGTTTTTAATTTATTAACCATAAATCCTGAGATGTTTTCAAATTCGGCTAGCAATTTTATTAAACTAGGGAGTGCTCTTTGAGGATTGGCAAAGTACAAAAGCAGGTCGTCCGCATATGCTGATGCTTTCAGTTCTGTATGTCCGATTTTTATACCTTGCCAGTCCGATTGTAAGTAGAATAATCTAATAAGTGGGTCAATTGCCAAGTTGAACAATAGGGGGGTAATGGGCATCCCTGCCAGGTGCCCCGTGCAAGGTCAAAACAGGGGGTATTTAGGCCATTTATTGTCAAGAAAGCCCTTGGTGAGGTATATAGATTCCGAAAAAAATGTAATAAACCCCATCCTCTGAGTGTGGAGTACTCTCAATAAATGTGGCCAAGATATCCTATCGAAGGCCTTGTCCGTATCACAACTCACCAGCAGTAAATACCTTTAGCTAGGGATTGTGATTGTGTCAGGGCTGCTATTACCTGGCGGATGTTATGCACCGAGGATCTTCCCCATACAAATCCGGTCTGCGCTGGATGAAGGAGTTTTGGCAGGACTGACTGTAACCTATGGGCTATAATAGTTGTTAATGCTTGTCAGATGTTCCAATAGCCAATTGGCGTTAATATTCACTCACTCTTTCATCCAATCAGGATATCCCATTTTTTCAATCTGTAAGAGCCTATATATAAAAATTCCCCATAAGAATAACCGCTGCCTCGGTGTTATCATTGACTCCTAACTCTCTTTCACCCCCCACATTTGTGCTTGCTCACAGTATTGCCGCTTTCACCTACGCAACATCTCACGCATCAGACCATTCCTCTCCACTGACGCGACCAAAATTCTTATTCACTCTCTTGTCATCTCCCGCCTTGACTATTGCAACATCCTTCTCTCTGGGCTACCTCTCACCCGCCTTGCACCTCTCCAATCCATTCTTAACGCTACTGCTAGGCTCATCTTCCTCTCCCGCCACTCTACCTCTGCCTCCCCCCTCTGTCTATCTCTTCACTGGCTCACCATTCCTTTCCGAGTTCTCTTTAAACTCCTCACCACCACCTACAAGGCTCTCTCCTCCTCCACCGCTCCTTACCTCTCTTCACTGATCTCTATCCACACTCCCTCCCATCCTCTTCGCTCCGCCGCTGACCTCTCACCTAATCACCTCCTCCCACTCCCATGTCCAAGACTTCACTCATGCTGCCCCCCTGCACTGGAACAACCTCCCGCCACCAATCAGGCTTTCTGATTCCCTTACCTCCTTCAAGCGCTCCCTCAAAACCCCCTTTTTTCGACTAGCCTATCCCTCCTCCTAACCTCTTTTGATCCTCCTATCCTGCCTCCGTTCCCATCCGTTCCTACTTATCCTATTGTTTTTCGTTCGTCCACCCACCTCCTTTTAGTATGTTAACTCTAACGAGTAGGGCCCTCCTTCCTAACATACTCACCCTACCTCTTTACCTCACCTGTGCTCCTGTCCTGTACTTCCCTTCCTCTACTTCATCTTCAGTCTCCTCGAGAATTTCGACACCTACTTCAGAACTGACGCTGATTTTAGTTCTACCAGCTATACCCCTATTTATACTGTATTTTATCAACACACCCTGCACGTTACCTTGTAATTTGTTTTTTGTTTGCTATGTACGGCGCTGCGGTCACTTTGTGGCGCCATATAAATAAACGTACTACTACTACTACCTTCAGGAATAGGTACACCATCCTAATATATTTTTTTCTGTATAATATCAAACTGAGCCTTCATAGAGAAACTTTGCATCTCGTGTGACCACCAAAGCAATACTTTAAAGTCACATCACACCCGAGGATGATCTACAGGATTGAAATTATATTTCCGATCATCAGACAAAAACTTTAAAACATCGAGGACAACAATGACTGTCAATCAAAACAAACAGGGGGAGGTGATGTGACATAGAACTTACCTGCTTAGACTGACAACACCCATGTGTGTATTTAAACTTTGCTGGTTTCCTGTTCGGGTTGGCCTTTGAAAAAGCTATAATGAGAAGCGTACGCCGGCTAGCGGTGTGCTTGCAGTGTGGCATATTTACACTGTATAAATAATTGATTATGTCTGATTGTTTGTGAATATTTTACATTTGTGGTCGTTATTATCCCTGCGGGGACAGAGGAAGCAGGCACAGCATTGGTACAGCTGATGCTGCACACAGTGCGAGTGGTCAGCCCCGAGCCTCCCTGTATCGATTGACACGTTACTCATACGGGCAATGCAGTAGAGACAATAGCACAGCTTGCCGCGTATTTCACAACCCGGCATAATGCAGCAAAAGCTGGCTATTAACTTGTGCTGGTTGTCTCACTAAGATAGTGGATAACTTGCTACTCAGTTTTATCTGAGACTTGTATACTATTTGTTACAATATAGCATTACTGAGCTGGAGCGATACCACGTAAACCTCTGTGCTGCCTTCATTGTATATATCATTACTAAACTTTAGCAGCATTTCCTCAACTTTAGCACTGCCTCTGCCACATATATTCTAAATATACTATTGGCTAGCAGTTAATTAAATGCTGCATAGATGGAAATAATTTAACATGCTTCTATTCAATTGAGTACATACGTGCTTAACATAAAGTGTACTCCACAATTATTGTCATCAAAACTGTCATAACACAGTTGACATCAATAGTGTGCCACTGCAGTATTGCCTTAACCCTTAGTGGTCCCTGACATTTATACACTCGTGGTAGAGAATAGACATTACAGATACTCCAGTTCTGATTTGAATATCACCCAGCAAGTTATAAGGGCCACAGCTGCAAAGTGATCATAAGCTTAGAGAGGGAGCATTTCCCTTATCAATCAATTTTTTTATTTGTAGCTGAATGTTACAAATCTTCCTCTGAGACCTAATATGAAATACAATGTATCAGAATGATTTACCATATGCTATATAGCTAAGATTAAGGGATTCATGTCTGAGCATTGTTAAACACTGAATTGTTAACCACTTAGACACTGGTCAAAATTTACAGTAGTCATTGAAACTACTTAAATTCAAAAGTGTCAATTAAAGTGTGACACCTGCTCGCCACCTTTTCCTTTTAAACATTATCACTGTCTCCGTTGTGTCTCAATATCACTATTTGTTGTATGTTTTTTTTAGGTATATATGTTGCAGCCTTTTAATAATCATTGAATAAAAGTTAATTTTTATTAATCTAGGTGCACCATACTAGGGACAAACTTTTTCTTTCTCTTTACACATATCTACATGTATTTTGTCCAGTGGTAGCACACCCTCATAGCACACACAAATATGTAATTTTTTGCTACACTTACCCGGAGGTTCCTTGTTCTTTATACGTGCCCTGTGCGATTGGCACCCTACCTCTCTGTATTACCTGTAGTGTTACACTACAACCACCCATCATACGTCTTCACTAGACATATCCTTTTTCACCAAGGGTAATTCTACAAATTGAATCCAACATGGTTGCCTCCCCTTGTAACTTTAATGGGTGAAATATATGTCCCTTGGAAGTTATTGCCCAAAATGTGCTCTACAACTGTGCAATATGTTGTTCTTAATTATACAGTATCTGTATGTTCTTTAACTGCTGTAATGCCTTTATACTATGTACCAGTCACCTGGGTCGAATGGGAGAGCTACAGTACATAAATACAATAATTATTATTATTATTATTATTATTATTATTATTATTATTATTATTATTATTATTTTGACTCCTGCTATCTACCCATTGTGATTGAAACTTATGTTTGGAAACTTGGCTTTATTCAAAGATTTATTAAACTGGCTCCTTCATTAGTAAATATATACAGTATATTGTTATCATTATAAAAATCAATATGTTTCAGAGTGTAAATTATATTTATTTTAAATATAAAAACGTTTGGTATAACTTTTTAAATAGATGTTCTTAACCTCATTCAAAAAAATTAACAAGCTCTGAGTGGTTTTATGAAAAGAATGAAACAGTTAAGTGGTTAAGCTTCATATGAGAAAAATATATGTTTGATACATTGAATACACGTTTTATTTGTTACGTGTTATTTGTGATTGCAGAGGCCGTGGGTTTGTGTTGTTTCTAATTAAGTTTAGTTTGGCTAACAGCACTCCTTTTATAGTTTTTAGATTTTGTTAGTGTTATAGTTTTATGTTATAATAAATAAAAACTAGGTACTTGTTTCCTAGAACGGCCACAACGATTTAGATCGTTGTGGTCGTAAGATAAAAAATCGGATCGGTCGCATCGCATGCGATTTGGTCGCATACGATGCGACCGATCCGATCTGCCGATTTTTCACCCGATTTTTTTTTTTTTTACACCAGATTTGTTTAAATTGCCCCCCCAAATGTTAATAAGTGTGCTAGACCCCACGATAGACGTGAACCCGAAGCGTGGCGAGCGCAGCGAGCCCGCGAGGGGCGGCGGTGCGCGTCCTCCGACCTTTTCATTCCCCTACTATCCACTAGGGCGTGGAGTGAGAATATAATAGTGTGGCGAGCGCAGCGAGCCACCGAGCCCGAAGCGTGGCGAGCGCAGCGAGCCCCGCGAGGGGACGCGTCTAACTTCACAGGTATACGCGTCCCCTCGCGGGGCTCGCTGCGCTCGCCACGCTTCGGGCTCGGTGGCTCGCTGCGCTCGCCACACTATTATATTCTCACTCCACGCCCTAGTGGATAGTAGGGAAATGAAAAGGTCGGAGGACGCGCACCGCCGCCCCTCGCGGGCTCGCTGCGCTCGCCACGCTTCGGGTTCACGTCTATCGTGGGGTCATGGCGGGCACATAAAAAATGTGAAATGGGTCATATTGGCCCATTTCACCTTTTTTATCATTTTTCCCTATGTGAGATGGACTTAATCAAGTCCATCTCATCTTGTGCCATTATAATGGCACAAGACCGACCGATTTCAATGTTAAAAGATTTTTTAACATTGAAGTCTATGGAAAAATCGGGTCAATCGGTCGGTCGCATCGCGGCCGATTTTAATTGGTCGCGACCGACCGATTGACCCGATTTCTGTCAATCAAATGGAAAAAATTGTAAAAAATCGGCCACATCGTGAGGATCGTGTCCCTTAATTAAGAGCCACGATCACTCACGATTGTGGCCGTTCTAGGAAACAAGTACCAAAAACTATAATTGTTACATCAGTCTCACCTGCAGTGGACCTGGTTTCAGGGCCGCCGACAGGGGGGTACCTTGGCTATAGCTGCCGCGGGCCCTGGGCTCTGGAGGGGCCCGGGCCGCTGCCCACAGTAGCCCCCCCCCCCGCACCTGCACCCAGCCTCCTTTACCCGGCGGCCAGGCTCGCACAATATACAGTGCACCCTGCAGAGCCTAGGACACAGAGGGGCTCGGCGCTCTGCAGGCTGCACTGTGCAGTGTGCGCTCCGGACCTGACAGTGGAAACTGAAGGAGCTGGAGAACGTTGCCGCGACATGATGGTAAGTAATGGGGACGGGGTAGGGGGAGGCAGGGTGCTGGCAGGCGGAGACGGGGGCGGGTGCGCGTGCGGTATGGTGCTGTGCCACTGGGGGCCTGGACTGTAGGTCAGTCCTGGGCCCCAATATTTCTAGTGGCGGCCCTGCCTGGTTTTGTCTAATAAAGAAAGAGTTTTCTTTGGCAAACCAACCTGAATCACCCCTACTGTACGTTCCTTCTATATCGAAATTAATCCTGTTTGGTGGGGCTTTGAATATTGCATCCCTGTTCTTGGTGCTGCAAACTTTTTTGACCGTCATACAAGTATCTGTACAGCCATATTGGAAAAATATTAGTAGTCATTTATGGTATACTATTATTATAATCAGTAATTTAGTGCACACATATTCTGCAGCGCTTTACAGAGAATTTATGCCCATCATCATCAATTCCTGCCCCAGTGGAGCTTACAATCTATGTTACCTACCACATGTATACACACACACACACACACACACACACATGCAATCACATACCTACACATTCATGCTAGGATTAATTAACCACACAGTATATTTTGGATTGTGGGAAGAAATCCATGCAAGCATAGGGAGAATATACAAACTCCAATCAATGCTGTCCCTAGTAAAGGGACATGGCATACAGTATGTATGCTTTTTCGGCTCTGCTCTGTTTCAACCCCTGTCTATCAGATACTCTGTCCCATGGCCCTTACTCCCATGTTTGCCCTGACTCCTGTTCCTGTTTTGTTGTGCTCCTCCCTGGACAGGTTCTATCCTGTCTCAAGCAATTTGAGTTGTTGTACAGGTAACACATTCCCAGATCCTAGTGTGCATGCATGTTGGAGGCAGGACAGACCTCAGAATCCCTTATCCCAGCAATTGGGATAAGATGTGAACTGCATTTTAATAATAAGTAAAACTGATTGCATCCATTTCAGTTTGCTTTTTCAATTTTAATATTGGTGTGTCATGAAAAATTGATTCAATTACTACCTGTGTTGACAGTTGTATTCAACCATTAAATTAGGGCACATACTAAACAGGTTTTCAATTGCTCTAAACTTAAAATTAATTATCCCCTAATGAATGAAAAAATCATTATCATGTGTTTATGCATGCTTTCGGTCATTCCAAGATATCGTTTACTCTTAAAGTGCTAAAACAATATCTGATATTGCATGTGATCATTTCAATTAGAGATGTGCAGGTTCGTATATATACTGGTTCTTATCGCCAAATTATCGGCTGTCACATGTTTTGGATAGCCAATAAGACCCCGCTTTGAGATCTGAGTAAATCCGGGTAAAACTGAACTATATATCTCTGGGCATCACGGACTGTGTAATGGTTAGCATTACTGCATCACAGTGCTGAGGTCATGGGTTCGATTCCCACCATGGCCCTAACTGTGCGGAGTTTGTATATTCTCCCAGTTTTTGTGTGGGTTTCCTCTCACATCCCAAAAATATACTGGTAGGTCATTTGGCTTCTAACAATTAACCCTAGAATGTCTGTGTGTGTGTACATGCGGTAGGCAATATAGATTGTAAGCTCCACTGGGGCAGGGACTGATGTAAATGCTCAACTATACTCTGTAAAGCGCTGCAGAATATGTTTGCGCTATATAAGAAACTGTTCAAAAACATCTTTTCACTCCTGGAGTCCGGAGTGCTTCCTGGAGGTTGCTGCAGTCTCACCACGGACTTAGTGTTGCTACAATCAGTGGACTGTCTGATTGGTTACAGCTGGTGGTTGGCTATACATTAGCGCAGGTTCACCTACACCTTTGTGCAAAAATTATATAAGAAACTGTTAATAAATAAATAATTCTCTAATTTTAATTGTATGGGTACATGTGGGATAAACTTAGCGTGAAGTTCAAACAGTTGTAAAGTGTGGTTGGAGGAGGATCAGACCACTGTTAAATGGGAAGGATGCAGATGATTGGCTGGTTGGCTCTTACACAGCAAGAACAGCCTGTGGATAGATACTGTAGCTTTTAGCCTCTTTTTTAAATATCTATGAACATATCATACTCTTTATTTTTCTGTCTGCATTTATTAATCCACCTTGTATTTCACTTTTTTACGCATGGCAAGTTTTCATCCAGCCGCCAAGATTTTTCTGGCATAACCTATAGAAGATTTTGTATCCCAATTGCACACTGAGTGAGAAATATCTACATAATAATCAGATAATACAGAGATCTTGGTTGCATATATCTGCAGATATAGGGCTAAGCCCCCAGGCCGTAAGTCAAGGCGTCTCTGTTTCACTGGGGGTCCCTTATACTGGGTATGGGTCTGGGCCCCCAACATGCCGGCAAAGGCTGAGTACTCCAGGGCAGCACACAAATGAAAACTAGTAGGGGTTAATAAGAAGCACATAAGTGCTATGTAGGGAAGTGAAGGTGTGATTATAAATAATACAAAATAAATACAATGTGATAGGGAAAACATAAGTGTTAATAAAGTGTTAGGGTGTGCTAACCTGGAGCAGACCAGCCATACCAACACAGGGGGCACCACATTCCCAAACCCATTCCATAAGCAATAACATATATGTCTGGGCTTAATTGCCCAGTGTAACCAAGATCTCTGTATTATCTGATTATATGTAGATATTTATCACTCAGTGTGCAATTGGGATACAAAATGTTTTTTTTCCTAGCCAGAATTACCCCTCCCTTTTGGCACCTGAGTGACATCACCTTTGATTGAGCAGCTTGCCAACAAATGTGTTGTATTACCCTATAGAAGCCTATGGGCTTCTTACCATGACCCGCACACCATCCATGTCTGACCCCCACACCTGCTGTCCGGGCAGCCTCCTAGTGTGCTGCCTCGACTTAATGACCTTCTCCCTAGCAACAGGGAGGAGGAGGAGCCCAGGAGTCCCTGCACCCATCTACAGCAGGAGGCTTCCGGGCATAAGAGGTGAGAGGAACCCATGAGGACCCTCTAATACAGCACCGGCTGCTTAGCAAATTACAGCTCTTTTCGCAAGAGCTGCCCTTTGCAATACTAATCGCATATGTTAATACATATGCAAATAGTGTCATTACAATGCAGGGCTGAATGTATTTTGCATTGTTAATAAACCCTGCCCTATATATGCTAGGAGAAAGGTAAGTAAGGAGTAACAGTGAAAAAGCAGCTATGGGTGGAGTTGGAAACAGCCAATAGGATAGCAGATGCAGGCAGAAAGGAGCTAAGCTTATAATGGGTGTTAGCAGAATATAGGTAGGTTATTGTTCTAGGTCAGCAGATCTCAAACTGTGGGTCCTGACCCCAAAGTGGGTCCTGACCTTCTCAGCATGGGGTCGTGACTCCATGTTGCTGATGACTTTTCTAATGTCAGTCAGTGATTTAAGGAGTCTGAAAAATCGGTTGAATTGTCTGAAATATTAGACAAAATAGTTTGAGGACCCATGTTCTAGGTTATGCCACTATTTTTTCTTTGTACCTTTTTTGTTCATCAAAAAGCTACTGTATTGAAACTTAATAAACAGATCCATGATCCTTGTCCTGTAATACAATTAGAATTGTAATAAAATACAAAAAGCTGAAGTAGCATGTGCTAGATTTACTAACATATACACTATACATTAGTGTTCGCTGTACAAGCTCAGACAGTTCTGAGTCCATTTTACTTTTCTGAGCCAACAGTTTTTGGCAGCTTATGCCACATGCAGTAGGCTGGAGCATGAAGCCCTGCAGCATTCTGCAGGATTAGCTACATATCTAAGCAGATAAATCTACTTATCATATTAAAGAAAGTATTCATTTTTAAATGATCAGTTTAAGGAGCTTTATAAATTAAGTAACTGAAAAACATATTTAATTTAGATGGTTGCAAAAGATTAGTTTTATGAACAAACACACTTTAGTTAATTCTTTTAAGTTATATATTAATTCTTTCAGCTAACACAGTGGGGCCAACATCATAATCTGACCTGTTCTTACTTACACACTGTTCTCTGACAGATAAAACATGGATCATTGTATATGACCAATACAATTATGAGCAATGCTAGGTATGAATGTGCAGATATGCTCATTGAAATTTATTATGATAGTTGTAGTATGATGATTTTCCTGTGTGCCACAATTGCTGGTTGTAATTTGCCATACTGCGATGCACATAACAGCAATTAGACAGAATCGAATTACTCATTCCGTTCCTCTTGTGTTTGCTCTAAAACAGACATGTCAGGTAGCCTGCAACATGGCCAACTGTATATATATTTGTAAATTGAATTACCATTGATACAATTTTCTGTAAAATCCATTTTTATTTTTATAAAAGAAATAAGATGCACACCAAACACTTAAAGGTGGCAGGGCTCACCAGAGAACCTACTGTAGCTAGTTGAGGATCGTGATTAGGTGAGTCTTCCAAGAAATAATAAAAACAACCAGCCGTCTTTTCATATGGGCTTAATGGGCACTTGCTCAGGGGCCCCAGGTGCATAAGGGCTCTATGCTGATATCTGAGGATCCCCTTTTTCCAGGGATACCAGAATTTTAAAAATCGGCCCTGGGGAACTGGAGATATCCACTTCAAAGCAGCAGTCCATATCCGACCTGTTAATTGCAATTCCCAGTCATATTTAGAGTTTTTCTGAGAGTAAATCCCAAAAGCTGCGACTCTCCCCTTTCTGTCAACACCAGCGGCTTGTCTCTAACATGCGCAGAACCAGAGATATCAGCCTTCCAGCAGCCGGTCCCTTCTCCAGCTCCAAATGTCTGGTGTACAGTTTTATATTTTTGTCAATGGATTGCTCTGGCTCTTGATCTCTGATCCCCAAGTCCCCAGCACCTCCTGAAAGTTGGGACTGTAGGTTGTTATACTATTGAAGGCTAAGAAATCTATTTCAAGATAATGATCGATATCTGCAGTCAAACAAGCTGCACTTCCACCGGAAAATGACAAATATTAAGCCAACTCCATTATCCAACCCTCCTCTGCGTATTTATCACCCCCTACCTCCCTGGAAGTCATTTACAAGGGACCCTTCATTAAGCTCAGTGCCCCCTTCCACGCATTAGTGTTCACCCTCCCACCACCTGTGCAGTAAAGGAGTAATTAGCAGAAGTTACTGCTCCAGGTCCTATATGTTGAGTGGAAGATAGAGCACCCTGTGCCACCCGTGGGATTCCAAAGCTGCTGCTGATAGCACCCCCCACCCCTAGGAGGGGAGAATGGGTAAGGGCCTCAGTGCATTGCTTTGCCCAGGGGCCAACACTGCTGTTAATATGGCCCTGAAAACAACAACTCAATAATGTTCTCATACCACATATCATCCCCAAGCCAACAGAAAAAAAATATAGACACATATTTATTACTTTATTACATATCCCTGAAAAGTCATAGTTACATAGGCCCTTATTCTGGTCGGTGCGTACATTTCCGAATACTTTCGGATTGCGTTTTTTAGCCGTCTGGGCATGCGTGGGGAACGCTATGCGCATGTGCCACGCATGGTCTACGTACTTGTTCTCACTAATACCGTACAGAAATGTGTACCGCAATCACTCGGAAAATATGGGCGTATTATGGGCGTCATTCGGAACTACACAGGGGCGTACTTTCAAAGTGGGCTAAACTGGGCGGAAACATGGGCGGACACGGGGGAGTGCACTTATTTTGGTAGGCGTGCATTCGGATAGCACACCGAATGCACGCGAACAAATAGGCAAGAAATATGCGGTGTCCATAAGCAAGTATTGCTTTGCGGACACCACTCGGTCATGCGCTAGGCAATCGGAACGCCTAATCAGGACGGCCGCACCTCAACCAATGTCAGCTGAACACAATACAATCACCTCCTTTACTCATTACTTGTTAATTACACGCTTGTCACTACTTCAATTGGAACCATTGCAGATTCAATGGACACATATATGCTGCACTTTTCACACACTTTTACACTGCAACTAATGAACACAACTTAATATTAATAATACAAATACACATGTCACTTCTACATGTATCAATTAAACCACACATTTGGGGCGAAAAAATAAACATTTATTACATCAACATATAAAATAAAATAGAAACCGTCACAAATTAAAAAGGTACCATTGCAGGAATAAAAGTAAATAATATTTAATAAATACATGTATTGTAGACATACATAGCCACAGCACAATCATTAGGAACACATCAGGTGGCTTCACAACAAAAGTATAGCACCAACACTTCAAGTACAGCACACAGTAATGGTAGCCGAAACAGGGCAACAGGGGAACCAAACATGACATTCGAAACGAGGGCAAATGTGGGGACCCTCTGCACGGAATTGGACACAGGAAACTGACACACACAGCTCAATGAAAGATTTGGGAAGACATAAGGGTGGAGATTAATGCGGACACAAGTTCATCTGCGGGCACGTTTGCCCCTGACAAGCTCCTTGCCACGTGCAGCAGCTCTTCGGCCACGGCCACGGTCAGATGGTGGGCCAGGTGGAGCAGATGCTGGGGAGAGGGGGGATGGTCTTCCCCCTCTGGCAGCAGGGAGTGCTGATGGTGGGAATGCACCAGAAACGGCTGACAATAGGACCCTATTGCTGGCAACTAGCTCCACCATAAGCTCATTATGGTGGAGGAGGAGGTCATTTTGCCGCAGGGCTTGATCAGCCAGCACCTGCAGGCTGGCAGCAATACTCTGGTGGCTGCTGACCAAACCCTGCAAGACCTCCTCGGTCCTACGCACCTGCTCTGATGCCGACTCTCCCTGCTGCTGAATATGGCCAAGCACCTGCCCCCAGCTGCTACATTCAGCCGCGGTCAGTGGCTGCTGCTGCTGCATGGGCCTGGTACTGGTGGCAGGTGGCACAGACTCCTCAACCTCCTCAAGAGATTCTTGACCAAGCGGTGGGGAGGCTGGTGAAAGAGAACATTACAATTACAACACATTCCATGCAAAATTAGAACCAGCTACTTATGGCATGGCAAATAATTACCTTCAAGCAAAGAAGCCATGACTTCCCCTGGGGCCTCGCTGTCCATGGTGCTCACCCCCCGGACCTCCTCGACTGCAATGCAGCACTCTGCCATCTCTTCCAGGGGGTGAGCTTCAGCTTTGATGGCATGGGGCCAGCCCCAGAGGTGTGGCTGTGTTCCCACCGCTGGGTCAATTTCTTCTTGAGGTTGGTTTTGAAGTCGTGCCACCTGCAATCAAAGTTTACATATTACTACATGTCACTTCTCATGTTTGCTGTAGCACCCATTGCAATCTGCAACAGGTGCCAACATGTGCCTCATGACACCAAACTTACATTCAATTAAGTTTGAAAACCAACCCTTAGAATATACACTCACAATCACTCTACAATAACTATCAATTACATTACATGGCAAACATGTCTGTGGCTCCAAGCAACGTGACCGGCCATTGACCTACTCCATCTAACATCTAATGTAAACATTACTGGTCTTGTACTGCTCAAATGTAACACACATGAACTTGCTTCTTCTTAACGTGCTCCGTCTCACGAACTTGTGGAGCCACTGCATTAATCTCCGCCGTTATGTCCTCCCAGATCTTCCATCTCCTTGTGTGTGTCAACCGGTCCTGTGGACACTCGATCCAATCCCGTGCGCGGGGCACCAGGATGGCAAGCTCCTGCGCTTCGAATGCCATGTTTCTGGTGGTTGGTTCCTCTGTTGCCCTATTTCGGCCACGGCCACGGCCACTGGCACCGCCACTGCCACTGCCACGGCCACGGCCACCTGTCGCTGTACTCGAAGTGCTGGGCAGGCTACTCTGTTGGGAAGCCACCTGCTGTGTTCCCAATGATTGTGTTGAGGCTGAAGATGGGCCAGCTGCCGATTGGCCTGATGTAGATGGCCCATCTGGCTGCTGTTCTCCCAATGGCTGGTCTGGGTTGATGGGGACATAGGTGGTGCTGGAGTCCATGTTGGCAAACAGGTCCTGAAACACCTGGTCTTCCTCTGTATCTGAGCCAGCCATGTTTGCAACAACATTGCATTGGTCTAACACACCTTTATATCCTATTTCTGCAATTGGCGTACATCAGCGACACCCTGTGTTCCGTACGGCCACGTTCCGTACAGCAGCGTCGACCGTGCGGCGCATAGGCCACGCCCCTAGCTGGGGTAAAAAATTTTTTAAAAACCAGGCAAACTTAGTAAGTCTGAATTAGTAGGTAAATCCAGATTTGTACACCAATGAACGAATAAAACTGAGGTCAGACATGAAATGTATATGTGAATGTACATCTGTACTGAGCACTTGTTTGGTATGTACTACAAATGACAATACCCATTCCATATGTAAATCCAGTCCACCACTTAGGCAATAGTAATCAGTGCTAGCATCCAAATCACATGTGAAAGGTCTCCAAATTCAGCCTTGATGCTAGCTACTTTTCATTCCACATCTCTAGTGTGGGCCAGTAGAAGGTAAGTGTACACATGCCACCATGGCCTAATATTGGAAAAAGGTCTGCCACTATTTGCTATGTTTCTGCTGCATAGCTTTCACTATAAAAAAGCTGTTTAGTACCTTGTGGAGTTAGGTGTAAGTGGCTAGTGATGCAGACTATTTCACCTGTTGGTTATACCCATGTTTGGTGAATGTAATAGATTATATAGAATGGGTTCCCAACTTATTTTACACTGTCTGTTTAGGAGATAGTAAGTAATGGCATGGTCTGCTCAACTATGCACAGGTACAGCAAGTGTGGGTTTGCGATGCAATGGGTTAGCCGTCTGTTGGTGCGCATACATGCTGTTACTGTCAAAATGAACAATAAAGTTAATACCAAATATCACTCTGATCAACCAATTACAGGACATGATTGCTTGAATTGTGCCATTGCTAAGATGGCGGCCTATGGCAGAGCAGCGTCGTTTTCAGCTGCGGAGCTGAGGACACTGGTCTCCGTTATGGAGACCAGGCTGGGGCGGGCGGGCCCATTTATCACTAACCGCCAGAAGCGTAATGCCTATGCGGTGGCCCGCCGGCGCATATACGCCCGCACACAGGTGCGGCAGACCATCGCTCAGCTGGAGCGGCGGTGGTCAGACCTGAGGCGTCACCAGCCAGATTTGCTCCAGCAAATCAGGGCCAGGATTGCGAGATGTAAGTTTTTATACATTAAATGGCCATTTGTACATGATTGCTTACATGACCTTATTTAATCCAATAAGGTAACCAGCCTGATCATGAGTTAAACATGGCATACACTATATGTGTGCTACTTCCTGTTTGACACCCTGTAATGGTGATAAAATATGTCATTGTGTAGGATTAATGTTTGTGATGCTGACAATGGCCCAAATGTCACAGCATAACTGCCATGTTACAGCCTGTGTTTTGTAAAAGCCACTAAGGAGCTGATTGGCTGTACATTTATCAGTACTTATAACCTTTGGATTTATAGCTTGATAAGGCTTAATACAAATGACCCCTAATTGGCACTTTTTTGTTTTTTTTCACAAACACAGCACGGGAACGAGCAAGACAGGCCGGATTCAGAGGCGTCCCAGGCCCAGGAGGAGGCGGAGGCAGCTATGGCCGAGGAGGTTGAAAGTGAAGAAGGGGTGGTGGAGGAAGTGGAGGCAGAGGAAAGGGAGGAGGTGTGGGCAGTGGAGGAGGAGGTGGTGCCATTGGAGGACGAGGTGGCAGATGAGGAGGAGGTGCGATAAGAGGAGGCCCCAGAAGAAGAGGAGGCCTGTGAGGTGGTGGTTGCGCCAGAAATTGGTATGTATAGATAAAGAATCAGTATCCCTTTTGTCATCTACTATTTGCTATGTAGCACTGGTGATTCAATTGTGTTTTTAAATACTATCAAGTGATAAAACAAACTGGGTACCAACAGACACACTTAGGGGTTAGATAGGGTGGCCAAACCATCCCTTTCATCCAGGACACATATTAATGACACAGGTTGTGGGGATGGCTTACAGGTCGATTTTAAGTGCCACTGAACCTGTGTAGTTAATCTGTATCCTGGAAGAAAGGGATGACGTGCTCATGTAAGGGTTACATGTCCCTGCTGCAAGCATACAATCTGTAGCCTCATATAGGTGAGTAGAGTTTACAGGTGATTCATTTTACTAAACTAGATTCAGTATGGCATAAATGGAGTATGGACAGGCGTGGCTTAGAATGGAGTCACAAGTGGTCAGTGCCCCTGGGCCCTTCTCTAGCTAAACCCCCCCTGCGGTCTGCATGTATGGTTGACACCATAATTGTGTGTTGCTTTGGGGTTAGTAATGATGCATGGGAGTGGGTTAGTGCTGCAGCTTCACCTAACTGGCATTATGACAATGATTTATGGAGCAGACCATCAGCAGGCAAGCCATGCTTGATTGCACAAATGTACTGAGCATTCCTGAGAGTTGACTAAGTCCCATGCCACGCTCCATCATATAACAGACACTGAGCGCTTTTTGATGAGTTGGGATTGGTGCAGCGCATGACATGCTTCTCAGAGCTTAGTCATGGGTGGGTTTGGATTCAGAAGGAGCACTATGACTGTGAGGTGTTCTACAGAGTAAAGGGTAGAGGGGAAAAAACAGACTTTCCATGTAGTATGTATGCATGTATGTATAGATGTATGTGTCATATATATAGTTATATATGTGTCTATATACATATATATATATATATATATATATATATATATATATATATATATATATATATATACACACACAACTGTCACGGTGCATGTTTAAAATTTAGGTATGACTATGTTAAATGTATGCATGAATATCATTAGTAATTTTACCATTTTTAATTTGTCCACAGATGAGCCAGCCCAAGCACAAGAGGGTCTTCGTGGGGCCCTCTTACGTATCCGAGACCACATGCGCCAGGTCCTGGCGGAATTGGACCAGCTGCTGGATGGCGCAATTTAATTTATATTATTATTTTTTTTTAATCTAAGTTTTGTATCGTTATTAAATTGTTTATTACAGTTCGAAGTTGTCTGTGTGTTTTTTTTTAATGGAAAAGTATATGTATAACTTGTTTATAATCTTTTAAATAAGCAAAATATACATACTGTATATAGATGTATGTTATGTTCACATGCTGTAAGGGTTAATGTGTGTAATGAATGTAGTAGTAATGTGTTTCAGTATATATTAGGATTTAATTGATTCAAATAGATGACAATCCCTTTTTAATGAGGTTGCCTAATTGCATAAGTGGATCATGTGATCGCTGTGTGTGCTCAGAGAAATAGTGTTTTATTTAGCGTAAATACTCAGCATCGGTGCGTACGGCCAGCTTCCCGTCCGTTCTGACGCGGTAAGACCGTGCTTACGCTGTACGACCGTGCAGAATCTGTACGTGTCCACCGCACACGCAAGGTTTGTATGTCGTCCGTTCACACGCCCTGTTCTTAAAGAGTGAGTCCGTCCGAATGCGGGGGCTCAATGGGCGTTTCTACGGACGATGTCCGCATAGCGTTGCGTGCGGACCGCACCGTAAGAATTCGGGAAAGTACGCACCGACCAGAATAATGCCCATAGTTACATAGTAGATAACGCTGAATAAAGACTTGCGTCCATCGAGTTCAACATAGGCCATCAAGTTCAACCTAGTAGTAGTACTTTCTTTGACCAATTCTCACAAAAAAAAACTTTACCAACACAGTGCTTGGAGATCAGAAATAAACAATGACTTAAAGCACATTGAACCTTGATATCGTGCCTCAGTTATTATTTATCGGGTCTGATACAGAGATGGGTATGAATCACACAACTGTTGTGTCTTGTAGAATGTTATGGTATAGAAGATCTACAATGTCTAGGTCGACAATCTCTAGGTTGACCACCATTGGTCAACAGTGAGCAGGTCGACATTGACAGAAGGTCGACCAAGCATTAGGTTCACAATATGAAGGTTGACAGTCAAAAGGTCAACACACCATTTCATATTTTTTTGTCACGTCAACACAGTTGACATGGACACAGTCTAAGTGTATCGTGTCCCCTCACATGTCTCGCTGTGCTTGCCATTCTTCTTGCACAGTGTCTCACTATGGTCAGCACACTATTTTATTCTCCCATAATGCCGTAGTGAAAAACAATGTGAAAAACCTGTGTTGACCTTTTGACTGTCGACCTCTCCATTGTTTACCTAAAGCTTGTGTCGACCTTCTGTCAATGTCAACCATTGTCAGGTGTTAACCTACTCACTGTCAACCAATTGCGGTTGAACTAGTGATTTTTTAAATAGACATTCTCAACCCTTGTCAAGTGCAATAATATTCTAATGCCACATGAGGCATCTGGTGGAAATAGATACTTCCTACCAGCTTCTATGATCCACTACTTTTCCTGAAGACTGAACACAGAGCATTGGATCATCTGTGAGAACATCGGACATTTGATTCTCTTTCAAATGTGAACAACATATGTAGCACAGTAAAAAAAATACATTAGAATAGAATAGAATTCCTTTATTCATCTCACAATGGAGAAATTTTCAATCGTTACAGCAAGCTTCAAGTACAGATAAGAGTAATAGCATAATAATAAGAACACACATAATAAGATAAGATCCAAACAATATAACTCAAGAATCTAGGAACATACAGGTCTTCTTCAGAACATGACAGTTGTACATTCTAATTGCAGCCGGAAGGAATGATCTGCGATATCTCTCCGTTGAGCATCGAGGGTGAAACAACCTATCACTGAAAGTGCTACACAGATCCTTCAAAACGTTTTTGAGCGGGTGTGAAGCATTATCCAATAATGATGTTATCTTGCTGATCATTCTCCTCTCACCTACAATCTCTACCGAATCCAAAGGCATTCCTAGGACAGAACTGGCCTTCCTTACCAGTCTGTTTAGTCTCTTATTGTCGGCTTTTGAAACACTGCTGCCCCAGCAGACTACTCCGTAGAATATGGCCGATGCCACTACACAGTTGAAGAAGGTCTTCAGGAGTGCTCCCTGCACTTCAAAGGACCTCAGTCTCCTCAGCAGATAAAGTCTACTCTGCCCCTTCCTGTACAGAGCAGCAGAATTATCAGACAGTCCAGTTTATTGTTACGATGAAAACCTAGGTACTTGTAAGTTCTTACGATCTCAATATCCATTCCCTGAATGCTCACAGGAGTTGGGGGGGGTATGCTGACGTTTCCTGAAATCAACTACCAGCTTCCTAGTTTTCCTCGTGTTATGTTGAAGATGGTTCTCCACACACCAAGTAGCAAAGTTCTGCACAAGTTCTCTGTACTCCCTATCGTCCCTATCTACGATAAGACCCACAATAGCAGATATTCCACATTCAAGTGATATACAGTATATACAAAGTTTAATCATGCTGCCCAGAAAAAAATGAGTCAGAAATAGGATAGCTAGAGTCCTAAAATAGTATTCCAGTGTAAATGGGATTTACAAAACTTCTACTGGAGACTCCTGTTTACCAGTGGATTTGTCAGAAAAAACGGTACTTGTGTGTTATCACGTCACCCATTTCGTAGTTTGCGTAGTGGTGTATTGAGAATACCAATACACCACTATGCTGGTTACGTAAACTACGTAACTTGTTCTGGAGCTGTGATAATACACAATGCTTCATATCCCCACTATCCATGTCATACCCCCAGTATCCACATGGGTGTGGAGTTAATTTTATAAAGTGTGGCGAGCGCAGCGAGCCACCGAGCCTGAAGCGTGGCAAGCGCAGCGAGCCCCACGAGGGAGTGACCGCGATCCACGGTCACTCCCCGGTGGCAGTGTTCAGTCCCCCTCCTCCGGCAGTCAGTCTCCAGTGCCAGCGTTCAGTCCCCCTCCTCTGGCACTCGCAGTCGACAATGTACGCAATTAGCACAGTGCCACTGGGGGAGCAGGGAAACCATGTGATTCTCCCACAGCCGCACTACGCTGAATTCCGAACATTGTACATTACGTACATTGCTGGCGCCGGGGAGTGACTGATCTCTGCTGCCGGGGAGTGACCGTGGATCGCGGGGAGCCAGCGGGGATCGTGATGGACGATGGACGCGGTGGCCGGCCCGGAGGAGGGTAAGTATAAACCACAACACACACAATCAACAACTGTATTATCACGGCGCCGGCTACGCTGACAATGTACCTTAGGCTATTTTTAAAGTGTAGTGTAGCCGGGCGCTGTGATAATATACGTATATATAAGTACCGAAAAATCTAATGTAATTGGAACTCCACAGTGTAAATGTATGAAATCCCATTTAGAATTTTCCATAAAGCAACCTAGGTGCCTGCCTAGGGCCCAGCATGTCCCGAGGGGCCCCATAAATATATCCAAAATGTTACCAGAGAAGCATTGAGTGACTACCATGTGACATCAGATGGACCTGCCTACAATCCCAAAGTCCATTTAATTTCTTTAACCCTTTGAGTGCCAAGTGAATTTTTCAAAATAGGTGTGAAAATTGTAAAGGATACATTTTTATTCAGCATAATGACATGTAATGTTTACCTTATATAGGAAATATAATCTTTTTTTACACAACATTTGGTACTTATGTAGTATCTGGGCTGCCGATTTTCTGATTGTATGCCTTACCTTAAGGCATACAATCAGATGTGATGCGATTTGATGCGATTTTGTAAAGGATGCAATGTTAACAAGGTCCTGTTCATTTCCCCATTATCCAAGTGGGCATAGAGTTGATTTTATAAAGCGTGGCGAGCGCAGCGAGACACTGAGCCCGAAGCGTGGCGAGTGAACGCAGACTTCTTAAAAAATATTCTGTGTCCCCTTTGCGGGGCTCACTACGCTCGCCACGCTTCGGGCTCGGTGGCTCGCTACGCTCGCCACGGTTTATATCCAACTCCATGCCCACTTGGATAGTGGGGAAAGGAAAAGGACCCCTTTTTCCCATTGAATTCTATGTTAAAGTGGACTCAGACCATTTTTACATTAAATCCTATGGAAAAATCGGGACCATCGCATCGCATCGCATACGGTATTTGGTCGCATGCGATGCGATGCGATGCTACCGATCCGACCCGATTTCTAAATCGGACGCCCAGATACTACATAAGTCCCCAACATTTTTTATTTTCATTTATATAACAAATGTGAGTGACAATTGCATTTTTAACAGATGTCTTGCACATCTCTCACAGAGATGTTGGCACTCAAAGGGTTAATAGGATAAAAATATTTAGACACACAAATGGGTGTGGGCAGTCAGTTTACTTTAACCCTTCCTCGCATGATTTTTTTTTTATTATTATTATTATTATTATATTTTCATGCTTCTTGTGCATTGTACTGACAAGAAAAAAATAATGAAACAAATCAAAGGCAAAAAATTAAATATTTGTTTTGAAAAAATGCTTTGTAGCAAATAGTCCAAACCATAAGACGGTTGACTGACTGAGTTTCAAGTGTTTCATCGAAGGGCCTAGGGCCTGATTCACTTGTATGCAAATAATGATCACGCAGCTGAGCTTTTATTGGTAGACTGTGCCCATGCCAAGGTACTCTACTGATGTCCGCTGCATTCAGGAGCATAAATATAGTGCTATGGATTGTTTGAGGAGTGCCCCAATCCAGTATCTTGCCTAGGGCCGCATGAGATCTAAATCTGCCTCTGGGTGGAGGGAGAATGAGCCAGAGCCAAAGTATGCATATGTTATGATGCAGCTTCAGTCGATAGGTTGAGAAAGCCAACTATTCTGGGCAAGCCAAGGCTTGTGTCTGCTTGTTGAGACTCAGATTTATGGGCATCAGCTGTGGAGTTCAGGCAGCCATTCCAAGTAAGCTTAGATTTACTCAGATGGATAATGGCAAAATGATGCTGTATCTTCAGACATAGCACTTGGACCTACAGTGCAATGCCGACAGTGGGCGTCTTTTGAATAGTTCCTGTTATTATAGGCTAGAATGACTGCTGCATTTTTACAAATAATGTTCAGCATAGTATCAGGATCTGTATTCATTTGTAAATAATTACATTGATAGATATCACTTTACTATATTTGGTACTTATGAGTTATCCGGGCGCCCGATTTCTAAATCGGGTCGGATCGGGCACATCGCATCGCATCGCATGCGACCATCGGATGCGATGCGATGCGATGCGATGCGATGACCCGATTTTTCCATAGGAATCAATGTTAAAATGGACTGAGTCCATTTTAACATGGAATTCAATGGGAAAAAGGGGTCCTTTTCATACCCCTACTATCCAAGTGGGCATGGAGTTGGATATAAACCGGTGGCGAGCGTAGCGAGCCACCGAGCCCGAAGCGTGGCGAGCGTAGCGAGCCCCGCGAGGGGACACAGAATACCGTCCCCTCGCGGGGCTCGCTTCGCTTGCCACGCTTCGGGCTCGGTGGCTCGCTACGCTCGCCACAGGTTTATATCCAACTCCATGCCCACTTGGATAGTAGGGGTATGAAGAGGACCCCTTTTTCCCATTGAATTCCATGTTAAAATGGACTCCGTCAATTTTAACATTGATTCCTATGGAAAAATCGGGTCATCGCATCCGATGGTCGCATGCGATGCTATGCGATGCGATATCGCATCGCATCTGATTGTATGCCTTAACTTAAGGCATACAATCAAAAAATCGGGCGCCCAGATAACTCATAAGTACCCTATATTTTTATTTTCAGTTGTTAATTATTTTGGATCTTTATGTGTCTTCATTGATGTTCTTCTTCAATGACAATGTCATTTGTTCTTTAATAGCGCAATGCCAAACATTAATCTTCAACAACATTGCATGGTGAGAAAGGAACAGTCTGTTTTCCCAGTTATAGAACTGATTTCCAAGGAGGGCATTCATGGAATAGTAACTGTTCATTGAAAATATCAGTGCAGGCAAATACTACAAGCATAATGAGCTAAGAGACAGAAAATATTTATGAGCTGAGTGTTTCAGAACATAACAAGATTAGTTTCCTTGATTAAACATTATTCTACTTATTGATGCTTATTGATAACTATGGCTTTCTATCAATAGGACAATATAGCAACTAGGAATGTTCAATAGAACTATAAAATTGACTGAAGCTTACAGCATCTGTCACGTCCTATGTAGAATGGCTTTAATACTTTCAAGTTGATATATGTGACCTTTGTGTCTAACAACACCATCAGTTGTTGACCTGTGACTTGAACTCTGTATCTTTGCTGCCTTAGCAATAGGTGTTCCTATGGTCTTGTTTCCATTCCCTGTTAACAACAACTAACATCTGACAAATCAGGAAGTGCAAGAAATGTTCTGTCAACATTAAGAATGACATTCCGTTTTGTTTTCAGACATAATTGTCAGGTTCCTATGAAGATAGCCTATTAAATACGAGCACAACAGTTCCTGAGTTTATTTTTGGATTTCAATTAGTTTTTTTTGGGTTAATGCCATACTGAAATACTATCATGTTTATGTTTAAATGTGATGAAAAAATCTTACAAACTGGAACTCAATATACATCAAGCACATTAAAATAAGTAAATATTCCATGAGAGCTTCAACTAAAATAAATAAATAAATAAATAAATAAATAAATAAATAAATGGGTATGGTTCTGGGATCAGGTCCAATATGTGCACCAGGGTATTTTCTGCTGCCAAAAGATACTGTTTGTAATGCTAAAAATATCTATTCTCTCATTATCAGATTCTCGAGAGGTAATACTTGTTTTCACCCATAGAAACATATAATTGAGGTGAATGGGCTTGTAACACATATGGAAATCGTAAAAACTACTTTTAAAATAATGGACTTTTAAAATAATGGACCCCCTCATCGTTAGTTGTCCAATGTGCAATGTTTTAGGAGGTTGTTTATGGGAATTGACAAAATTACATATACAGTACAATTACATTTGGTGTTAGATCCACCAGTCAAATACCGCAGTTTAAACTTTTGCTGCTATTAGTTTGTGACTTACCACTAGCTGCTTTTTGAAATATTACATTGCTCTGATACTTTCTATCAATTGCTACAACTTGCAGTTGGATACTCAATTATCGGGGAAAAATGTACCATAGATTTGAAGTGTCAGACCAATCCATTTATATTTTTAAAACAGGGGCTTTGGACAATCTTGATACAATGAGATGATGACAGCAAAGATGATGGTCAAAGGGTCTCATTCTTCCATGTACTGTGTCAGTCACTACAAAATAGTTGTCAAGGGTTATTGGTTATTCGTAGAGGCTCTATTAGGGATCGCCTGCAAAACTGTGACAGTTGAGAACTGTCCAAGTTATATGGTGTCTAGGTATTAAACCTTGATGAGAAATAAAGAGGACAAAGAAAAAGTACAGGTTCCCCCTAAAAACCTACTGGGGACATTTGTTAATGGCACTACTGGGGAAATGATATGTAACTAGCACTAAATGTGTGCAAGTAAATGATTGCTTGGCATTCAAATTCAGTGCCTGAAATATTACACAAACTTTGTTTCTTGTTTTAAAATCTTGTTTCATGTGCAAATAAAATATATTTGTGTGCATATCATGTGTTTGATGTGTTTATATAAAAGATAAATGCAAGATACCTCATTGAAATATAAAAATATTCTGAAATACAGAATAATCCATTATCCATAATGCTTCAGGTCCTGAGCATTTTGGGTAAGGCATACTTAATCTGTACTGTGTTTGGAAATTGACAGCTAGGATATGGTTTGTTGGTACTTTGGGATGTACCCATGCCCTCTATCTCCCATAAAAAGATGCTGTACACATGCCCACAGCTTGTTTACACCGGAGTAAAGGAATATGTTCCTATTGTGGTGGGGTACTGCCCTTTTCCCGGGATGCAGTTAAAATCCCGGCGGTCGGGATCCCGGCGTTCAGAATCCCGACACCGGAATCCCCACCGCCAAAATCCCGACACTTTCTCCAAACGTGGGTGTCCACGACACCCCTGGAGGGAGAATAAATTAGCGCGCCGAGCGTAGCGAGGCATCGGGCCTGCTGCGTGGCGAGCGCAGCGAGCCCGCAAGGGGGGGCGATCCACGTCCCCCCCTTGTTGGGATTTCGGCGGTCGGGATTCCGGCGTCGGGATTTTGAACGCCGGGATCCCGACCGCCGGGATTTCATACTGAATCCCTTTTCCCCACCACAATCACTACAGACACAACACAATCCCCAAAAAACAGGACTGACAGAAATTGAGACAGTTGGGAAGTATGAAAGCATATCATGGCAATGCTGATCTTTGTAACCATATTATGAATAAAATCCTAGGCATATTTATGCACTGTGTATGCATTAATTTGCATAAGCATCATGTGTATAAGCGGGCATGCAAGTACTGCACTAAGATATCAGTATATATACACTATGGGCCTTATTTTGGTTCATTCTTTCTGACAAAATCCTTCTTAGATGGACAAAACCATGTGCACTGCAGGGGGGCAGATGTAACATGTGCAGAGAGAATAAGATTTGGGTGAGTAATTTTGTTTCTGTGCAGGGAAAATACTGACTGCTTTATTTTTACACTGCAATATAGATCTCACTTTGAAGTAAAACCCCACCCAAATCTAATTCTCTCTGCACATGTTACATCTGCCCCACCTGCAGTGCACATGGTTTTGCCCATCTAAGAAGGATTTTGTCAGAAAGAATGAACCAAAATAAGGCCCTATATACTTTTGGTAATATCCACTATAATTTAAGTAAAAGGTAACCGTTCTGTGGACTCTTTGCAAACATGATGTAGTCTGTTCCGCTTATACATGCCGTTCTCCTTATTTATCAGAGCTTAGTGAATCCAGGCTGCAGTGTTCAGAAAGAACAATTTATGATCAGAGAGTCAAAAGGCCACGTTTAATACAGAAAGGCATTACCAAAAGGTTACTGCAATCATTTGCAACATTGAAGTACAGGCATTGATTTATTCCTCAAGCCTTACGCTAATCTTTTTGATGTTTGCTTTTTCCCAGAGTAACATCTTAACTAATTTATGGTACACAAGCAAAAAATTTAAGTTAAAAGATACTTAGAATACTTAATTTAAAGGCACAGAATTACCAATACAAAGAGTTCTTTTTAATTTATGGCATTTATTTGCCAAATATTACCTACTGTATGTACCATATTTGGCATGCATGTATGTCTTATACTAATGAATGTTGCTAACAGTATTACAAAAAAAAACTTTAGGAAACCATGAAACACATAAATAGCATAAAAAAATGTGTGGCATTAGATGTAAATTTGGAAGAGAAACCAAAATCCACCCACCAATTACTGTACCCCATGAGATATGTGTTGGCCACTTAATTTGGAAGAGCATTCTCAGCATATAGTGGTTTGTTTTCATCAAAGAACAGATAACGGGATGCAGTCCCGACATGGTCAAAATCACAACAAGGTCAAAATACCGACAAGGCGAAAATACTGACAAGGTCAAAATACCGACATTTAACATCCCGACAAGGTCAAAATACCGACATATAGAATGTAGACAGGTGAAAAGGTGACATGACTTTCGGTCGACAGGTCGCGAAGTCGACATGGGTTTTTTCACTGTTTTTTGGCCCAACATGTGCTGACAGGTGGTATTTCATGCTCTACCATCCACTAGGGCGTGGTGGGAGAATAAAATAGTGTGCCGAGCGCAGCAAGGCACCGTGACCGAAGCATTGAGAATGAACCGAGCGATGTGAGGGGCTGTGGACCTCGCGACCTGTAGACCGAAAGTCATGTCGACTTTTTTTAACCTGTCTACATTCTATATGTCAGGATTTTGACCTTGTCGGGATTTTAAATGTCGGTATTTTGACCATGTCTGGATTTTGACCTTGTCAGTATTTTGACCGTCGGTCAATAGCTGTCGGTATTTTGACCGTCGGTATTTCATACCGAATCCCAGATAACTACTGAAACCAGTCTTGAAAAAGTACATTGCAAACTGATAAAACAAGTGGGATAGTGCCATTTTAAGGTCTGAAATATAAGAACAAAAAAGAAAATATAGTTTTAAGAAATACAAGGGGAGAATAAAGTGAGTGCAAATGATAGGGAAGGGAAAGGTTTAGCTCTTTAAAGTTGTATGTTGCATTCTTACTGTTAGACCTGACATGGCAACCACAAGGATAAAATATGACAATAGACGAAATGTTTAATTGTCACAAAACTGTTTTTAAATATTCATCCTGTCTGGCTGTTTCCATTGCCTCTTTAGTCTGGGTTTCAATGTAATTTATTTTATAATATGTATAGTACTCTTTACTTCTTGCTGTTGGTTCATAATCTGTGTATTGTGGTGGCCTAAATTTGTCCCCATTGCTTGGAAGCAAGTTATAGCTTGGTACCCCACCCTTGCCACTGGAACAAAAGTGACAGGTCCAGGAGGGACATTGCCAAGACAGAGGTGACAGGGCCAGTACTGAGATTAAAGGAAAAGTATGATAGGGCCAGTACAATGGGGATAGAATAGTCTAAGAAAGATGGGACAGGAAAAATACATGGGTGACAGGATCAGGACATTACAGAGCAGAGGTAACAGGAGATATGAGTGACAGGACTACTGTAGGTAAGAGATGACACAGAGAGGACAGTGGGGACAGGGCCATGACAGAATAGAGCGGACAGGGACAGGACAAGGATGACAGAGCTAGGACATAACAGAGGGGACAGAAGATAGGGGTGACAGGACCAGGACAGGGGTGACATGGCCATGACAGAGATGATAATGATATTACAGTAAGGAAGAAAAAAATAACATGGCCAAAATAGAGAATCTAGATAGAGATGACAGGGATAAGATAGAGGTGACATGGAGAGAACCAGGACATAGGTGACAGGTCCAGGGGGAAGGGACAAGACGAGGGATGATGGGGAGAGGATAGAGGGGTGAAAGGGTCTTGAAAGAGTTTTCAGGGACAAGATAGAGATTAAAGGGTTTAAAGCAAGGACAGGTGTATCAGGACAGACTGGACAGGGGCAGAACAGGATAACTGAGACTGAATAGAGGTGACATGACAGGACCAGGACACAGGATGACATATTCAGAAGTGACATGATTACAATTTACAGGCGGCTCTTCCCTTCACCGTCTGTGGCTCGGCATTCAAATTTTCCCAGGCCAGCACCGCCAGGGCACAGCAGTGAGAGCACAAGGAGAGGACCAGTGGCTGGCGCATGTGCTATCGTGCTAGGACAGTGGCAGTCATTGAGTGTGTCTCAGCTCCTGCTTATGTGACCCCCGCCCCCTGGCAGCATATCAGAACAATCTCTTCCGGTGCTGATCCCCCTTCACACCTGCCGCATCGTACATAGGGCCATCCTGCCAGGCCACTCAAAGCTTGCAGTCCTGTGGTGATGTATTATGAAGCGCTCCAGACCTCACTGCCTGCGCCACTCCCTCTTCAGCTCTGCCGCAGAAGAGAGCAGCTGTCTGCTACCTGGCTCCGCCACCGCATCATGCACAGCTCCATCCGGCCCACCCACACAAAACTGTGCATACACCATCTCCAAGTCCTGCTGCAGGATGGATGATATGCAGGCCCACTTACTGCTCCTAGTCCATTGCCAAGCTGATCACTGATCAGCCTATGTGATCGCTGATCACATAGGTATTCTTGGGGGTGCCGTTGGGAAGGGGGGGGGTGTATGTCCTTACAACTTCATACCTCCCAACATGACCCTCCCCAGAAGGAACACTTTGCACTGTTTCTGGACTTCCCTCTTAATGTATGATTGCCGTCACCTGTTTTAAACAGGTAAATGGGTAAGAAAAGAATTTCCACACAGGTGATGACAATCATACATTAAGAGTGAAGACCAGGAACAGAGCATAGTGTCCCTTTTGGAGAGGGTCATGTTTGGAGGTATGCAACTTATGTGTGTGTCTCAGGGTGCCTTTACAATTCATGTGTGTGTGTGACCTTCCTTACAATTTATCTGTGTATGTGAGTGTGCCAAAACATTTTGTGTGTGTGTGTCAGCATCCCCATACCTTTTGTGTGTGTCAGTGTACACCTTGGACCTTATTCTGATTGACTTGCAAGGCTGCAAATTTTGCACCCTTGCAAGTCCATCAGACGCTGCCCGCAGAGCTGGCAGCCCCCCTCACATGCAGGACCCCCCGCACGGCTGCAACGAGACCGAGACTGAAAGATACTGTATGGTGCGCTGGCTGGATAGATGAAACTGCCCGGAAAGGAGAGGGGAGTTTTGTCAATTGCACAAGACTAGAATAGTTACTTTGAGGACCTCTACATATGTACTTTATAGTGTGATATATCACTTGTAGGAACAGGGGTGTGCTACCATTGGACACGGCATACTTGAACAAAACACAGAAGAAAGAAAGGGAGTGTCCTATGTCGGTGCACATCAGAAAAATATTAAAATATAACCTTTATTAAGTGAGTGTCACTTAATAAAGGTTATATTTTAATATTTTTCTGAGGTGCACCGATATAGGACACTCCCTTTCTTTTTTCTGTGTTTAGATGAAACTGCCTACATCTGTGTGTAGAGAGAAAGAGCGAGATAAAAATGCACAAGCTCATTAAAATTGGGCGTGGTCTTTTGTGAGCTAGGCCCCACCCACTTTGACATGGTATCGGCTTTGTCTTACCAGAACCGATTTTTTGTTTTTTTCGCCTCTGTATGGTTGGCCACCCCTGGTATACAGTATGTGTAATTTAATGTACAGTGTAATGAATACATGATGAAGTATAATAAGCCCAATCACATGTTTATTGCATATAATTATTGCGTATACTAGAAGTATGGCTTGTCATAATTAAATTTTGTCATAATTCCATAATTGCTGGATTTAGTATGTGATTTGATTGAAATCTCAAAACAATGTATACATTCCAAACTCATTGTTTTCATTACATAATATTACTCTGTGCCATGGCTCATGGTCATTTGGGCAAGTAACATTGTACAACAAAGGTTTGCTACTTTGTTCTGTACAGTATCAGGGAATGTATGAAAAAAGTCAAGATTTGCAATGTTGACAATCCTAATGCTAAGAACACAATGTTGACAGTTATGATATTCAATTTTTTTTAAATGCTGATAGGCAACATGTCTTAGAATGTTGACATGTCTACATTGTCAGAATTTTTACATTAGACATAGGTTGTAGGCAGAAGGAATATGCTGCAGGAGGTTAGGTCTAGGCACTAGAGTGAGGGTTAGGGTAATAATACTTACAGTAATGCTGTAGTATCACAGATCAAATAACTTGGCCCTTGGAAGTTTCACTGGTGCCACTGCAGCTGTCAGGAGTAGTTAAGTCACCATTGGGCCACCAGGGATGATATGGTGACATTCTAACATGTTGATATTTCATCAATGTCTACTTGATGAATGTCAACATGCTCAATGTTGATATTATGACCACATTGACATTATGAATGTCGACTTGATGACTGTCAACATAACATAACACATCCTAGCTTCAGACTAATATCAAGACTATGTGGATGTATAAAAATAAATCTTTTACTATAGCTGTACAAGAGCAAACCAAAAATATTTCATATTTCATAAGGGGTTTAAATGGTAGCCATGCATGTGGAAGCTGGTTGTGCTTACGTAACTGGTAGATAAATAATTCAAACACATAAAAATGACAAAGACCTCCGCTGTACAGAATATGGTAATGATAAAGAACACTGATGAGCACATTCACATGTCTCAGAAAGGCCAGAAATGATTACTGAAATAAGCTGTCATTTTTAAAAAAAAAATTCAATACATTATTGATTACATATTCAGCAGGAGAGAAGTGTATGAGTTAGGAGGACTGATTAGCATTAACCAGCCTGGCATTTCAGTATCTGCACTGTGGATGAGTATATAGTTTTATCAATTATATTACAGGTATAAAAAAAATCATATTTATAGCTACATTTCTTCTTCATTAAATTTGTGCCACCACTTTTGGATTTTGCTACATGCAACACAAATATGTTTCAATAATTATGGGACTGATGCTCAAATTTTTGTGCTGTAATATCTCAAATATAGAGGTAAATTTACTAACAAATCTCAATATGGCCGATGCCAAATACAAATCCATACAACCGGCATCGGCCATATTCTCGGAAAAATACAACCTAGTAAATAGGGCAGAATCAGAGGCAGAACTCTGGGAGGTAATGGAGACATCTGCCGCCAGGCTCCTGCTCCCAAGGGGGCACCAATCCTCCCCCTGGAAGTTTTATTCAGTTATTTAAAAGCAAACGATATTGCTTCTGTGGCTGAGTTCTGAAATATATATATATATATATATATATATATATATATATATATATATGTATGTGTGTTCTCTATCTATCTATATTTTTGAACAGACATATATATTTGATATAAGGTTATATAGGGTGTGTGTGTGTATGTGTGTGTGTGGCACCATTATATATCTTGCCTCTGGGTAACTGGTACAAACTTACACCACTGGGCAGAATTACTAATTTGCTGTATTTACGGGATTCATATTTCCTGGTGGCATGGGAGGACATATTTTTTCTTTAATTTTATTTGGATTTGGCTGCCCTATATACGGCCGCCAAATACAAATACGAGTCGGCAGAAATGATTTAAATGTATTAAAAATACATTTTGGGTTAGAAACTAGAGCAGAAATGCGAGTTTGGAAATATGTTTGTTTTTCCAGTTTCCAGGGCATAACTATAGGACTGGAAAATATTGTCTTATATGTGAGGAAATCCATTGGGTTTACATAATTTACATTCAACATTATTTGCAAAGTGATTATCAGGGAGCATTTCTGAGTGGTAACATGAGAGTGTTGACTCAAAGACAAGGATATAGTGACCAAAGATATAGTGACCTTGCTTGACACAGCTTGCAACAGCTACCCCATATGCAATACATATGGTTCTGGCATCTCACTTCCAATGGCCATGATCAGTTATCGACTGATATGCATCCAATGGTTGTGTCTTCATGCACCAATAACTGATCTGAGAAACTTCCAGGTTATAGAGTCTGGTTTCAGTCTTGTTCCTGGTTCACAGTCCTGAGAGATCCTGTCTGTTCAGTGTTGATTTCTGTCCTGCAGCCTGTGTAGTCCTTTCCTGCAGAGTTCTGCTATTATCCTGTCTGTTGGCTGTGGAGCTGCAGTCTGGTGTCTCTGCCATACTGAGCCTTGTCACTACAAGCCGTCTCGTCATTCCAAGCCTTGTCTGTCTGCTAAGGAGCTGTAGTCCACATAGGCCAGCTTGGCTACACTCATTTAATCCGGGACACAGGAAGGCGGGCATCTGTAGTTGTTGCTTACTGCGATCCCAGCGCTCAAGGGACACTGGAAGCCAGACATCCGCTATCACTGCTAACAGCGACTCCTGCAGATCCTGGAACACGTATATAAACAGGCACAGTGTGTTTGCCTCCACACTCCCTGAGGAAGACTTTTTGCAGTCGAAACGCATTGGGGTTTTTGAGGCACCTGGGAACCTGTCTGGAAACCTGAACACCGGGATCTGCTTCTGGAGAACTTATGTAGGCGTCCACCCGGGTTGTTACATCTGACCCCCTATATGCTCCAATACCGGCCTTTGGTGAAAGGCCAGATACAGTACCAGGCTTCATTTGTTCTTACATTTTTTACTGTGTGTTTTATGTAATAAATTTGTTGATTACGCTATGAGTGTTATCTACCTCTGAGGAAACTGGGAAGAACAGGACCCAAAAGGGAAAACAATCTCCTGAATTTATTAAGTGACCCCAGACCTACGCTTGATTTCTTGGCCTAGAGGAGAGGCCCATACACGGTACGAGTACCCTCACTTTCACGTTATTTGATGACGTATGTGTGCTAAACTTCCAGGGAAAATCTGCACCATTAGATTTTCTTTTTCTTTTTTGAGCTGAACTATATTGAAGAATTCAAGCTAAGGAACAAAATATATCCATTATAAAAGAAGATCACGGAAAAGAAATTAATTTCTTCCATCGATCCATTTACCCCAATAGGAAGCGCAGGGTTCCTATTTCTTTTTTCCTCTAGCATATATCCTGTAGTAGGTGGTACTACTGTGTGCCCGGCAGCATCTTAGTGGAAGCGCAGACTATTTTCTTTTTTTCCTATCCATATTAAAAAATATACAGGTGGCTGCAATATTAGTATATTTTTACACAGCTACTGCAAATGAGAAATCAAGCATTTGTGGCCATCTTGGAATCAGGATCATAGTTACAAGTTAAATAAGTTTGAACACCCTTGGCCCAATTCAGCCTCACATATGTACATTGTTACTTCTGTGGCCAAATTCTGTGATCATAATGGCAACTGCCTCTATTCAGATCAGGATGCATCTATGTATCCACACTGCCCTCATTCATCTGCTTGTGAATGCATGAGTAATCACTATCAGTGCAAGCATGTAAACTAGCACCAATTATATGCTTGGTCCAAAAGTTCCATTTGAAATCAGATGGATCTCTATGTATTCTCACTTCTGAACAGTCCGCTATTCCTTCTTCATGCCCATGTCATGCCCTTTGCATACTAAATCTACGTGCCATCACTAAAATTGCTAAAGAGCTCAGTTGCAAAAAACTGCATGAAAAATTAGATCAGAAAATCAGCAGTTAGCAGGGGCATGGCTAGAATTTTGTGGGCCCCATATCAAGAGTTTAGGGAGTTCACTATAAAAACTATCCTGTAGCCACTCAGCTGAGAGCTGTCCACAAATAACCATCTGAGCATTAGACTGCTTCCAGCTATTCCCCTGTGTGTGGGTAATCACCACCCTGCTCAGCCCAGCTATTTCCAGTACCTGCAGTATCCACTCTGTTTATTGGATTCTGCTGAGCCGTGCGCTCATTCATGCTACATCCTGAAGTATCCACTAGTTTCTACTCCTAGGCATTCTAAATTTCTGTTGTGACATCCATCCCACTGTTTTTTCCCCACATTACCCAGATTGCAACAGATAATTAAACACTCCAACATCAGCACTGTACATATCCGCTATTCCTGTTGGTAAACAGAAACAGTTTTTGTGGTGCATAAACTGTATTCTGTTATGCATGAACATCTACTTCTTATTACGAGAAACCCGATCATTCCTCCACAGACTCCCCAGCTCTATTAAAACCTTGGACCCTGCCATGAATCTTAACCAATCACAGATCCTGACAATATCATTACCACATTCCCCAAGTTCATTTAAAATCATTCCCAACACTGGCACTCAGAAAGGCTAAGATTTCTAACTTGAGAAGAGAAATTAGTGGTACTTGTGTAATATCTGGGCGCCCGATTTTTTCATTGTATTACATCGCATCTTATCACATCGCATCGCATGCAATATAGTGGCATACAATTCATGCGATGCGATTTTTCATTGTAAAGACCCGATTTTTTTATTGTATAGTCACCCATGGGTGATTTCATACCCCCACTATCCAACTACGCATGGAGGGACGCAGAATACATATGAAGTAATCCACGTCCGCTCACCACGCTTCGGGCTCGGTGGCTCGCCGCGCTCGCCACACTATATAAAATCAACTCCATGCGTAGTTGGATAGTAGGGTATGAAATCACCAATGGGTGACTTTACAATTAAAAATCGGGTCTTTACAATGAAAAATCGCATCGCATGCCTTAAGTAGTGGCATGCGATGAAAAAATTGGGCGCCAAGATAATACACAAGTACCAAATTAGTTTTAGATTTGATTATCTTGGCACACTGTTCATGCTAGCCTGGAATACTGAGAAATAGCACTGAGAGGCTTTGGGGCATGCCGGGCCTTTGAGGGCAGCCATGGGCCCTGTTAATGAGAGGTGGAGTGGCCAGTCTGCAAGGAGGTATTGCCATGGCCCCTATTAATGTTAGAAAATAGATTATGCAGGGGGGTGAAAAAGAAACCACATAGGGTGGGTACTGGTACCCACAGCAACTATAGACGGACAGAATGATGGATTAGGGTGGGGGAGGGAGGCATATGCACATTTGAAGAAGACTCCCCAATAGGGGTCTAAATGCATGTGCATCTGCCTATAATAGAAATCTAAACAATAACACATCCATTGCAAATACACTATTTAGAGGATGGGTGACCGTGTAACACCTTGAAACATTTTTAGAATGGCCAGATCAAACGCAGGTTGAGGCTTCACATGGTTATGGGATGTTCACAGATTTTTTTCACATTATTAAGGAAAGCCAAGAATCCCATTCCCCAGCTCAGTAACTGACTACTTTCTAGTACAATACAAGAATTATTTAACTCCAATTGCTACAATGCAGGCTAAAGGGGTGTACACACAGAGAGCTTTTAACAATAGATTTGGGCTAGATAGTCAAAATCTCCTAGAACTTTAGCCAAAATCTCCCTATTTTTCTATATTGTCTATCAGAAATTGCTTAGCATAGATTTATTGTGCAGGCAAGAAAATTTTGACTAGATCATAGACTATCATTGCTTAGACTATCATTGCTTAGTCAAAATTGTCCATTAGTCAAAATTTCCCCGGGTGTACACCCCTTAAGAGATTGGCGTATCTGCTATCACTGATAACAATGCAATTATATACTGTACACAGAGCAATAACAATAAAACTCATTATGTCCAGTTCATAACAATTATCCATTGCTTGGCTGAATTTTTTTGTTTGCTATCACAGATATACAGTATCTTTAGTTATTATATTAGTATAAATGCTACCTCCTAAAACAATAAATTCACCCTTAGGGGGAGATTCTGTAAAGCTTACCGCAGCGCTGTCAGCCCCTTATCTGGTCGCATATTCTCTATTCTTCCTCTCCTGATGGTTCATCACCGCACTTCCGAATTTGTGACCTTTTCGTCACGGTGCCATCTCCCCATTGGACTACATTGCCGTCCCTCCTATTCACTATGCTCTAACACCCACGCCGTTGTAAAGTAGGCTGTTCAACTTCGCAAGCTTAAGGTGGCGAAGTTGTACAGCCTGCTTAACTACAGAGTGGGCGTTAGAGCACAGGGAATAGCCATATTAAAATAATCATGAAAAGGGTTTTTTTCATGCCGGGAGGGGTCGATCATATATAGCATACCCCCGTGCACAGCGCGCCATAGCCTGCCGGACTGCAGGACAGGTGATCCCCACTGGCTTCCGGACAAGCAAAGTGCGCATGACACGAAAAGTAAACAGCGGGCGCATGCGCACTGGACACAACCCGGGGATCGCGGAGGGGTAAGATACCGCAAACTCAATGCGGTAGCCTAATTGAGAGAGAATATGGAGAAGAGGTAGTCATTAACGGCACGCAAATGTGCCGTTAAAGTAGTGGTAAATAGATACATTCGTCACAAATGTAAGAGAATCTCCCCCGTAATCATTTGATCACATTTTGCATGCAAATTCATATCACCATATCTATGCTTTATTTAGGTGGCTTCACAAACCCCCAAATGACTACAACATTAACTATGTACTTTTGTGATTTGTCCCTTATTAGTCTAAATGCATTTGTAGTGATATATTTATTTATTGACAGTTTCTTATAAAGCACACACATATTCCACAGCGCTTTACAGAGAATATTTGAACATTCACATCAGTTCTTGCTTCAGTGGTGCTTACAATCTATATTCCCTACCAAATGTACATGTGACGCAAACACATTCATTCTAGGGTTAAATTTGCTGGTAGCCAATTAAACTACCAGTATATTTTTGGATTGTGGGAAGAAACTGGAGTATCCGGAGGAAACTCATACAAGCACAGGGAGAATATACAAACTTCCCATATTAGGGCCATGATGAGAATCGAACCCATGACCTCAGAGGTGTGAGGCAGTAATTACACAGTCCGTGTTTCCAAGATATAGATCTATGGCTCATAATGTATATCTAATTTGTAAAGATTGTTAGCGGTGTCTGACCAGGGTCATAAATATGGTGGAAAGTCCTGAAGGCAAAGTGCAATAAATAGCAGTTTCAGTTTCTATGTATAGCGAGAGCTAGTTTCCCAAGTTCAGACTTCGATATTGCTGCTGTTAGGCTGGTTGAGGCTGATCTCTTTCAAAGAAGCTATAGTTTCAAATTTACGTAAAATAGAGCAGTCCTATTGATAGTGTACAGTCTTTATGGAGCATAATATACAATTCAAGTCCCCTGACTGTACACACCCAAACTATTACATCCTGCTGCAGTTATTGCAGATCTTAATGGTGCCTAGCCTTTACCAATTAACTCGTTTTAAGGAAAGCCTCTAAAAATAGGAGTAGCCTTTTACTGACTTCCTGCTGTCTAACTGCAACCCTTTCTAAATGAAGCATCTACCTCTGAGGATCTTTGAATTACTTTGATACTAAAAGATTGGCATATGTTTCAAAGTTGTTTTTGCATTAAGCACCAGATTCAGTAAAGTCATTTTGTGCCTAGAACAAACCATGTTGCTATGCAAAGGGAGAAGAAGCATTAAAATTGCTTCTTTGCAGGGTAAATATTGACTGCTTTTGTATGTTGTTGTAGTAGTAGTAGTAGTATGTTTATTTATAAGGTGCCGCAAAGTGTCCGCAGCGCCGTACATAGCAAACAAAAAAACAAATTACAAGGTAACGTACAGGGTGTGTTGAAAAATACAGTATAAATAGGGGTATAGCTGGTAGAACTAAAATCAGCATCAGTTCAGAAGTAGGTGTCAAAATTGTTGAGGAGACTGAAGATGAAGTAGAGGAAGGGAAGAACAGGACAGGAGGACAGGTGAGGTAAAGAGATAGGGTGAGTACGTGAGGCAGGAGGACCCTACTCATAAGAGTTAACATACTAAAAATAGGTGGGTGGACGAACGAAAAACAACAGGATAAGTAGGAACGGAGGGGAACGGAGGCAGGATAGGAGGATCAAAAGAGGTTAGGAGGAGGGATAGGCTAGTCGAAAAAAGTGGGTTTTGAGGGAGCGCTTGAAGGAGGTAAGGGAATCAGATAGCCTGATGGGTGGCGGGAGGTTGTTCCAGTGCAGGGGGGCAGCGCGAGAGAAGTCTTGGACACGGGAGTGGGAGGTGGTGATTAGGTGAGAGGTCAGTCGGCGGTCAGCGATGGAGCGAAGAGGACGGGAGGGAGTATACATAGAGATCAGTGAAGAGAGGTAAGGAGCGGTGGAGGAGGAGAGAGCCTTGTAGGTGGTGGTGAGGAGTTTAAAGAGAACTCGGAAAGGAATGGGGAGCCAGTGAAGAGATAGACAGAGGGGGGAGGCGGAGGTAGAGCGGCGGGAGCGGAAGATGAGCCTAGCAGCAGCGTTAAGAAATGGATTGGAGAGGGGCAAGGCGGGTGAGAGGTAGCCCAGAGAGAAGGATGTTGCAGTAGTCAAGGTGGGAGATGACAAGAGAGTGAATGAGAATTTTGGTCGCGTCAGTGGAGAGAAATGGTCTGATGCGTGAGATGTTGCGTAGGTGAAAGCGGCAAGACTGTGAGAGAGCACGAATGTGGGGGGTGAAAGAGAGGGAGGAGTCAATGATGACACCGAGGCAGCGCGTTTGGTCGGTGGACGTGATCTCGGTTTCACCAATGCTGATGGAGATAGTGGGAGAAGAGGGGATGTTCGGGGGATGGAAGATTAGAAGTTCAGTTTTAGCCATGTTTAGTTTCAGGAAGCGTTGGGTCATCCAGGCTGAGATGGCCGTGAGGCATTCGGAGACCTTGGACAGGAGTGATGGGGATAAGTCGGGGGAGGAGAGATAGATTAGGGTATCATCAGCATAAAGGTGGTAATGAAAACCATAGGAGCTGATGAGGGTGCCCAGAGAGGTGGTGTAGAGGGAGAAAAGGAGAGGGCCAAGGACTGACCCTTGGGGAACACCGACAGGCTGCGGGGTAGTAGGAGAGGAGGAGCTCGGAGTGGAGACGGAGAAGGAGCGATCGGAGAGGTATGAGGTGAACCAGGAGAAGACCGTGCCAGTGATGCCAAAAGAGCAGAGGGTGTTGAGCAGGAGAGGGTGGTCAACAGTGTCAAAGGCAGCCGACAGATCTAGCTGGATGAGGATAGAGAAGAGGCCTTTGGATTTAGCCGATAGTAGATCGTTAGTGACTTTGGTCAGGGCAGTTTCAGTGGAATGTAAAGGGCGCAACCCGGATTTGAGGGGGTCTAGAATGGAGTTAGCAGTAAGGTGGCTTAGGAGACGATTATAGGTCAGACGTTCTAGGAGCTTGGAGGCAAAAGGGAGGAGGGAGATGGGCCTGTAGTTGGATGGAGAGTTGGGGTCCAGATTTGTTTTTTTGAGAATTGGGGAGACAAGAGCATATTTGAAGGAGGAAGGGAAGATCCCAGAGGATAGGGAAAGAATAAAGAGGTGAGCCAGGTGAGAGCAGACTGACGGACTGAGACGACGGATAATATTGGAGGGGATAGGATCGAGAGGGCAGGTGGAGGGAGAAGCGGATTGAAGGATAGAGTGGACTTCAACAGCAGTGGTGGGGTAAAATGAGGACAGGGGTTGGAAGGAGGGGAGTGGAGATGTAGGAGGGGAGGAGGGAGAGGGTGAGGTCATGGCAGCAGTGATGGCAGTCCTGAGAGAGGAGATTTTGGTTGAAAAGTAGGTAGCAAAATCAGCGGCTACGATGGAGGACGGAAGAGCTGGAGGAGGGGGGGAGAGCAAGGAGTTGAAGGTGGCGAAGAGCCTGCGGGGATTGGATGATTGGGAAAGGATGAGGGACTTAAAGTAGGATTCCTTGGCCAGAGCAAGGGCAGAGCTGAAGGAGGAAAGAATGAATTTGAAATGGAGATAATCCGCAAGGGAGCGTGATTTCTTCCAGCAGCGCTCAGCAGTGCGAGAGCACTTTTTAAGGAATCGGGTGATAGGCGAGTGCCACGGTTGGGGGTTGGAGCATCGAAGTGGGATAGAGGAGGGAGGGCAGGCAGAGTCCAATGCCGAAGATAGGGTGTCATTATAGAGGGAGGCGGCGAGGTTCGGGCAGGACATGAGGGCGATTGGGGCGAGAAGAGGACACAGCGTGTTTGAGAAGGCAGCAAGATCAAGTGTGTTGACGTTATGCTGTGAGACAATGTGCTTGGGAGGGGGGTGGGAGAGGGGGAAGCAGTGAGGGAGAAGGAGATGAGGTGATGGTCAGAAAGAGGAAAAGCCGAGATAGTGTAGTCAGTTAGGGAACAAGAGCGAGAGAAGACGAGATCGAGGCAGTGTCCTTGGATGTGGGTGGGAGAGGTAGTCCACTGAGATAGACCAAGAGAGGAGCCCACAGATTTTAGACAGCTTTATTCTAACACTGCAATTTAGATTTCAGTTACATCTTCCCCACCTATAGGTCTGCTCCAGGTTGACACACCCTAACACTTTATTAACATTTATGTTTTTCCCTATCACATTGTATGTATTATTTTAACCACACCTTCACCTCCTTACATAGCACTTATGTGCTTCTTATTTAACACCTACTAACTTTCATTTGTGTGCTGCCCTGGAGTAGTCAGCCTGTGCCGGCATATTGGGGGCCCACACCCCAGACCCATACCCAGTGTTAGGGACCCCCAGTGACAGAGATGCCTTGACGTACGGCCTGGGGGCTTAACCCTATATCTGCAGATATATGCAACCAAGATCTCTGTATTATCTGATTATTATATGTATATTTCTCATTCAGTGTGCAATAGGGATACAAACTGTTTTTTTTCCTAACCAGATTTACCCCTCCCTGTTGGCACCTGAATGACAGACCTCTGATTGAGCAGCTTGCCAATAAAAGTGTTGTGCAGTTGAGAGAGGCACAGATGGGTCAGCATTAGGAGGGATTGCTGACACCTGAGTGCCATTGGAGAAGCCAGGGGTATCTCCAGGTAAGCTGGCTCTCAGATGTTGTAAGCCATTATCATGTGGCCTTACACTGGGCTATTAGGCCCACAAATTTGTTATTGTGCATGGGATGGGTTTGGGAGTGTGATTCCCTCTTTGTTGGTATGGCTGGTCTGCTCCAGGTTGACACACCCTAACACTTTATTAACATTTATGTTTTTCCCTATCACATTGTATGTATTATTTTAACCACACCTTCACCTCCTTACATAGCACTTATGTGCTTCTTATTTAACACCTACTAACTTTCATTTGTGTGCTGCCCTGGAGTAGTCAGCCTGTGCCGGCATATTGGGGGCCCACACCCCAGACCCATACCCAGTGTTAGGGACCCCCAGTGACAGAGATGCCTTGACGTACGGCCTGGGGGCTTAACCCTATATCTGCAGATATATGCAACCAAGATCTCTGTATTATCTGATTATTATATGTATATTTCTCATTCAGTGTGCAATAGGGATACAAACTGTTTTTTTTCCTAACCAGATTTACCCCTCCCTGTTGGCACCTGAATGACAGACCTCTGATTGAGCAGCTTGCCAATAAAAGTGTTGTGCAGTTGAGAGAGGCACAGATGGGTCAGCATTAGGAGGGATTGCTGACACCTGAGTGCCATTGGAGAAGCCAGGGGTATCTCCAGGTAAGCTGGCTCTCAGATGTTGTAAGCCATTATCATGTGGCCTTACACTGGGCTATTAGGCCCACAAATTTGTTATTGTGCATGGGATGGGTTTGGGAGTGTGATTCCCTCTTTGTTGGTATGGCTGGTCTGCTCCAGGTTGACACACCCTAACACTTTATTAACATTTATGTTTTTCCCTATCACATTGTATGTATTATTTTAACCACACCTTCACCTCCTTACATAGCACTTATGTGCTTCTTATTTAACACCTACTAACTTTCATTTGTGTGCTGCCCTGGAGTAGTCAGCCTGTGCCGGCATATTGGGGGCCCACACCCCAGACCCATACCCAGTGTTAGGGACCCCCAGTGACAGAGATGCCTTGACGTACGGCCTGGGGGCTTAACCCTATATCTGCAGATATATGCAACCAAGATCTCTGTATTATCTGATTATTATATGTATATTTCTCATTCAGTGTGCAATAGGGATACAAACTGTTTTTTTTCCTAACCAGATTTACCCCTCCCTGTTGGCACCTGAATGACAGACCTCTGATTGAGCAGCTTGCCAATAAAAGTGTTGTGCAGTTGAGAGAGGCACAGATGGGTCAGCATTAGGAGGGATTGCTGACACCTGAGTGCCATTGGAGAAGCCAGGGGTATCTCCAGGTAAGCTGGCTCTCAGATGTTGTAAGCCATTATCATGTGGCCTTACACTGGGCTATTAGGCCCACAAATTTGTTATTGTGCATGGGATGGGTTTGGGAGTGTGATTCCCTCTTTGTTGGTATGGCTGGTCTGCTCCAGGTTGACACACCCTAACACTTTATTAACATTTATGTTTTTCCCTATCACATTGTATGTATTATTTTAACCACACCTTCACCTCCTTACATAGCACTTATGTGCTTCTTATTTAACACCTACTAACTTTCATTTGTGTGCTGCCCTGGAGTAGTCAGCCTGTGCCGGCATATTGGGGGCCCACACCCCAGACCCATACCCAGTGTTAGGGACCCCCAGTGACAGAGATGCCTTGACGTACGGCCTGGGGGCTTAACCCTATATCTGCAGATATATGCAACCAAGATCTCTGTATTATCTGATTATTATATGTATATTTCTCATTCAGTGTGCAATAGGGATACAAACTGTTTTTTTTCCCACCTATAGTGCAGCATGGTTTTGCAGAATTGATTTTTTGCTTTTCTAACAAAGCTGAGTCAGACCCCAATAGCCAATCACATTTTTGTCAGATATATCATAAGTTTTAATGCATTTGAATATAATGTTTTCTTGCTTTATCAAAATTGTACTTATGTTTTCCCTTAAGGATTCTATATGTATCAGCATGGCCACAAGCATAATGGATTTATTATTAAAAAATAAATAATATTGTTTTAAGAAATAGAAAATAAGAGCGCTAAATACAAACAAATACAGGACACACAATAAATAAAACATAATGAGTGAGCACCTGTGGATAAAAATAAGAGGTTAACTTGGATTTTTACACTCCTTTTGGAGTGTATAGTAAAATACACTCTCCCTCCCTTACCCTATCAGCCTGAGGCAGCGGTATTCCTCAGCCAGACGTGGTTGTCCATTTGCCAAGTTCTTCTGGCAGCTGTGGCAGCGGGTGCCGGTGGGTGGCGGCTTGGTGACGTCATTGCTGGGTCTGTGCACGGTTGTTGTAGCAGGAGGGAGGGTGGCTTGAAGTGTTTATAAATTTTTTAATAATAAATCCATTATGCTTGAGGCCATGCTGATGAATATAGAATCCATGAGGGGGAAAAAAAGAAGCAAAATTTTGATAAAGCAACAAAACATTCAATTCAAATGCAATAAAACACATGAGATATCTGACAAAAATGTGATAAAAATATTGGCTATTGGGGTCTGACTCAGCATTCGTTCAGATGGCACTAACATCGAGGTGACCTGACAGCCGTTTCAACTGGCATTAGTTCTGACAAAAACTGAACTATTGCCAGTTGAAACAGCTGTTAGGTCAGCTCTTGTATTCCTGATTTGGTAACTACGCTGTAAACTACCAATACAATGTTTTTGGCTTCACCTTAATCTATGTTATGTGCTGGTTCGGTTATTTCCCTATATATATATATATATATATATATTCTGTATAGTTGAAGTGGTGTTATGACAGACATAATTAAATTAAAAAGTTACAGACCACTAACACTTTTTTGATCTTAAAACCAGAAAAAATATGTCTTATTTTATAAAGATTGCAAAAAAAAATACATGACTACAACATGTCCTGAATTTATTAGCTAGTCTAAATCCTTTCCAAAGATAACAAACATACAATAGTCTTCATTGTAATAATTGCTGCAATTTATATTGTATTATAAAAATAACTATAGAAAATAAATCCCTTACAATTTAGCCAATCCCAGAACTAAATATCCAGAGTTGGTTGTCCACGTAAGCATAGTGACAATCAGCAATACGGGGAAAAAAAACCTTTGCAATAACCATCCTTTTCTTTATTCATGTCTTCCCATTGGCCTGTTCAATCCAATACTGCCTCCAAATCAGATGCTTTAGTGTTCTACAAAGCTATATGTCATGGAAAATATCTTGATACCCATCTGGCATCAATTTCACTTTATTTTGGAAATTTGAGTTTCAGTAGATGCAGATGTGTCATTTTAAGATAGTGTAAATTTATGAAAGTATATTTTTTAGAATAATACAGATGAAGTAATCCAAAATAATCTGATATCCTTTGTTTACTGATGGTTCAGTGTACAGATGGAGCTGCTCTCATTCATTTTCCCTAAACCATGGCCCAACATGGCTCATCATGGCTATCCTATTGTTCTCAGCTGCAATAAAATACATAGAACAATACAGTAGGGGATTAGCATAGTAATCCAATTACTCACTTAATCCTATTATAGGAATGTATGAGAGTGGCTACCACTGTATACCAACTTTATTTCATGCACACATGTATAAAATATTCTGTATGCAATTACCTTTAGGCTCTATTTATAAGTTGTATTTGCATTATAACTTGACTGTAAATCTTGAGCCCCATACCCAATATATCTCATTATGGTCTACAAATATTCCAAATAAAGGAAAAATCCAAAATACCTCTGGCCCCAATTATTTCCAATATAGGAACCTGTACTCTACCTATTTACAGTATAAAAACCAAACTTCTTCACTAGCAGCCCAATATATAAAGATTCTAATGTTGAAACCCTCCTTATCTGTTTATGGAGGAATTATTTTATTTTTGAAAATTTAATTTTTTTGCAGCTGAGTGACAGCAGTGGGGTCAAATATGGTCCCATCATACACAAACTGTTAAATTTAATTTACATATTACTATCAGATTCACATTCACTTTTAGTGAAACTACTATTAGTCATTTAGATGTGAGTGTGTATGAAGACGAACACTGTCAGATATAATTTTTAGAAAGCCCATTGATAAAAATGATTTCAATGAAAATCTTTTACCCACTAGTCCGGAAAATAGTTTACCACTTTCTCAGTTGCTTCAGGTGGTCTAGAGCAGTGGTTCTCAACCTCGGTCCTCAAGGACCCCCAACAGTGCACGATTTCCAGGTCTCCAAACAGAATCACAGGTGAATTAATTTGCTCCACCTGTGATCTTTTAAAATGTGTCCGTGAATAATGAGTGCACCTGTGCAACTGGAAAATGTGCACTGTTTAGGGACCTTGAGGACCGAGGTTGAGAACCACTGGTCTAGATTACCTTTGATAGCACTGAGATACCACAAGTACCAGAAGAGATGTGTGATTAATCCATCAATAGAGGTTATTCATACTAAGAGATCTTGGAGGCTATTACACATTGTATACAAAAGAACTAGATTTTTCTAACATGAATCACAGTGATAAAGTAAATCCTTTAGCATTTACATCTACATACTCAATTGCATCTTGACATAAACATGATGCTATTTTGACGCACTGGTACATTCTTCAATGTGATTATACAATTTTACATCTATGCAAAGAGCAACCAATGTTGTGTTACAAAAAGTGATGTAACATTAAGAACACAATTGCTGAATCAGACATAGGACCATTAAGTCTAGTTTTTTTTGTTACAGGCCAAGAATGGAGTTTACAGATGTCAAAGGTGTGTTCATTGTAATTTTTATGTGTTAGCTCCCACTTGAAAGATCATGTAAATTGTACTACAGGTGACCTATTTGATAATTTGCCCTTGTCAATTTTTTTTTGTGAGTAAGACAATACACCCGCTTAAAGAGAGGATTGAATAAAAATCATCCATTAAAAAACCAATGATTATGGTGGATTCCAAAACACTGCCTGTTGCCATACATTATGCTTTGTGTAAACACACATTTCTCTGATTGACAACATTCATAATTCTGAAGGACCAAACTGCACATCTACAATAAATAGCAGCCATCTGCTTCTTTAAAGAGATCTGTGATATCTGTGAGACTTATGTTTCACATTTTGCAAGATCCCATTGAATATTATCAATTCTCTTTGGTCTGTTAGAAACATTTTAAACATATGATCATCTATGTGAAACAATTCAAATAGTTACATGAATAGAAGATTTTGTTTGCAAAGGTCTCCTTATTTAGAGTGAAATCTTGAGTCACTTTTAGGTGTGTATGGTCAGCAAAATTCTGAAATGTATTTGTTGTTTTGTGGAGGTGTATGGACCATATGTTGTACAGTAGGTTATATAAATATGTGTAGTATATACAAAATCTGTAATTGGTGGTATGATATTTTTTAAATGATAAGTTACTTGTAAGGCAAGCAACCTGAAGTTTTCCTAAAGATGTATGATCAAATGGCTAATGCATATCTTGATATTATTGATTTGAAACTAGGGATGTGCACCGGGCACTTTTCGTGTTTCGTGAAATGCGTTTTGGGTCTTTATCTTGGGCAGTGTTTTGGATCTGTATTTTTTGCCAAAAAAAAAACTAAAAATGACTAAAATCACAGAATTTGGGGTATTTTTGCTCCTACGCTATTATTAACCTCAATATCATTAAATTCCACTCATTCCCAGTATCCTGAACACCTTAAACCTCACAATATTGTTTTTAGAATAAAAGGTTGCACCGAGGTAGCTGGATGACTATGCAAAGTGACACAAGTGGGTGGCACAAAAACTAGACTGATATGGCACACATAGCATCACCCCTGGACTGACATGACAAACTTAGCATCACCACTAGTCTGATACGGCACATCACCCCTAGACTGATATGGCACAAGTAGCATCACCCCTGGACTGATAAAGCACAGGTAGCATCACCCCTGGACTGATACAGCACACTTGGCAGCACCCCTTGAGTTATACGGAAGATTTGGCTCACCCCGGCAATTATACAGTACAGGTGGTGGCCCCTGATCTGATACAGCACACATGGTGGCACACATGGAATTATACGGCACAGATAGCATAACCCCTGGACTGATACAGCACACATGGAATTATACGGCACACATACTCCTGCAGTAAAAAGAGAAAAAACGTTTTTATTCTTTTAATTAAACAAATGGCATACCCTGGATTGCTATGGCAGACTTAGCAGCACCCCGTGAATTATATGGTACACTTGGCTCACCCCTGGACTTATACAAAACACTTAACAGCCCTTGCAGTAAAAATAAATAAATAAATAAACTTTTCTTTTAAATACTAAAAGGGCAGGACCCCTGGATTGATACGGCAGACTTAGCAGCATCCAATGAATTATACAGCACACTTGGCTCACCCCTGGAATTTTAAGGCACACTTAGGATCACCCTGGCCTAATACAGCACACTTGGCAACACCCCATGAATTTTACGGCAGACTTGGCTAACCCCAGGAATTATTTGTCAGACTTGGCACACCCCTGGACTGATACAGCACACTTAGCATTACTCCTGGACTGATACAGCACACTTGGCGCACCCCATGAATTATACGGATGGTGGCACCCCTGACCTGATACAGCACACATGGCGGCACACATGGAATTATATGGCACAGATGGCGGCACCCCTGGAATGATACGGCACATATGGCGGCAGACATGGAATTATACGGCAGACATGGCGACACTTTTGCAGTAAAAAAATTAAAACTTTTATTCTGTTAATTAAAAAAAAGTGTAGCACACATGGAATTATACGGCACAAATGGTGGCATCCCTGCACTGATTCGGAACAGATGGCGGCAGACATGGAATTCTACTGCACACATAGTTTTTTAATAAAAAAAAAAGAGCAGCACACCAGGAATTATCTGGCAGACTTAGCAACACCCCATGAATTATACGGTACATTTTGCTCATCCATGGACTGATACAGCACACTTAACAGCCCTTGCAGTAAAAAAAAAAAAAGAAAACACTGTTTTTATTCTTTTCATTAAAAAAAGGTCAGCTCCCCTGGTCTGATATGGGACACATGGGGGCACCCCTGGAATTATATGGCACACATGCAGGCCCCCCTGGACTGATATGGGACATATGCAGGCCCCCCTGGTCTGATATGTGCCACATGGGGGCACCCCTGGAATTATATGGCACATATGCGGACACCCCTGGACTGATACATGACACATGCAGGCACCCCTGGACTGATACAGGAACCATGGGGGTACCCTTGGAATTATATGGCAACATGGGGGCACCCATGGAATTATACGGCACACATGCGGACACTCCTGGACTGATATGGGACACATGCGGGCACCCTTGGAATTATATGGCACACATGCAGGCACCCTTGGACTGATATGGGACACATGCAGGCCCCCCTGGTCTGATATGTGCCACATGGGGGCACCCCTGGAATTATATGGCACATATGCGGACACCCCTGGACTTATACATGACACATGCAGGCACCCCTGGACTGATACAGGAACCATGGGGGCACCCTTGGAATTATATGGCAACATGGGGGCACCCATGGAATTATACGGCACATATGCGGGCACTCCTGGACTGATATGGCACACTTAACACCCCTGCAGGTACAAAACAAAATACACCTTTTTTATTTTAATTAAAAATGGGGGCAGCGCCCCTGGACTCATACGGGACACTAAGTAGACTCCGGGACACTAAGCAGGACAGCTGGACGGATATCGGGCAGCCCTGCAGTAAAAATAAAAAAAACATTTTTCAGAGAGCCTCTAAGTTGTCCCCCACAGCAGTCCCATATTGCAGCACCCCTTAGTAGTGCAACATATTAGTACCCTTAATATAGTTTTCACCAAAGTAGTTCGCCCTTAGTAGTTGTACCCTGTTCTTTACTAGTTTCCAGCTCAGTAGTTCCCAATTAATAAATGTACCCTTTAGTTTCCCCATCCCCTGTCCCTCTTAAACAGCCCCCATTAAGTTCGGCAGCCTTAATTAGTTTGTCCCCCATTACAGTTATTTTGTCCCCCATAGCTAGTTTCCCCTCCTTGCAGACAGCACGGAGAGTAAAGATGGCAACGGAGCCGGAACTTATATATAGGTCTCGCGAGAATCCGATCTGGGATGATGACGTTTTGGCCTAATTTTCAAATCGGATTTTCATCGGGAAGGACGCGAACGGACGCGATCAGGTAAGTTTGGAACTCTAGGATCTGAAACCCGCTCATCTCTATTTGAAACCATTGACTTTTAATGTATTTATTTCAAAATGAATGTGGATATTCATGATAGACAGTCAATGTA